>NW_006399866.1:4483865-4577030 GCF_000299155.1 Elephantulus edwardii | reverse complement strand
CAATTACTATTATCCACGGCATCTCCAAATCCTGGGGTATCAACTATTGTGAGTAGTAATTGAACGCCACCTTCTTTGATTAAAACTTTGGATTGTTCCACTTGTACAGTCTTTTTTATCCTGTGGGAAGGACCAGGATACTCTGGTGAATATAAATCTGTGAGAAATAATGAGTTGATTAACGTTGACTTTCCCAGTCCAGATTCACCTACTACCATTAGTGTGAATTCAAACCCTCTTTTCACTGATTTTCTGTATACTTGATTTGGGAGATTAGCAAATCCCACATAGCCTTCAAGGTTCTTCTGTTGAGCTACTTTGTAAAGGATACATTTCCATCATCCCAGTGTTCCAAAGTCCAGCAGAACAGATTCACAGAGGAACAATAAATGAGGAATTCCAAGTATTGTAGATGACCCATTCAGTTCAAACAGGAAATGCAAATCCATTGGAACATAACCATGGTGCTGCTGTTGACGCTCCTCTCCTCAGCAGCAGCGGATCTCGCACTGACCGACATCCCCTCCCCCCTGCGCGACCAGCCCCGACGCAGCGCAGCCCGCCGATTCTCCAAAGCTGCCTACGCCGATTCAACTATTTCTTAAATATGTATGAGCTTAGTCATAAGGCTTTGTTGTGATTGGGTACCATTGAGTAGATTCTGACTCAATGACCCCGTAGACAGTAGATCGAAACCTTGCACTGTCCTGCACCATGCTCACCCATTGTTGCAGTCACAGGGTCAGTCCAGCTCCTCGAGGGTCCTCCTCTCTTTTGTTGACCCTCTCCCTTTCCCAGCATGATGTCTTTTTCTGATGACTGGCCCCTCCAGATAACATGCCCAAAATAGGTGAGATGAAGTTTTACCACCCTGTTTGCTCTTCCCCCAAGGACAAATTTGTTCCTTTGGCAGAACATGAGATAGTCAGCACTCTTCTCCCAGTAGGCCTTTCTTATTCACTATTCAGCTTTCACATGGCTTGGATGTGCACCTTAGTCTTTAAATGGATACCCTTGCTCTTTAGCACTTTGACAGCAGATTTTTCCAGTGCAACATGTCTTTTCTTTTCTTGGCTTCTGTTACCATGCGTGTTGATTGTGGATCCAAGCAAAGTGAAGTCATTGACAGCTTCAGGCTTTTCTCCATCAATCATGATGTTGCTTATTGGTCCAGTGGTGAGGATTTTTGTTTTCTTAATGTTGAGATGTAATGCATTTTGAAGGCTATAGTCTTTGATCTTCTTCAGTAAATGGTTCTGGAGATAGTTTATGCAAATACAAATGTATATTTTACTTTTTCTTCATTAGAAAAAAATTATCATTTTGCCTCCTTGACTCTGCTATGTGCTACATTCACTTGGCAGACTATCTGGAGGCCGTTGCATGGTGTGAGGGAAAGGGCGTCCTCATTTCTGTTCGCAGTTTTCTCATCCTCCCCATCAATGCATATGAGAGTTCACAGACTCTTGCAATTGGGCCATTTTGGGTTAAAACGTTGTGTTAAGATGGTCTCCAGTGATCTCCACCTGCTGATATTTATTCCCTGTGTCTGTGTCATTCTCTCCTCTTGAGAGTGGGCTTGACAAAGTGACTGGTGCTTACAAACGCCACAACACAGTGAAAGGTACTTGACTATTGAAAGATTCTAGAAGCTGTGGCACCCTTAGAGCATTAAGTAAATCCATTCTCCAATAAAAGGAACCAAGAATCTTGTGAGCAATGGCTGATTCTAATATTATTGCAGGAGCACCTTGCAATACCAGGAATCAAGATTGTTGTTATGTGCCATCAAGTTGAGTATGACTCATAGAGACCCTATGAACAACGGACCTGAACCCTGTCTTATCCTGTACCATCCTTATCATCTTGACACACTCAAGCCCGTTACTGCCGTCACTGTGTCAAGGAAGCGAGAACAAAAAATCCAACTGATCAAAGGAACACATGTGCCAGCCTAAAAGAACTCCCAGTGATCAAAGTAGAATAATTTAAGCAGTAATATGGGATTAAATCCAAAATATTAAATAAATATGCATGAATCTATACTGATAAAAATCAAAGATAGGAATAAATTGTCTTTACAGAAAAATTCCACCTAAGTTATGTAGATAATCCTTCCTCCAAAAGTGGAGGTTAATCTTCCACTCCTTGAATGTAGGCGAGACTTAGTGCATCCATTGTTGTTGTTGCGTACCATGGAATCAGAACCAACCCACAGCTGACCCTCTGACAGGTTTTCAGGAACAGTTAATCGCATGGGAGGAGATTGCCCATCCTTCTCCCACAGAGGAGCCAATGGATTCCAACTGTGTGCCTTTGGGTCTCCAGCGCAGCTTCTTATGACTAGCCCACTAGAGTTCTAGAATGTCCTTAGCCAAATCAAATCCCATTGCCATTAAGTCAACTGAGACCCATAGAGACCCTATAGAACAGACTGGAACTGTCCCTTAGGGTTTCCAAGGCTGGTGGTCTAGTGACAAGAAGCTGCACTGCAATCCGAAAGGTATGCAGTTTGAATCCACCAGCTCCTCTGTGGGAGAAGTATGGGCAGTCTCCTTCCATGAGATTAACTGTCTCTGAAAACCTGCCAGAGGGCCAGCTTTGGGTTGGTTCTGACTTGACTGCAAACAGCTTCAGCAGTCTTTACATTAGCAAACTGCCACCCCATGGAAAAGGTGATGGGTTCAAACCATTGACCTTTCAGTCAGCAGTCATGCTCTTAACCACTGTGCCACCAGAGAAAAGGGGGAAATGGTAACTTTCCAGTGAAAATGCTGGCAGGCAATAGATAACCGTTTGTGAAGGTTAGTACCACCAGTGACGTCACGTGGCTATCATGAACACCTGATCTGACGTGATGAGAAGGGCACATCACTCATTCCTGTGCTGTTCTCCTCCTAAGTCCCTAATCTAATTAGGAGAAAAACAACAAACTCAAAGAGAGGGACACACTACAAAATACTTGAAACTACTCCCCAGAACTCAGGGTAGTAAAGAATAAGGAAAGGTTGAATAACTGTCACAGGCCGGAGGAAGCCAAAGAGGCATGACAGAACGCAGTGTCGTGTCCTGGACAGGATTCTGGAACGGAAAAAGGACAAGAGTGTAAAAACAGGAAATCCCAGTGAAAAACTCAGTGTGTAGTTAGCAACTCAGCTGCGTTTGTACCTAAAGGCTGATGGTTTGAATCCACCCAGACAACAGAGAAGAGGCCTAGCCGTGGACACACACGGATCACCACGAGTTGGATTTACCTTGATGGCACCTGGTTTGAGGGATGAGGGAGGGTGGGAAAGAAGGCGTCAAAGTAAGTTCTTTTGATAAACTGGCATGATAACATTTGGGGAACTAGGTGAGGAGTAGATGTTAACGCTCTGTATTCCCTTTGCAATTTTTGCTTTTACAAATGTAACATTATCCCAAAATATAAAGTTGATTAAGGAAAAGAAGTAGTAAGGTGCCCCTTCAGAAATTTGGTTACAAAAAGGCTCTGGCTTCCACCTTGCTGGCCTCCTCCTGTGCTCCTTTGCTTGCTCCCTCTGATGGAAGCCAGCTGCTATGTCAGAAGCTGCCCTACAGAGGGGACGCTCATGACGTGAAAGTGAGGGAGGCCTGGCCCACAGTTCACGCGGAACTGAGGCTCTCAGTCCAACTGGCCACATTATGGATTGAAGTATGTCTCCTCAAAAAGCTCTGCTGATAGTCAATGAAACACAGGCATTCCTCTGGTACTCTCTGCTTTCAGCTAAGACCCATCTAACATTGGCTATAATATCCCTAGTGCTACAGCATCTTGTAAACCCTGCTTGCACATCTGGCAGTTCTCTGTCAATGTATTTGTTCCAATCGGTTTTGGATAATCTGCAGCAGGATCTTGCTTGCATGTGATATTAGTGATATTGTTCGATATTTTCCACACTGCATTACTTTTTAAAATTTAAAAAGAGCGGAGTTTAGGGCTGTTGTACATAGGGTCGCTATGAGTCTCAGGCGACTCGACGGCACATAACAACAACAACAACAATTATTTTTAGGCGAGCTCTGTTGGCCTAGTGGCAAGAAGCTACACTGCAATCCCAGAGGTGCAAGGTTTGAATCTACCAGATGCTCTGCTGGAGAAGGAGGAACAGTCTCTTCCTGTACCAGTCAGATCTGATCTGATGGTATACACACACAAAAATAATAAAATTTTTAAAAATTATTATTTTTAATAAAAGAATAACATGATTTTTTTAAAAAAAGTTATGCTGAAGAGCTCTGGTGGCCTAATGGTAAGAAGCTGTGTTGCAATCCTGAAGACATGCGGTTCAAATCCACCAGCTGCTCTGCAGGAAAAGGATGAGCAATCTCCTCCGATTCAATTAACTGCTTCTGAAAACCTGCTGGAGCATCAACTATGGATCGATTCTGACTTGAGGGTAAACAATGTTGTTGTTGTTATGTGCCGTCGAGTCGTTTGCGACTCATAGCGACCCTATGTACAACAGCCCTAAACCCTGCTCTATCCTGTGCCAATCGCATGGCCTCTGACACACCCATCCCGATTTCCCCAGTCACTGAATCAATCCACCTCACAGAGGGTCTTCCCCTCCTGCGCTGTCCCTCCACTTTACCAAGCATGATGTCCCTCTCCAAGGACCTGTCTCTCCTTACATGTCCAAAGTGTGTCAGACGAAGCCCCAGAATCCTTGCCTCCAAGGAGTAGCCTGGTTTAACCCTCTCCAGGATGAATCTGCTTGTTTTCTTGGCAGTCCATGGTACATTCAATACTCTTCTCCAGCACCACAGCTCAAAGGCATCAATTCTCCTTCTATCCTCCCTAGTCATTGTCCAACTCTCTGATGCATAACAAGTGATTGCAAAGACCATGGCCTGTGTCAGACGCACCTTAGTCTCCAGAGACACACCGTTGCTCTTGAGTACTTTAGAGAGGTCCCAAACAGCAGACTTTCCCATCGCAATACATTTTTTTATTTCCTGACTGCTGGTGCCAAGAGTGTTGACTGTGGAGCCGAGCAAACTGAAGCTGTGAACAATCTCAATCTCTTCACCATCCATCCTGATGCTGCCAATTGGTCCAGTGGTGAGAATCTTTGTCTTCTTGACATTGAGTCTTAGTCCATACTGAAGGCTGCAGTCCTTGACCCTTTCGCAGCAAGTGCATGAGGTCCTCCTCAGTTTCAGCAAGCAGGGTTGTGTCATCTGCTCTTCCACCAATCCTAATGCCTCATAGAGCCCGGCCTCTCGGATAATCTGTTCTGTATACAGGTTGAAAAGGTATGGAGATAGGACACATCCCTGGCGTACACCCTTCCCAATTTTGAACCATGCGATGTTACCTTGCTCTGTTCTAATGACTGCCTCTTGGTCCAAGTATAGGTATTGCATTAGCATGATTAAATGTTCTGGGATTCCCATTGCATTTAGTAAAGTAGTGAAAATTTTTTTAAAAGTCCTGCTGAATCTAACCCCTATACCTGTAAACACACTCCTATTTTGGAAATAGGAGTTTTATCTGTTATATTAATAAGGTCATCAAGAACTCGGTGAGTCCTACACATCATCTCTTCTGAAGAATGTCTAAGGAGCCCTGATGGCACCGTGGGTTAAGCACTAGTCTGCTAACCAAAAGATCATTGGTTCAAATCCACCAACTGCTTTGAGGAAGAAACATGAGGCAGGCTACGCCTATAAAGATTTACTGTGCTTGGGGTGAGGGTGGGGGACCCCTCTAGGCAGTTCTGTAAGTAAGGTAGGCTTCAGGGAATTGAATTCAGCCAACTGACCATCCGGCAAGTGAATCTGGGAGTTAATCCCTCTCCCATTTGAGTCTTGAGATGAGATCCCATCCCCAGCCTACTCCTTAATGGTGTTTTGGTGAGAAACCTTAAGCCCAAGGACCTAGCTAAACCACCACTGGCTAGATTCCTGATCACAAAAACTATGAGGTTATAAATGTTAGTTATTTTTAAGCGACTACATTTTAGATAGTTTGTTACACAGGGACAGATAAATGATACAGTCCCCATCTCTTTTATTATCTTTTCATTGACCTTGACTTGGCCCTCCTGGGCTCCAGCTCAAACAGAAATGGAACACAGGGCGGGGCCTGGGAGGACTGGCCTCAACCTTGTCCAGTATGCAGGCTAGTAATTTTACTAGGTTATTAAAAAAAATTTATAATGTCTCGGAAAATTCTCAGAAGAGAGCTCCAGGACCACAGTGTGCAAACCTCTTCCCTGCTTAAACACTTCGGTGATGATTCATTGCTCATAGAATCCAACTCCTCCAAGACCCATAGGGGTTCCCCACCCACCTCGGACCTCCCTTTCTACTTAGAGCCCCCTGATCACACTCCCTGACTTCTGTCCCTGCTCATGCCTGCCCCAGGTTTTGTGCAGGTGCCACTTCCACTGCCCGGCACACCTACCTCTTCTCATGGCTGGCTCCTTTCCTTATCATTCTGGACTCAATTCAAACATCACTAGCTGGGAAGGCCTGGTTCTTACCTGCCTCCCTCAGACCTGTCCATCACATCTCTCTGTTTTAGTTTTACTGTCTGAATTTATCTTTCTGGCTTTGTTTAGTCAGAGAGGTGGTTGAGTGTAATGGTAAATAGTCTTGGACTCTGGTTCAAATCCTGGTTCTCTCCGCCCTTGAATGAATTACTTAACTTCTTTAGTCTCAATTTCCTCATCTCTAAGAGAGGCATATTAATAACACACTGCCATAATATTTGCTGTAAGAATTTAAAGAATCTATGGAATGCCTTAAAAAAACCCAATCTTTAAAAATTCTGTTAAGTCAGTTCCAACTTATATAAGTGACCCTTCTTTGGGTTTCTGAAGCTAAAAGTTATAGAAGAGGCAGCCCATCTTTCTTCCCCAGAGCCTCTGGTGAATTCGCCTAGACTGAGCAACCATTCACAGTCATTCATCGTTGTCAAGTCGGAACCCACTTAGAGAACCTGTGTCCAGGCTGTCAAGTACCTAACAAGAGAGTATCTGTCTTTCTTCTCTGGAGCAGCTAGAGGATTCGAACTGCCTGTTTTTCTTTTAGCAGCACAACCCCTGACTAATTAAGCTACCAGAGCTCCCTATAAAATGCTTAGCGCATTGTAAAGAGTCCTCATGGCACAATTGGTTAATTGTCAGCTGCTAACCAAAACATCAGCGGTTTGGACCTACCCAGAGTCCCCAGAGGAGAACTACCTGGTTATGTTTCCATAAAGTTCACAGCCAAGAAAACCCTAAGAGGTGATTCTACTCTGTCACATCAAATCACTGTGAGTCAGAAGCAACTCAGACGACACCTAACAACAACAGTAAACACTCTAAGTGTCTGCATGCATGTTTGCTGTTGCTAATAGTAGGATTATTCTTGCCTCCCGTGGACCCAAGCCTAAGTGCTATGAAAGAAAGGACCTGGTTGATTTGGATCTGGATAATTGCTCTCTCCCAACAAAGAACCTGGCCATCGCTGCTGTGTCTGAGTCCGTTCGTGCATCACTGAGTCAGCTAACCCCACTGAGGAGCTTTCTTATTTTTTCTCTGACCATGTACTTTATCAAGCATGACATCATTCTCCAGGGACTGGTCCCTTCTGACACATGTCCAAAGCATATGAGATGAAGTCTCACCATCCTCCCTTGTAAGGAGCATTTGTATGTCTTCTAAAACAGATTTTGTTCAGCTCAAAAATATGACAGTCCTTAGCACCTTGGGGAATAGAGGGTTCTTGATGTATATTTTCCAGATGGACTTTTGATAGAAAAGGATCAAGGAAGAGGAGGCATGAGGGTGACATAAGATAGTATTTTTCACCTCATACTTGGTCTTAGTTTAGGTAAATTAAGGATGGAAGGGTCAGGGCTACTACACCAATCATACAGATGAGGAAAATGGAGGCTCATAAAAAAGCAGAGATGTGCCTTAGGAGCTTGTCAGTGAAAGAATCAGAGTGACATCCACATCCCCTAAATCCCAGACCCTCCTTCTAAACTCATACCTGGAAGCTTTCACTCAAATGGCTCCCACTTGTGCCAAGCCAAGCCTAGAATGAGTCAGCTTGTAATTTTCCACAATAACTCAATTTGATATGCTTTATCTCCCCCTTATTGACAGCAGAGGATAGTGAGACTCAAAGAACTGTCCAGCTGCTGTACAATTGCTGGCTTTTCAGCTGCAGACACCAGGCTGCTGGTGAATGCCAAGACCATGTGCAGGTTGGGGGCTGTTAGGGGCTCTGCACCAGGAGCAGAAGAGAGAGGAAGGAAAGAAGAGGCAGGGCCTCACATGGGAGATTAGCTACTGCTGCTCTGTTATCACAAATTTTTATCTTTGAGATAGACCCAGAAGCAGGATGTGGTTTTCCCTTTAAGGGGTGGGTGCCCCAAATAGATATGTGCTACAGGATACACGTGAACATCATGGGATAGGCAGTGCCTCCAAGTGGTTAGAGCACAGGTTCTCAAGTCAGAAGGCTCCTGGCTGTGTGACTGTGGACAAACGACTTGACCAGTCTGAGTCTCAAAATAGAACCTACCTCACAGGTTATCAGAAGGGGCAGGAAGCAGGTATTATAGCTCTAGGTTCTTATAGTTTTAGGAACTAGAGGTAAAAGAGGAGACAAAGTCAATGCAGTGCCTTGCCCCTCTTCATAATACTATTCATCAGCAGGCCCTCTGGCTCAGCCTCCCAAAAGAACACAAATTAAGTGAGATGAGTGAGCTTGCTGTGTAAGTACAGCTTCCAGACAAGCCGACCCTAAATTTCTATCCATGTTGATGTCCTTTAGATCTCTTCTAGGGGAACTTTCTGAGTAGTCCTGATTGAGCCTGGCTCTGCTGCTGTTGACCTCAGCAGTCCCAGCTGTGTTCATGTGACACAAGCCTATCAAGCCTCTGCATGGTACCCAGTGCTTCCAAGAACACATCAGATAAGGAGCATGAGCTCCCAGAGCCCACCTCTCAGGGCTCTGCGAGGCCCTTTAAGTGTCACCTGCACTTTACTCAACACCATTGGGTTGGGCCAATTCCTAACTGAGCTTCCATTGGGTTCCCATGCTATACATCACACGAGAGAATATCACCTGTCTTCCTCCCTCAGAGCTGCTGATGGATTCCTCCAGAAAGATGGGGCCTTTGAGGTAGCATCACAGCTCCTTACAGAGTAGGCCACCAAAGCCCCCTGCACTTAGCAGCTGCAATTCAACCTCTCAGTGACTTTCTGAGCATTTGTGATGACTATACCGGATAGGCCAGGATTCAAAGAAAGGACACTGGGCCAGATATTAAAAGGCCCAGCTCATATTTTGGCCCAACTCAAGCTTAGTTTTGCTGTGTGTTTTTGCAAATTCTTGACTCTCCCTGGGCAGAGATTATATAAGAAGGGACTATCAATGGAGGCATTTTAAACAAGACAAATCAAAGACCGTACACTCAGGAGTCAGATGGCCCCTAGTGATAGACTTATGTGTCTCTCACTTATTGGTTGACTGACATTGAAGAAGTATTTACTCTCTCAGAGCCCCTTCTCTGACCATTTGAATAATAACCCAGAGCTGTTTAGAATATTACATGGGAACAAGAGCAGAAAGCCCAGTGCCTGACCCCCAGTTAGAACTCAACAATTAATATTCCAATAGGTTCACTTTCTTCTCTAAAATAATAGTTATCTTCTCAAAACAATACCATACTTCCTTGACATATAAGATATCTTCCACACCATCAAGAAGAAAAATTCTACCTATTTTAATTGTCCATTGTAAAAGGATTATTTTACACCCAATTTAAAAAAAATAATAAAATATAAATAAACAGGTCCATGATTAAATTGTGTCCTCCAGAAACATGTGTTGTAAATCCTAACCCTTATACCTGTGGTTAGGGAGCGCTGCTGACATAGTGTGTTATGTGTTGAGCTGCTTCCTGATAGGCTGGCAGTTCAAATCCAGTAGTTACTCCAAGGAGAAGGATGAGCTATAAAGATTTACTGCCTCAGAAATCTAATGGAGAGTCCCTATGAGTTCAATGGGTGGTACACTCCCAATTCCACACTGTAAACAGCTGGAATCACCAAGACTGCCTTGGTTTTTTTGTTTGTTTGTTTATATTTTTAGAATATATTTTTAGGAACATTAGAAAGCATGAGGTAAAGAGGTGACTTTTAAACCTAGACAGTAACACTTTCCAACATAGGCAAAGCATCAAGGGACATTATTACAACCAGCTTTCAACATTAATAGGTAACGGTAAGTGAGGGAACCACCATTTACATACACACAAGCCCCAAACATCACTGGAGGCAAGCATGTCCACCTCTTTCACTGTGTGACCTTTCCCCACTTGCTCTTAGGGATTTATTTAAATTTCATATCTTGGTCCTTCCCTTGACCACTATTCTGGAAAATGGAAATTTATTAATAATAAATGATTGGAAGACTGGAAAAAAATAATCAGAGGCCAAAATAAACCTGAACTTGGATAACCTGTGCCTAATAGGATTACAGCAAGTTGGTCCTGCAGTCACTTCCAGACAAATCATGACACTTTTCCAACATTAGCAGCTGAACGGATGTCATTCTATTTGCCTCCTGCTTCTTCACTGATCTCCTCTGAGGGGGCTGATAAAAACAGCTGGTTGAAGTCTCTAGTCTCTGGCCATTTTTAGGGATGGTCATTTTATTACTAAGTGTCACCCCTTCTGGTGTGACCCATGTGTTTTCTGCCAACTCCCCACAAAGAAGGCCAGGGGAAACTGTCTGGATGGGACTTCTGATAGGAGACAGCAAGACCTTGGAATCTGTTCCAGCAGATGAGGGGAGTGGGTGGTCCATAATAGGGAAGGGAGGACTGAATAGGATTAGACTCTGAGGCCTTCCTGGCCTTGACCTGTGGAAAGGCTTAGAACCCCCAGATGATCGCTCTGTCTCTGACATGCGCTTTCTGCATTGCACTACTGACTCTTGGGTGGAGACGTTCGACAAGCCTGGCTCTGGAGAAAAGTTGGGTCCCTCACACACACACGATGCAGTCACATCCACTGGGGAAGACTCAGTGACTCCTGTATCTTCCTTTGGTTTCTCTCTTTTTGAGCTTTCCAAGGAGGAGGGAGAATCATCTTTGGCAGGTAAGACTGCCTTGTTTTACCAGGTGTTGCAAATCACACATTTTAGATAGGGTGTAGTCTTACCACTTCTCTATTGCTTTTTTTTGTGTGTGGAAAATATTTTCATTTAGTTGAATATTGGAATCAACTCAGCAGTAGTTTAGTTGTAATCCATTTGTCAATGTGCTTTCTTGCTATGTTAATCCAGCTGTGTTAGTGTTGGGTGTATCTTAAGTCAATCTCTTTTGAGGTATTAAAGGAGTGCGTTATGTGAGGAGAGGTGGGGAACATAGATGCCATAACACAGGAAGCTCATGAAGGAACCAAGGAAGCTAAAGAGATGACAGCCTTCCCCTAGAGCCCACAGACAGAGAAAGCCCTCCACAAGAGCCAGAGCCTTGAGTTCAGATTCCTAGTCTCTTGGCATTGAGAAAATAAATTTGTTTGCTAAAGCAACCCACTGATAGATTTCTGTTGTAGAAGCACTAGATAAATAAGCCAGAGGCATCACAAAATTGATAAAACCTAATGTTATGTGTCCCTCCCTCCCTGACCATGCCCCCATTTATGTGCCATTTTGACTGGCCCCTGTTTCTCAGTTTGGCAGCTATCCTGCAATGTAATCGAACAGGATCAGCCTGTTAGTCATCAAGAGCGGGATGGTCACAGCCCTGATGTGAAGACTTTCCCTGAGGTGGGGCCTGTGGCACTTTTTATTTTATAAGAGATTAAAGGAGAATTAAGCAGAGAATGAGAGACCAGGCTGCCACCAACTAAGAAGAGCCAGAAGCATCCTTTGACTCAGAGTCCAGGGCTGAAAACACAGGGGTAGGCTGTTGCCAAGACACGTGGAGATCTTCAAGGAACCAGGCCCACAGGGGTCACTCAAAGGAGACAATGAACTTGTCTAGACCTGAGGAAGCACTCCCTTACTGCTGGCCCCCAATTCAAACTTTACCTCTTGAGCTGCTGGAGAGTAAATCTTTGTTTGCTAAAGCTACCCACTTGGAGTATTTCTGTTACAACAACTCTAGATGATTAAAATACATTAAAGATTAAGGTATATTAAAGCTAGTCAAGTCAACTTGTACTAAAATGCATATAATAATCACAGAAATTTCCTATTTCAACACATGTCCCTGCCTCCCTATTCCATCTGCCCAGGACAATCACTTTTGAGACTTTTTAAGTGATTTTTATCCATAGTATGTAAGCATTTTATATCTAAATAATATGCACATACCTCTATCTTTGAAAATGTAAAATTTTTTATTGGAATAAAATATAGATAACATGAAATTTTAGCCATTTTAAGTATATAGTCCAATGTCATTAATCATATTCCTGAGGCTAATTGTAACCATTGTCTATTTCTAAAACATATTCATCACCCCAAGCTACATCTATACATATGTCCCACTCGCCTCTATTGTTGTTGTTGTGTACTGTTGAGTCAGAACCAACAGATAACTAACCCTCCAGCAGGTTTTCAGAGACAGTAAATCACACAGGAAGAGAATATCCATCTTTCTCCTATGGAGCAGCTAATGGATTTGAACCTTATGTCTTTCATATTGCAGCTCAGTTTCTTACCATTAGGCTACAGAGTTCCCTAGTAACCTCTAAATTACCTACTCTGAACATTTGCCTATTCCGGATATTTCACTATAAGTGGAATGATACAGTAATTGGCCCTTTTGTGATTGTCTTATTTCACTCAGCACAGTGCTATCTAGATTCATTCATGTCATCGCCTGTATTCAAATTTCATTCATCTTACCTTTGCCCTTCTCTTCATCCAAGGCTATGGGAAGCCAAATTTCATACTAAATATTTATAATAAACCAAATGCTATATCAGGATATAAGGGAGGTGTGGACACAAACTGGAATTCACCCCGAAGCACCAAAGCAGACCTTGGTGTTCACAGGGGTTCCGCACTAAGGTTGCCCTTAAGTGTTTACATGGGTCTTGTATTGTATTTGCTAACCCCTCCCTCCTGAGTCAAGCATAGGTTTTCAATATAAAGAGCTTAGCTTAATTTGCATAGATTTCTCTTTGTGATTTGCTCCCTGACAATTTTCACCAAAGACACAGGGAAGCTAGGTTGGGTGCTTCAGTTGTTAGAACTGTTTGACCCTTGCTTTACCTCTCTGTTTTCTTATACGTTATTGATATTCTGTCTAGTTTTTTCTTCTTTACCCTCAAATAACAACACAAGGCTTCTTAAATTTCTTTTTAATAATTTGTTTGTTGTTGTTGATAATATATGCATAAAAATACAACAGTCTCACAATTTCTGCAGGTCCATTTCTGTATCATTGATTACATTTTTCAAGTTGTGCCATCATTCCACTTTCCTTTTCCAAATTCTTCCTCTACTATTAACACAGACTCACTGCTCCCTCACTTTATTTTCCAACCATTCCAGTTACTTTGTTAATTGGAACCCATAAAAACAGTTTATTAAAAGAGCTTAAGGCAAACATTCTTTGCTAAATGGTAAAGAGTTGTGGTGCCAAGCCAAAGGCAGGTAGTTCAAATCCACGAACTGCTTGACAGGAGAAAGATGGGCAGTCTCCTCCCAAAAGAGTCAAAGTCTCTGAAAACCCACTGAGAGTCACCTATGAGTTGGTTTTGTCTCGACAGCACTTAACAAGGACTACACAGTGGTTGGTGCTATAATATTCAGGGAACCCTGGTGGCCTACTGGTAGGCACTTGCCCTGCCAACCCAAAGACGCTCAGTTTGAACACATCGGCTGCTCCACAGGAGATAGATGCCCAATCTCCTCCCACATGATTTCTTCTTACAGCTTCTGAAAACCTGATAGAGGCCAACTATGAGTTGGTTCCAACTTAATGGTACAAAACAATGACAATAGCTTGATCTAAAGACTTCAGGGTATATTTTTGGTTTAAGATTTAAAATTAATTAGCTCCAGGAACTCGAATTGCAGTTTCAATGGCTCCAGAAAGCCTGGATGTCATGAGCATTTGAAAGAATTTAGTTTGAAAGAATTTTATGCTGAAAAGACTCCATTGACTGTATGTGCCACATTTTGTTTATCCAGAGTTCATAGACATTTGGGTCGTACAGCTCTTTTTCAGTCCATTTTTTAAAATCATTATCTGTCAATTAAAATGAAGGATCCCTGGATGGCACAGGCCATTGAATGACTGACTGACCACTAGCCAAAGGCATCCCAGAAAAAGTGAACTGGTGATTTACTTCTGAAAGGTCACAACTTTGAAAGCTCATTGTCCTTGTTGTTGTTAGGGGCCATTGAGTTCCATATGACTCACAGTGACCCTGTGAAGCAGCTCAGCTCTGTACACATGGAGTTAACATGAGTCTGCCTTGACTCAAAGGCAACTGACAGCAAAGACAAATGACAACTTTTTTTTAAATTTTTTTTTACAAATGACAACTTTGTTCTACTCCATCTACACCCACCACTTCTCTTCCGTTCCCCACTGCGGCAGTGGCGATGAAATTGTTGGCTTCAGTACCAACCACACTTCAGATTTGTATATTCCTTATGCAATTTACCACATCTTTTAAAAAAAATTACTTTTCAATGTTTACATAGTTTTCCTTAATATAAATATTTCTCATAAGTGAGATTATGTTCTCTTTGTTGTGCTTGAGGATTGCTATTTGTTATTCATAGAGATACAATTGAGAAACAATAAACTGTACATACTTAAAATGTGTCTTTAATATGGATTATATCTCAACAAGAAGATAAAAATCCTCACCACTGGACTGATAAGCAGCACCATGAAAGATGGAGAAAAGACTGAAGTTGTCAACGATTTCATCTTACGTGAATCCACAATCAGAATCCTTCTTATCAGCAGTCAGGGGATCAGGAGATGTATTGCATTGGGCAAATGTGTTGTCAGGGATCTTTCCAAATTTCTCAGCAATGAGAACATAAGTTTGAAGAATAAGGTACGTCATATTCTTGACATCATCTTTTCAATCACTTGTGATGCATCTGAAAGTTCGACAATGAATAAGAATGACAGAAGATGATGCCTTTGAGTTATGATGAATGCTCCTTGGAGGCAAGGATGGCAAAGCTTCTTCTCACTACTTTGGGCATGTTGCTAGGAGAGGCTATTCCTTGGAGAGGGACATCAAGCTTGGTAAGGTAATGGGTTGATAAAAAAGAAGATCCTTGAAGAGATAGATTGACATAGTGCTGCAGTAGGCTCAGGTTTGTCAGAGATGATGAGGATGACACAGCTTAGGGCAGAGTGCAGATCTGTTGTTCATAGGGTTGCTGTGTCAACAGCACTGGCACCTACCAACAACAATCATATATATGTGATACTGGTGGAAATCAACAAGAGAGAAGGGAGGAGTGCAAAGAAAACTCAAGTGTGTAAATATACTCCTTATCCCCTTCCTGCTTCTTGTGTTTCTCCTTGAGTTTCTTCCTGCTTCTTTGTGACCTTTCCCTGAATCCTTTCCTACCCAGGCAACTTATTCCCATGAGTTCCTCTAGCCCACTCTTTCCTGTCTTCTAGTCTTTGTCCCTGGGAAAATGCTGCTTTTCTGATCTTAAGTGTCTAGTTTCTCTAAGAAGTGAGCACCTCCTTGGTGTCACCTGATGGGCTCATTTATTGTTTGACTGAAAGTTGAGCCACGGGGGTGTTTTGTTCTAGGTGCAAAAGGTGACTAAACACAATAATACTGGGAACTCCCCCAGTCTCTACAGTCTACTGAACTTGGCCTTTATTTTTATTATTATTATTCAACACATTCTCCCCCGCCCATGGAATCTTCTACTGTGACCCTTTTTAGGGTGGTGCAGCGGTAGCCTGGAATCGCCTACTTCTTCTATTCTGAGGATCATAGAAGTGGAGGTTTGAGTGGTCTACCAGTTCTTTGCACTGTTTTGTGTCTTTGATTTTCTTCCCTCTTTTTCCAAAGAGACTAATAGTTGTATTTTCAACAGCTGCTTGAGAACCTTTAAGATTCCAGTCACTTCACACCAAAATGGATGAATAGCATTGTCAACTATGTTATGCCAATTGACCTTGACGCCCCAAGGCTGCACGACCAGCAATTCATTTTCTCAGGCTTGTTGGTTTTGATAAAAAAACTTATGTAGCATTGCCCCCTGTTGGCTTTGCTTTATACTAGGTACATGTATGTATGTTGCTATTGTTATGTGTTGTCGATTTGCCTGTGACTCGTAGCAACCCTATGCACAACAGCTGTGAACCCTGCTCTATCCTGAGCCAACCTCATTGTCTCTGACATACCTATCCTCATAACCCCAGTCACTGAGTCAATCCATCTTGAGAGTCTTTCTCTACTCTGCTGTTCCTCCACCCTCCCAAACATAATGTCCCTCTCCAAGGACTGGTCCCTCCTTGTAACATGACCAAGGTACGTCAGATGGAGTTTCAGAATCCTTGCCTCCGGAGCAGCCTGGTTTTCACCCTCTCTTCTAGGACGAACCTGTTTGTTCTCCTATCAGTTGGTAGTATATTCCATACTCTTCTTCAGCACCACAGCTCAAAGGCATCAATTCTTTTTCTATCATCCCTAGTCATTGTTCAGTTTTCTGATGCATAGCAAGTAATTGCAAAGATTATGGCCTGAATCAGGTGCACCTTATTCTCCAGACAGACATCGTTACTCTTCAGTACTCTGGAGATGTCTCTGACAGCTGACTTTCCCAATGCAATTTGTCTTTTGATTTCCTGTATGCTGGTACCAAGCAAACAAAAGCTGTAAACAACCTTAATCTCTTCACTGTCTATCATGATGCTTCCAATCAGCCCAGTGGTGAGAATTTTTGTTTTCTTGATGTTGAGTTTCAATCTTTGACTACAGACTTTCCCAATGTGGTCCATCTCCTGATCTCTGGACTGCTAGTACTAAATATATTGATTATGGCTCCAAGCAAGATGAATTTGTTGACCATCTCATCTTTTTCTTCTTCTATGATGTTGACTATCGATCCAGTAATAAGGACTTTTGATTTCTTGACACTGAGATGTAATCAATATAGAACCTTCTGCAGCAAGTGCTTCAAGTCCTCCTCACTCTCCACAAACAAAATTGTGTCATTCACATAATGAAGGTTATTGATGAGTCTTCCTCCAATCCTGATGCCCCATTCTTCTTCACAGAGTCCAGCTTCTTAAATAATTTGTTCAACATACAGAATAAATATGTATGGAGAAAAAAAAATGCAAGCCTGACACACACCTTTCCTAATTTTAAACCATGCAATGTTCCCTTGCTTTCTTCGCACAATAAACTCTTGGTATAGGTTTCACATGAGTACAATTAAGTGTTCTGGAATTCCCACTTTTCTCAATGTTAGCCATAATTTGTTATGATCCACAGTCAAATGCCTTTGCATAGTCAATAAAGCACAAATACTATAACAGAACTACATAACAAACTGCTAATGACATAGCCTCAGAAAGCCATAATCTTTTTGAGTCTCAATTTCTTCATGGACAGTAAGGGAAATGCAATGACCTCAGCCGGAAGTGGCAAAATCAGAACTGTTCCAGGATTTGGGGCTCTACAGGTAGGCTGGAGGCCTTCTGGGCAGCGCTGGTCAAGATCTGTGTCAGCCAACAAGGGCCACTACAGAATCTTCTGTCAGCGCTCAAGTATTGCAAGCTTCCACACTCTCACAGCATGGTTGAGACACTGCAGCTCAGACAGGGAAGTAAGTGGGCCCAGAATCTAAGTTTGCCCAGGCAGGAAAGACCCATATCTATTCTTGAATTCTCTCTGCACCCAGACCTGCCTCTGGGCTAGACAAGCTGGTAGAACCTGCCTCATCCTCCCCTTGGGTGGAGGAAGAGTCAGGGCAGGACAATCCTGAGACCTCCCTCCCAGTCTTCACCCTTCAGCATGGAAGGCCAGCGACTGTCTGTGCTCAGGGCTTCGGCTGCTTATCTTGTGCCACCTGCCGGACATATGAAGAACAACATGCTTACAGTTCTCCAGCACCTCCTGAGTTGGAAGGGACCCATTTATATAGGGGGTTGCTTCCTGGATCCCCAGTTCTGTTCTGTCCATACGGGTTCACCATACATGGGTATTGACTCATTGCCAGTGAACAGCCCATTTGGGTCCAGATTTTTACTCCACACTGGTTATTCCCTTGATACCACAAGTCAACAAGGCAAGAACTTTATTACTGTATTTCATAGATTCTAAGATGCCTCCACAAGGTGAGCTGATGCAATGACCACCACAGTGGGCCTGAGCATGGCAGAGGCCATGATGGTGCAGGATAGGGCGGGGTTCATATCTGTTGTCCATAGGGTCGCTTTGAGTCCTGGTTTACTTGACATCTAATAACAAGGACTAGAATACCTCCAAGGTGCTCTGGTGGAATAGTGTTTAAGGAATTGGGATGGTAATGAAAAAGGTCATTCCAGGAGAAAGATGGACAGTCTTCTCCTACAAAGATTACAACTCAGGAAACCTGATGGAGAGTCACTATGGGCCAGATTTTATTCAAACCGTGTTTGGTTTTTAAGACTCCTCTGGTTGTGCTTGTTATGTGCAATTGAGTCACTTGTTGTTTTTTTTAAATATTAATAAATTTTTATTTAATGAATGTTGCTTTGTCTTTTAATTCCATTGTCCATCAATATCACCACAGTTCCTCCAAAGCTTGTATAAGATTCATCTTCAAGAGAACCCTTGAACCACACTACCCTTCCTTCAATATAGATTTCTGGAGGTCACCACATGCTTCTGTGCAATACTGCCACTGGACAGAGCTGTCACATTTTGTTTCCATTAGGCTGCATGCTGATATGCTTGTTCTCTCCTACTATTTCTCCCTATTAGTCACTCACTTCAGGGTCATTTTAGAATGCCAGTACTTTCTACTTCTTTATTTCAGTGACCCTAGAAAAAGAAAAGTTGTTCCTAAATAAAGGTTTTGTCAGCACACTGAATAGTTTTTAAAAACTGTATGAACTGTATCAGTAGAAATACCAGGTTTATTTTGCACAATGCCAAGAAAACCAACAATGCCAGATACTGAATTTCTCTTGCACTGTCCTTTGAACATCTCAGCAGAAATAACTGCAGAATGCAGATACCATGCAGTGCACTCAATTGAGTCACTTGTAACTCACAGCAACTCTTTGTACAACAGCTCTGAACCCCGCTTTATCTTGAGACAGCCTCATTATCACTGACACACCTACCCCCATTACCTGCGTAATCTCATCCAGGATCTTCCTCTCTTGTGCTGTCCGTCCACCCTCCCAAGCGTGATGTCCCTCCTGCAACATGCCCAAAGTATGGCTCTGGTAGTAAGATGCACCGTTCTTTTCCATGTCATTAAAAAGTGAAAAAGAAGCCTGATCAAAGTACAGTGGAGTCTACAACTAATTGATCACAGCTAGTTACAGATTTCTTTATTCCTTCTCCAACAACACTCCTTCAGTTGATTTTTAAAAATAAAAAAAAATCCACCAATTAATTAAGCTTATAATTTAATTCTTCTTTTACATTTGTTTAAACAAGTCTTTTAGGCTTATTTACATTTTTATCATACATTATTCTTTTGCCTGCATAAGGAGGAAACAATAATGAAAAAAATTTAAAGTATTCCTAAAACATTTTTCTAGAGTCCAAATTTTCTGGATTACCTACTTTTCATTCAAAGTCATTGATGTCTGTCTTTTTCCAGGCACAGTCTTTGTGTAGTCGTGTATGCCAAGAACATGGGGGGTTTTTTTCCTAGAATGCACTGTTACTGTCCCTGAGATGTTGTTCCATGCTGTATATTTTGATGCATGCTATAAATATTGACAAATCACAGCTCCTACCTGACTACCGAAATTATAAACTATGCCCTGATTTTAGAGATGCTAAAATGTGAGGGAAATACGCATTTTAGAATGCATAAAATATGATGTTAGCTGTACTTGTTCAACAAAATTATCAAGGTACCTACTCTATCCCAGGAAGCCCTGGTGGCCTCGTGGTAAAGAAGCTGCGCTGCAATCCCAAAGGCATGGGGTTTGAATCCACCAGCTGCTCTGAGGGAGAAGGATAGGTGATCTCCTCCAGCATGATTTACTGCCTCTGAAAACTTGTTGGAGGGTCAGCTATGAGTCAGTTCCTACTCAGCAGCACACAACAACTCTACACTAGGGCCTATGAAAGCAGAGGATGCAACTTGCATGTCTTCTCACTTAGAACTCACAGTGACCCAGGGGAGACAGATATCAAACAAATAATCATACAGACATAACCGGTTAGTGATCATGGTGATCCTAAGCCCTACACAGAAGTATGTGAGAGGGATCCGTGGTGGATGTTGACTGTGCACAGGGTCAGGACGGGCTTCCTAAAGGAAACGACATCTGGCTAAACTCTGAGAACTAGACAAGAATTATTCAAGGAGGTGAAAGAACATGCTAAATAGAGGTAAGATCATGTGTAAAAGCACGTGTAAAGCCCTGAGGATCTGTATAGAAGGAACTTGGGGACCCCTGCCCCAGCTGCATGCTGACCAGGGTGGTTGGAGTACAATGAGTGAGGGAGAGAGTACAGAAGCTACAGCTGGAGAGGTGAGAGAGAGAACCTGTCATGCAGGACCTTTCCCCCACCAAACACAATGGGAAGGCATTTCAAAGCTTTAAATTGAGAAAGAAACTGAAGTGAAAACAGACTTGTAAAGTGACAGAGGTTGAAATGGAACTCAAGTTGGCCTGGTTCTAACATCAATGCTGGAACCAATCACTGTTGGAGGGGCCTATGAGATCCACTGCCTTCTTTGTTCAGCGGAGGAAACTGACACCTACAAAAGCAAAGAGACTTCTTCCCCCCACCCCCTTTTTCTTGTTGTGTGCCATCAAATCAGATCCAACTGGTACTGGAGGAGATTGTGCCTTCTTCTCCAGCAGAGTACCGGTAGATTTGAACTGTGTGCCTTCAGGATTGCAGTGCAGCTCCTTGCCTCTAGGCCACCAGAGCTCCCTGAAAAGGGACATCTAAGGGACACAGTTTGGCAGGCTCTAATCTAGTACCCAGGTCCCAGGCTCCCAGCTTTCCACCTATGCCTGGCTTAAGTATGTCTGACTCAGCCTTAGCCAACGTCCTACCTCTCTGAGTCCTGGGAAAGCTGCTTGTGGTTGGAGAGCACAGTTCTCTCTAGAACACAGGAAGCTGTGTCAGCCATGGTGTCCATGGTCAGTTTCTTGTTTTCACTGGTGATGTCTGGTTAGGGCCTGAATCCTAGAACCCTCCCAGGGCAAGGACAGACTCAGAATGGACCTGGGCTCCTGACTCAGTGGGGCGAGACTTGCACTTCATGTTCCTCCAACTGCTCTGCCAGGACAGGTCAAATTCCAGCCCCACTGACCTTACAGTCGCTGTGAACCTTCCATCCTGGCTCAGTGACAAAAATACTACACACAATGATGGACAGTCAGGCGTGTCCACAGACCCCTCTCCTCAGCTCACCTCCAAGACCTAATAGCTTGAGACAGATAACTTAGTATTCTTTTTTTTTTTTAATGCGTGTACCGTCAAATTGGATCTGACTGGTACAGGAGGCGACTGTTCCTCCTTCTTCAGCAGAGCATCTGGTGGATTTGAACCGTGCACTTCTGGGATTGCAGTACAGTTTCCTGCCACTAAGCCACCAGAGCTCGCCACAACTTAGTATTCTTGTTTAGTTATTTTTAAGGAAGGATTTCTGAAACTGAGCTTGCTGAGTCAAAAGAATGTACATAATAAGACTTTTGAGGAATGATCAGCAAAAAACACATCATGCTGTATCCTATTTAGCAACAAAATAAAGAATTATTGATGCATCAGTAGCATGGATGCATTACAAAATAATTATGCAGGCCTTGAACCTTAATCCAAAATTATTCCCTGAAATTTTAAACCCAGCCATGTTGTTATTGTTGTTAGATGTTGCCAAGTGGGTTCTGAGTCAGTGACCGCAGGTTCAACAGAACCGAACACCACCCGATCCTGTGCCATCCTCACAATTTCTGTCACATGTGAGCATGTTGTTAAAGCGACACTATCCCTCTGTCTCTCTTTGAGAGTCGTTTCCACTGGTATGATGTCTTTCTCCAGGGTCTAACTCTTTCTGATAACAGGTCCACCCCTTTGATTTCTTGCCTAGTTGCTTCCATGGGTCTTGGCTATGGCTTTAAGGAAAAGAAAACCCTAGACAATGAAGTGCTCGCTGCAGAAGATCAAGGACTGGAGCCTTCAATATGGATTGAAGCTCAACAACAAGAAAACAAAAGGTCTCACCACTGGGCCGATTGACAGCATTATGATAGATGATGAAGAGATTGAGATTGTTAACAGCTCCACAATCAACACTCTTGGTACCAGCAGCCAGGAAATCAAGAGACAAATTGTATAGGGAAAATCAACTGTGAGGGACCTCTCCAGAGTACTGAAGAGCAACGATGTCAGTTTGGAGACTAAGATGTGCCTGATCTGGGCCATAGTCTTCGCAATTGTTTGCTATGCATCAGAGAGCTGGACAATGACTAGGGATGATTGAGAATTGATGCCTTTGAGCTGCGGTGCTGGAAAAGATTGTTGAATATACCATGGACTGCCGGGAGAACAAACAGGTTGGTCCTAGAGAGGGTGAAGCTAGGCTAATCCTTGGAGGCTAGGATCCTGAAGCTTTGTCTGACTTACTTTGGGCATGTTGCAAGGAGAGACCAGTCTTTGAAGAGGAACATCATCCTTGGAAGGATAGAGGGATGGAGAAAAAGAGGGAGACCATCAATGGTGGATTGATACAGTGACTGGGGTAATGAGAATAGGTGTGTCAGACACAGTAAAGTTGGCACAAGATTGAGTAGATTTCAGCGCTTTTGTACATAGGGTCACTATGAGTTGCAAGTGACTCAAAGACACATAACAACAAAGACAATTTCACTCTTTTCTCTTTTTCTTATGTCGTTGTTTATGAGTCCAGTTGTGAAGCAAACAATTGTTATGTATCGTCGATTCAGAACTGACTAGGTCTTAGCTGACCCTCCAGTGGGTTTTCAGAAGCAGTTAATCACATGGAAGGAGAGTGGCTGTCTTGCTCTAACAAAGCAGCTAGCAGGTGTGAACCTTATGCTTTTGGGTTGACAGTGCAATCCCTTACCGCTAGGCCAACAGAACTCCCTAGTGCCTTGAAGCCGACAGTTTCTCTTAATTACTAAGCAATGCCTGTCTTTAGTATATGTTCTCTTGAAAAACTGTCAAAAGGATCAAATTGAAGGATTATAGATTAGCTAGCAAACTAAGGGGGGGCAATGAGATTATATTCATGGAGAACTCACTAATTAAGAAAAAAGTTAGCTATTTGCATATAACCTGAAAAATGTAATCAATGTCATTGAATTGTAACTATATGAACTGTTGAATTGATGTGTACATGCTATTATATTCTTACTAACAACACCAAAGAAAATAAAATATTGAAACAAAAAATAACTATAGGGTGAGAGAAAAAAGCTGAAGAAAGATTTTCTATTTTATCTCTTAATTCATATGAAACTATGGAAAACGTAAAACAGACCAGTGGTTGCTTGAGGAAAAGAAGACAAGGAGTAGGGTAGGAAAGACAGATTTAGAAGGGCATGCAGAAGGAGCTCTGGTGGCCTAGTGGCAAGAAGCTGTGCTGCAATCCCAAAGGTGAGTGGTTCGAATCCACCAGATCCTACGTTGGAGAAGGAGGGGCAATCTCTTCCTGTGCCAGTTGGATCTGATTTGATGGTACACAACAAGAAAACAAAATAACAACAACAATAAACAAGAAGGCATGAAGAAAAAAAACTCACAATGTAAGTGAATGAAATATAATGTAAATGAAAGACTGTATGGAACACAAAGTGTATGAGTTTTTTTCTTTTAAAAAAGGGCATGAAGGTGAGGTAGATTTTTATTGTCTTATTTGAAGTATGGTTTTATGACTATATAGAGATTATACACACACACACACACACATATATTTCCCTGGTGGTATAATGGATAACATTAAAAGTTGGCAGCTTGGTTTCCCCAGCTGCTGTGAGGGAAATGCACAGGCAAGCACCTCTCACAAAGACTTACAGCCTCAGAAACCCAGTGGAGGGTCAACCTGGTAGGGGTGTGTGTGTGTGTGTGTGTGTGTGTGTGTGTGCAATCCTAAATGTCATACCCTGACCATAAGGAAGGGACTGATGCCCAAAATAAAATAAAACTGGCATGGCCCAGCCAGGAGGAGCACACTGGGTAGGCCGGGCCTGTTGTAATCCTGTCAGAAGCTGTGCATCCATAAGCCTCAGCCTTGGTGGCATTGCCTTGTGGATGCCAGTCACCTTGTATAGCTGAAGCTTGGTGAGTGGTTTGTCAGCATTATTGCCAATGTATGTTAAGACTGAGTCAGCCTCTAGCAAAGCAAGGAGCCAAGCCCAGATACCACCAGTGAGTCAGTCAGGCCCAGCCTGGGCACAGGAAGGAGGCCCTTTAAGTAACCACTCCAATTAGAATGGCACAACGCCCATCTTAAGGATGGGAAGATTGGCTGAAGTCCAAGAAGGAGAGAGATCCAGCATGCAGCATTCCTGTCCACCGACCTCTGCCTCCTCTCTGTTTCCTCCCAGAAGAGTATAGAATGGTTCCCAAAGGGTTAGTTCTAGTACAGAGCTTGTACACTGATTAAGTCAGCCCATTGGTATTTCATTTGGCTCACAAAGAGTTCTAAAATATTTTACAGTCCACAGACTAAATTGTCATTGGGTTGTACAAAATAATTAAGCACTTTACTGAGAGGTTGGTGGTTCAAACTCACCCAAAGGTGCCCTAAGAGAACAGCCTGGAGATCTGCTTTTGAAATATCAGGCCTGCTTTCTACAAAGAGACACCAAAAATGAAGAAGGAAGCCCATGCCCCTCCCAAAACTGAGGCCAAAACAAAGGTATTAAAATCAAGAAGGCAGTCTTGGAGGGCATCTACAGCCACACACAAAAAGAAGATCCGCACATCACCCACCTTCTAGTGGCCTAAGACATTGAGACTCTGAAGGCAGCCCCCAGGAGAAACAAGTTTGACCACTATGCCATCATCAAGTTTCCCCTGACCACTGAGTCAGCCATGAGGAAGACAGAAGATAACAACTCACTTGTATTCATTGTGGATGTCAAGGCCAATAAGTACCAAACCAAACAAGATGTAAAGAAGCTCAATGATATTGATGTGGCCAAGATCAACACCTTGATTAAGTTTGATGGAGAGAAGACCTGTGTTCAATTTGCTCCTGACTATGACACTTTGGATGTTGCCAACAAAATTGGAATAATTTAAACTGAGTCCAGCTAGCAAATTCTAAATATAATTTTTCTCACAAAAAATAAAAAAGAAAGGAAAGTCACAGAGCACAACTTGACTTAGTAACACATGGAATCACCATCATACAGGATCAATTTCATGGAAACTGGTATGGGTTGTTTTTTAAACTTTTAATGTTTAAATTGGTAGATTTCCCATAAAAACCCAGATTCCTGACTTCTTTTGTGATAGAGGGAAGTGCTGGCAGGAAGGCCCTACATTCCTGAATGTCAGGACTCCCTGGAGGTGATTCACTCTTCATCTGGTGGCTGCCTGCAGATGCAGATACAGGACGGAGTATGACCCAGGGATCAGAGGACGCCTGTGAGAATCTGCTGGTTCCCACGTGGGCCCCTCTGCCTTCACACGCTGATTACCCTGTGAGGCCAGGTTGTGCAGGACTCTCAGGCTCCCTGTCACCTGCACATCATTTATACTGTTGTTAGAAATGGTTCCGTCTCACGGTGTTTTGTTCACACTGCCTATCCTGTGCCATCCTCATAATCATGGCTTTGTTTGAGCCCATTGTTGCAGCCACTGGTTCTCTTTGTCTAGGGATTGTCCCTGGTCCAAAGTACAGGAGACAAAGTTTTACCCTCCTCACTTCTAAGGAACATTCTGACTATCTTACTTCGAAGACAGATTTGTCCTTCCTTTTGGCAGTCTGTAGTATGTAGTCAAATATTTATCACCAACACCAAAATTCAAAGGCATCAAATCTTTGATCTCCCTTATTCATTGTCCATCTTTCACATACACATGAAATGGTTAAAAATATCCTGGTTTGTGTCAGGTATACAACACACAACATTTCTCTTATACAATTTATCTCATCAGCTTGCACAGGTAGGAAAACAGTAGCCCAACAGGACTTGAAACTTGCCCAAGGTCACACAGCTCTCTGATGTGGCAGGGTGACTCAGGGTGGGGCTCTTGCTGTTCCTCACACGGGTCTAAAGTCCACGCCTCAGCTCTGGAAGGCTGTTCACACAGAGGGTCATGGGAGATTGACTCACCAAGTGGAAGGCGGCAACAGGGCCAGGCATGGCTGGGTTAGGCTCCCAAATGTGCCGCTTACAAAAGACTGTGCCATCAGGGGGATCTTAGCTTTAGTTTCCACGCCTCTTCCCTGGATGTGCTCACCGAGTTGTGCCAAGAAATCTGGAGGACAACCACCTGGCCAAGTGACTGGAAGAGAGCTATATCTGTGTTCCCATTCCAAAGAAGGGTGATCCGAGTGAGTGTGGAAATTGTTGAACAATATAATTGATATCATATGCAAGCAAGAGTCTGCTGAAAATTAACCAAAAACGACTGGAACAGCACATCAACAGAGACCTGCTAGAAGTACAGGCTGGGTTTAGAAGAGGCCATGGCACTAGGGATATTATTGTTAATGTGAGATGGATCTTGGCTGAAAGCAGAGTACCAGAGGAATGTTCGTCTGTGTTTCATTGACTATGCAAAGGCGTTTGACAGTGTGGGTCACAACAAACTGTGGCTAACTCAGAAGAGTGGGAATCCCAGAACACTTGATAATACTTACACAAAACCTATAGTTGGACCAGGAGGCAGTCATCAGAACACTGCATGGTTCAAAATTGGGAAGGGTGTACTTCCTATTTCCATATCTTTTCAATCTATATGCAGAACAGATTATCCAGGAGGTTGGGCTCTTGGAGGAGAAATGTATCATCAGGATTGGTGGAAGACTTATCAACAATCTGCATTATGAAGATGACACAAACCTACTTGCTGAGACTGAGGACCTGAAGTTCTTGCTGCAGAAGGTCAAGGACTGCAGCCTTCAATATGGATTGAAGCTCAACATCAAGAAAGCAAAGATTCTCACCACTGGGCTGATTGAAGCTGTTAACAATCTCAATCTCTTCATCTTCTATCATGATGCTCAACATAAAGAAAACAAAGATTCTCACCACTGGGCCAATTGGCAGAATCAGTATGGATGGTGAAGAGATTGAGATAGTTAACAGTTTCGGTTTGCTTGGCTCCACAATCTACACTCTTGGTAACAGCAGCCAGGAAATCAAAAGACGAATTGCATTGGGAAAGTCGGCTGTGAGGGACCTCTCAGAGTACTGAAGAGCAACAACGTCAGGCTGGAGACTAAGGTGCGCCTCATCCGAGCTATAGTCTTCGCAATTATGTGCTATGCATCAGAGAGTTGGATGGTGAATTGGGTTGATAGAAAGAGAATTGATGCCTTTGAGCTGTGGTGCTGGAGAACAGTGTTGAATATCCCGTGAACTGCTAGGAGAACAAACAGGTGTGTCCTGGAGAAGGTGAAGCTGGAATGCTCTTTGGAGTCAAGGATTCTGAAGCTTCATCTGACATACTTCGGGCATGTTGCAAGGAGGGACTGGTCCTTGGAGACGGACATCATGTTTGCCAGAGTGGAGGGGCGGCGAAGGAGAGGACGACCTTCAATGAGACGGATCGATTCTGTGACTGGAGCGGTGGGAATAAGTGCTTTTGAGATGGCTAGGTTGGCACAGGATAGAACAGCGTTTAGAGCTCTTGTACACAGGGTTGCTATGAGTCGCAAATGACTTGATGGCACATAACAACATCACAATGTTGCCTTATGGCCCAGTAGTGAGGAAATTTTTCCCATAACTATATTAGTTGCTTTATTATGTTTGTTGACTGTTACAAGTTTATATAGAACTTTGTCATTTGTTCTCAGATATGTGGTGGCAAGTGGTGAGGATTTTTGTTTTCTTAACATTGAGATGTAATCCATGTTAAAGATTGCAGTCCTCTATCCTCTGTAGCAAGCCTTCAGCTCCTTCTTGATTTCAGTTAGGTTGTGTCATCTTCATAATGCTGGTTGTTGATGAGTATTCCTCCAATCCTGAAGCCACACTCTTCTTCATAAAATCCAATTTCTATAATGATTCAACAGCATACAGAGTGAATAAGTATGACAAAAGTATACAGCTCTGACACACACCTTTCTCTATTTCAGACCATTCAGAGTCCCCTTGCTCTACTTGGACAATAGTTTCTTGATCTAGGTATAGATTTCACATAAAATGAGTGAAAGGAATGTCAATATTTAATAGGATCAATACAATGTTGTCCTGTACTGGGGAGTCGGAACTGACCCATAGCTGACCCTCTGGCAGGTTTTCAGAGGCAGTTAACCTCATGGGAAGAGATTGTCCATCCTACCAAGGAGCAACTCGTGGCCCCAAACTGTGTACCTTTGGGATTGCAGCGTAGCCCCTTGCCATTAGGCCACCAGAGCTCCCTTATCAACACAATCTCAGGGATAAACAGAAAAGACAAGGAGAGATCCATAACAGTCAACAATAATAAATACCTGCAATATAATCAGCAAATAGATATATAGGCAGTAGGAAAAGGGACAGATATGGACGACTGAAAAGGAAAATGCCCAAGACCATACACTTAAAAAACCTAAATTCAAACTCACTACCGTAGAGTCAGTCTGACTCCTATCAACCCTCCATCTAGTTTCTAAAGGTGGAAACAGTGGAGAGCCAGAGAAAGAGAGGAAGACTCTCAACCTGATGGATTGACACAATGGCTGTAACCATGGGTCCAAGCATGTCAGAGATTGTGAGGATGACACAAATCAGATCTGGTGTTAATAGGGTGGTGAAGACCAAGACTCTCACCACTGGGCCACTTGGCAGCACCATGATGTATGGAGAAGAGAATGAGGTTGTTAACAATTACCGTTTGCTCGGCTCCACATCAACACTCAGGCATCAGCAGTCAGGAAATAAAAAAATGAATTGCATTGGGGAAGTCTCCTGTCAGGGATCTCTCCAAAGTGCTAAAGAGCAATGATGCCAGTCTAGATACTAAGGTGTGCCTGATCCAGGTCATGATCTTCACAATTATTTGCTACATCAGGGAGCAATGACTAAGAATAACAGAAGAATCTATGCCTTTGAGTTGTGGTGCTGGAAAAAGAGTATTAAACATACCATGGACTATCAGGAGAACACATAGGTCTGTCTTGTTGTTGTTGTTGTTGTGTGCCATTGAGTCACCTGCAACTGATAGTGACCCTATGTACAACAGCTCCTAAGCCAGTCTCTCTGACTCTGACATGTCTACCTCCATTGCCTAAGTTATTGTATGAATCCATCTCATCCAGAGTTTTCTTCTCTTGTGCTGTCCCTCCACCTTTCCAAGCATGAAGTCCTTCTCCAGGGACCAATCTCTCCTGCCCACGTTCCCAAAGTATGTGAGACAGAGCTTCAAAATCCTAGCCTCCAAGGAGAAACTTGTTTTCATCCTCTAGAAGATGGACCTATTTGTTTTCTTGGTAGTCCATGGTATGTTCAAGACTCCTCCAGTACGACAACTGAAAGGCAACAATTCATCTTCTATTATCCTTAGTCATTGTCCAGCTCTCTGAATCATAGCAAGTAATTGTGAAGACCATGGCCTGGATCAGACGTACCTTAATTTCTAGACTGACATTGTTGCTTCTCAGTATTCTGGAAAGGTCCCTGACAGCAGAATTATTTTTTTCTTATATCATTGAGTTGGATCTGCCTGGCACAGGATATTGCCCCTCCTTCTCCAGTGGAGCATCTGGTGGATTTGAACTGCGTGCCTTTGGAATTGCAGTGCAGCTTCTTGCCACTAGGCCACCAGAGCTCCACTCTGACTGTAGATTTTACCAATGAAATTCATCTTTTCATTTTCTGACTGCTGGTGCCAGGAGTGTTTATTATGGAACCAAGCAAGCTGTAATTGTTAACAACCTCAATCTCTTCTCCATCTATCATTGTGCTGCCAATTGGCCCAGTGGTAAGAACATTTGTCTTCTTGGTTTTTTGTTTTTGTTTTTGTTTTTTTTTATCTTCTTGATGTTGAACTTCAATCCATATTGAAGACTATAGTCCTTGACCTTCTGCAGCAAGTGATTCAGGTCCTCCTCAGTTTCAGCAAGCAAGGTTGTATCATCTGAGTAACGTAGGCTGTTGTTGAGTCTTCCTCCAATCCTGATGCCACACTCCTCCTCATAAAGCCCAGCCTCCCAAATGATCTGTTCTACATATAGATTGAAAAGGTGTGAAGACAGCACGCCTCCCTGATGTACTTTTTTCCTGATTTTGAACCGGGCAGTGTTTTCTTGCTCTATTCTGAGGACTGCTTCCTGGTCCAAGTATAGGTTTTTTATGTTGTTGTTACTTGCTGTCAAGTAGCCTGGGACTTATAGTGATCCTATATACAACAGCCCTAAACCCTGCTCTATCCTGTGCCAATCTCACTGTCTCTAACACACTTAGCCCCATTACCCTAGTCACTGAGTCACTCCATCTCATCGAGGGTCTTCCTCTCTTGCACTGTCTCTCCACACTCCCAAGCATGACATCCGTCTCCAACAATTGATCCCTCCTTGCAAAATGTCCAAAGTGTGTCAGGTGAAGCTTCAGAATCCTTGCCTCCAAGCAGCAGCCTGGTTTCACTCTCTCTAGGATGAGCCTGTTTGTTCTCTTAGTAGTCCATGGTATATTCAACACTCTTCTCCAACACCACAGCTCAAAAGCATCAATTCTCCTTTTATCATCTCATGTCTTTGTCCAGTTGTCTGATGCATAACAAGTGATTGCAAAGACTATGCCTGTATCAGGTGCACCTTAGTTTCCAGACTGATATCATTGCTCTTCAGTACTTTGGAGAGATCTCTGACACTGCTGACACTTTCCCAATGCAATACATCTTTAAATTTCCTAGCTGCTGGTGCCAAGAGTGTTGATTGTGGAGCCAAGAAAATGAAAACTGTTAACTATCTTAATTTCTTCACCACCTATCATGATGCTGCCAGTCAGCCCATAAGCACAATCAAATGTTCTGGGATTCCCATTCTATTCAAGTTAGCCACAATTTGTTGTGATCCACACAGCCAAATGCTTTGCATAGTCAATGAAACACAGATAGACATTCTGGTATTCTTTGCTTTCTGCCAAGATTCATTTGACATTGATGATAATGTCTCTAGTGCCACAACTTCTTCTAAACCCAGCTTATATTTCTGGTAATTCTCTGTCAATGTACTGTTCCCGTTGTTTTGGGGTAATCTTCAGCATGATTTTGCTTGCGTGTGATTTTAGCAATATTGTTTGATAATTTCCACACTCTGTCAGGTCACCTTTTCTTGGAATTGGAACAAATATGGATCTCTTGCAGAAGTTCTTGTCAGGGAGATTCCCAGTTGATCTGCACAGACAAGGCCTTCCTGGACTCTGGGATTCTTTGCAGTGTGCAAAAAATTTCCAGCATGAAAGGGATCCATGCAATTCCTGTTCTGCCAAAGATTTTTCTGAGTCAAAAGCTATAGGAAATGGAAAGTATCCTCAATAGGTTCCCTCAAAATTTGGGGAACCGAGAATATGAGGCTGAATTCTCCACTGCACCTTGATTGGTAAACTTTCAGGGAGTCATTATTTCCCTCAAAATTGGGGGAAGAGTCTGTCTTGATGAGTCCATTTATGATAAAAGCAGCATCAAAAGATGGCTACCATAAAGTCCTTCCCTCTCTATGAATGCCAGGCCCTCATCTAGAGGTGGAGCCTCTCCCTCCATCTCCTTGAATCTGGCCTGACCTGAATTTGCAAGATCATCAACTTTATTCAACTCATTGCTGTCAAGTCAATTTGGAACCAACTCAAAGTTGAATCTCCAGGGGTTTTTCACAGGCTATAAATCAAACAACAAAGACTACCCATTTTTCTGCCTTAAAGTAGCTGATGGATTTGATTCCACCCGCCTTTGGGTTGGCAGTGCAACTCCTTACCACTAGGTCACCAAAAAGGACCTGGCAATTGATTCCCATAAGCATTACAAGCTGGGGAAAGTGTTTCATGCTCTTTAACTATCCTATGGCTCTGGTCAGGAAAACCTAAGTCCTTAAAATGACATCTTTGTTTTTTAATACTTTGAAGAAGTCTTCTGCAACAGACTTATCCGATGCAATACATCTTTACTTTTTATTACCATCTTTCTTTATTTCTTGATGGCTTCCATGGGCATTGATTTGGACCCAAGTAAAATTAAATTCTTGACAACTTGCTTTAGTGCCATTTATCAGGTCCCAACTCATAGCAGCCCTACATGCATCAGAACAAAACAACCCAGTCCTGTGCCATTCTCACAGTGTGTACTGTGCTTGGACTCATTGGGGTTTTTTGGCGGGTTTTTTTTTTGTACGAGAGAAAAATTTGAGTTTAGAATTAGCCAGCTAGACTCAGTTTAGATGATTCCAATTTTGTTGGCAACATCCAAAGCATCATAGTCAGGAGCAAGTTGAACATGGACCTTCCTCTTTCTATCAGGCCTACTGAAGGTGTTGACCTTGGCACATCAGTGTCGTAGAGCTTCTTTACATCTTGAGTTTGATTTGGTACTTGTTGGCCTTGACATCCACAATGAACACAAGTGTGTTGTTATCTCTGTCTTCTTCATGGCTGACTCAGTGGTCAGGGGAAACTTGATGATGCCTTAGTGTTTCTCCAGGAGGCACTCTTCTGGTGTTATTTGGGCTGCCTTTGGAATCTCAGCATCTTAGGCCACCAGAAGGTGGGGGACATGTGGATCTTCTTTTTATATGTGGCTGTGGGTGCCCTTCAGGACTGCCTTCTTGGTCTTTAACACTTTTGTTTTGGCTTCAGTTTTGGGAGGGGCAAGGTCTTCCTTCTTCATTTTTGGTGTCATATCATTGTTGTTGTTTTTTTAATACTGATTTATTTACAAAGTTTGAATACATTGTTTTTCACACAAGATCTTTCTCATTTCCTTCATCCACCCACACATCAAATTGTGCGACCCTATGATTAACACCTCCCCTCTGCTTCCACCCTCCCCCCACTTGGATCTTCATACTCATTCTACAATAATGGTTTTATACAGTATTTGCCCTTATGGGACTGAGTTAGTTCACTCAGCAAAATGCTCTCCAGTCCCTCTCAAGTTAGGTAGTAAGTTACAAAACTATTGCTCTTGCGTGTCACATAGTATTCCATTGTGTGAATGTACCACAACTTTTCAATCCATTTGTTTGTGGTTGGACATCTGGGTTGTTTCCATGTTCTTGCGGTGGTGAATAACGCTGTTATGAACATTAGTGTACAAGGGCTCATTGGTGAAGCTATAACATCAACTAAAAATTTTGTTGCCATTTCGAGCCCTGACTGGATTCATAGCTGACCCTCCAGTAGGTTTCTGATGTAAATCACATGGAAGATTGCCCATCTTTCTCCTGCAGTACCTCTGGTGGATTCAAACTGCCAGAGGCGTGCAGCCTTTGGGTTAGCAGGGCAACTCCCTATGGACTAGGCCACCAGACACATATTTCTTGTGTCAACTAGTGGAGTTTAACTCTTCCAATCTAACCTGCTAGTCTTCAGGAAGCATCAAAATCACTCAAAGAGCTTATATACAATGTGTATTCTTAGAGCTCTCTGAAGTCTATTCTAGATTTTGGGTGAGGCTTGGGGCTGGGTGGATTTAATAAACAACCCAGGTAATTCACACTCAGTGTTTGAAATACTGCTTTCAACTAGGGAGATCCATCATCAGCTACTGCCAAGTCAGGTCTAACTCATGACAGCTTCATGTAGTCATGACTGCTCCATGGGATTGTCAATAGCTGGTATTTTTTAGAAATAGACTGCCAGGTCTTTCTTCTGAGGTACCTGTGGATGGACTCTTAACTACCAGTCTTTCAGTTAACAGCAAAACATGCTAACCATTTGTGTGCCTCCCAGGGACTTCAAACCAGAGATTGGTAAACTTTTTCTATAAATTGTCAGACAGTAAATATTTTCAGTTTCCATGGCAGATGTAAGGAAAGACTTAACATTATTGTTAGTTCAAAAGTTGTCATAGACAGTAAGTAAACAACTGGGTGTGGCTGTTCTAACAAAGTTTTATTCACAAAAATAAGCAGTGTGATGGATTCAGCCTGCAGGCCATAGCCTGTAGCCCTTAATTCTTGTTAGCCCACATCTCTTCTGTATAATAAAGACACACACACATGTGCATAAAAAAGTGACAGCTCTTTAATTTAAAATGATGTCCTGGAAGGAACTAGTGGGTTCATATGCTCCAGGCATCCTCTTCTATTAGAACAGGCACAATATTGGCTCAGATTTTTCAACCCCGAAGAAAAAACAAATCAAGCTGCAAATCAGCAGGAAGTTCCTGCAGCTACCATGCTAGGACCATCAGGCTCCACAGGGAGCAAAGGACCCAGCTGCCAGGGCTGTCACTTTAAAGCCACACTGAGAAGTGTTGTTCTTGCCGCTGAAAGCTCTCACCAGGCCAGACTCAGCTCCACCTCTGACACTACGTGTCTGCCTCCACAGAGAAGCTGTGGGCACGGTGGTCACCTCCCAAACCATCCTGGAGGGCGTGTCCACACAGTGAAGGTGGGAGTCTCAATGCACATGTCTAGACATGCGGTGTCTCACGCTTGTTTACCTGCCATCTAGAGCCTCGAGTTGTACTCATCAGTCATGTATGGCCAAGGCACTGGCAGTAAAATGGCAAATTTGGGAAACAATCTGGGGAGACACAAGGCCTCCATGCTAAATGGCGGTTCTGAAAAGGAAACAAGCAAAGGCCATCTGGATAAAATCCTTAACAGATGTCATTAGTTTCATCTCAGAGGAGAAAATGGAAAGATGGAATGGAAAATGCTACTTTCCTCCATATTTCAGGTCTTTCTGCTTTTGCCCAAGCAAAGGGTGAAGGAGAGTGAAGAAGGGACCTCACCTCTCAGGTTCACTTCAGCTTCCCCACCTCTTCTCTACAGGGTCAGTCCAGACTTTGGATTAATTTTTGCCATGAGGTGAAGCATATTATGTCAAGGGAGAAGAGTCCAGAATGGGATTCTGAACAGACTTTTTTTTTTTACACTGTATTTTGGGAACACAGAGAGTCTGTGAGAGGAAAGGAAGGAGGGTGTGGCCTCCTAAAAGGTGCTCATGGACAGAGCAGATACTACTGCTTTGCAGCAAACCTGGACCCACTGCAGCAGAACAAGCTTCCACTACTCAGTTCTCTAGATTAGACTGCACTCCAAAGTCTGATACTTGACCTGAGTCAAAAGATATTAGGACAAGCCACCAAAGGTCTGCCCAGGACTCTGGAAGGCCAGATGACAGCCAAGCCCACCCCTCTGCACTGAGCATCCCTGAGCCTGGCTAGCTACTCCAGGTGAGTTTCTGAGCCATTGCTGGTGGCAATCTGGATGTATTGCAGGACAACCCAGGGCACTAACAAAGATCTTGTTGTGACCAGTGGTGGAGGATGAGAACAGAGCAGTAACAAAAGTCCCCTGAGAACTGAGGCATGGTTAGGAGAGTGGCCATTTTCTCCAGCACACTGCCTCTCAGAGAGATAGATATTAATTCACTACTCCAGCACCACTGACGAGATCTTACTTAAAATGATGGCACCTGGGGGAGAAGGCTCAGTGAAAGCCTCTACAGCTGTCTTCAACCAAGTCTGGGTCCTGTCACAGGCTCGTGGCAACACACATCCCTTCATCAGGGCCTGGACTTCCAGCCAACTAACTTGCCAGGGTCTTTAGCAATGATGCTCAAGTGTTGGAGGGGTTGAAGAGTTTGGGTCCTAGGAGCCCAACAGTTCCTCTTCCCCATCTTCCACATGTCACAGAAACACTCTAGGCCTCTAAATTTCTATTAGAGTGAGCTGTCCCTGTAGCTGCCTTTAGCCCAAGGCCAATCACAGATCTCACTTACAGAGCCTAGAGGTTTCATTCAGTCACAGCAGAGGGTTGACTTAACCCTTGAGCTCATTGGATGATGCCATCTGGCTGCCCATTCTGGGCCACCTGTCCAGGGTCAGAGGCTGGCATGGGGTTTGGTGTGTTGCTCTGCAGGTAGCGGCGGAAATCTTTGATCATGGGCCGAAGGACCTGTATGAGCACGCTCAGGGCTGCCTGGGTGCCCTCCATGGCCTGGGCCTGACGCTCCTGGGCACAGGCTTGCACCTCCTGAGAGCGGCGGATCATCTGCAGAAGGTCATTCTGCTGCTCCAGGTGCTGGGCAATCTCCTTCACGTGAAGATTGGTAACCCGCTGCTCCTGGATCAGCTTGGCCGAGTTGAGGGCAATGCGGCTCTTGAGTGCCTGTGGCTTGACTGATGTGTCTGCATGCTGGGTCATCATCTCCACAGGCGCCTCCGCTGGCAGGGGCTGAGCGGTCTCAGTTGTGCAGTACTCCACCACTCCCTCCTCCAAGGTGTGGTAGGTAGTCTCTGTGGGGACTGCAGGGGAGAAGGAGTACAGGCAGAGGAAGGTCATTTCCTAGAAGGAATGAAGCAGGCTGCATGGGGTGCCATTAAGCTCTGCCCTAGACAGAGACAAAGGGGAATTCAGGCTTCCCCTCACTTTACAGCTATTCATGTGTAAATCTAGAATCTAAGGGATTTAGACTTAGAATCTTAAACAGCTTGGTAACCAAAGCTCAGTTCTGTGTCTGGCAAAAGCAAATACACTAACAGTGATGTTGTAATGTGCCATAGAGCCTGAACTGAATTATCACTGGCTCTCCAGTGAATTTTCAGAGGTTATATATCACACTGGAGTAGACTGCCCATCTTTCTACCAAGAAGCAGCTGTTGTATTTGAACTATGTGCTTTTGGACTGGCAGTGTAACTCCTTGCCCATTAGGCCATCAGAGCTACCTCACTAATGATAGAAATTATGTGAGAACATTTACTATGTGACAAGCAATGGGCTAAGCCATTTACACCCAACTCAAAGATGTTTAATAATGATTCCAAAAGGTAGGTACTGTCACTCCATTTTCAGAAAGGAGCAAACAGATTCAGAAGCATGACAGTGACTTGCATAAAATCACACAGCTAATTCAGCAGTGCCAAGATGTGAACCCAAGTCTCTCTGATATTAGTCTAATGTGCTCCTTACCACACCACTGATCTGCTTCAAGCTAAACAAGGCACCTTAGAGGCAAGCCAAGGACACGCTCTATATAGTGCCAGACAGACAGATCTCCATATAAACTGCGGCCAGACTTCCCTTGCCACCTTCAATGCTTTCTTGGCCTCTATATTCCCTGCAAACAGAAAAGGAATAGCAGCAAAAGAGCCCAAGACGTGCTTCACTGTCTCCTTGATCACCTTGATCAACAGGTAACATGAAAGTCCTCCTGTTGCAGAAAAAGTGATTTGGAAGATGATTTAGGCCATTTCTCAATACACCTGAGAAACAACACCTTTCTATGAGAAACTGTGGGGGTGACAACTCTCATAGACATCCAATTTTCCCAAACCCCACAGAGAATCAATGATTGATATAGTTCATAGACTCATAGTCTCAAATGGATAGTCAAAGGTCACACATATAAATGGTGCTCTGGAATTTAAAAAATTCCACCAGATGAAGTTCTGCTGTTCACAGCAGAGAATGTTTGAAAGGATTCTAGGTGCACGGTTTTGGGCCTCTGTGCATGTACATGTGAATCAAGTGCCTCCATCTTCCAAGCCAATTATCAACTCTATGGCTCCCAGCCCTGCTGGAATTCTCCCTACCAGAATACCTCTTCTTCTGAGGCCTTGGGTTTTCCCAGCTGACCATACAGTTATTCATACTATGTGTCTTATCAATCCTACTAGAATATAACTGGCCTCTAGTCCTTTAGTCCTCTGCACCTTTAGATGCTGTGGTAATCCTAGGATCCAGCAGAAGGTTTAGCACAGAATAAGTGCTAATGTTTGATGAATGAATGAGTAGATTACCAACAGGAAACCATGAGGTTCACAGGGACATAGCCTGATGAAGGCTCACACACTGAAAAGACTGTCTTTGTCTGTCAAGAATGAATGTCCATTTGGGCATTACTATTTCCATTTAATCATTTGGCAAATATCCTGACTGCCTACTATGTGCCAGGCCTTTGGCAACTATCCTCACAGCCTACTATGTGCCAGGCCTTGTGATAAGTCCTGTGGGAATAAATGGCCTAAAATCATTGTCCTCAGTCATCAGGGATAACAGAGTGTAACAACCAAGGATAAGTGATAGACATAAATGGTGGCAGGCACAGTAGAAGGCTATCCAGCTCATTAGCACTTCCGACTATGTACAGAGGAAATCCCAAAGAGAATAGGGCACTTATTTCTGGGAAGCTCTTAAAAGGACCGCTGGTGTTCCAAAACCACCATATGACCTTTGACCCTTGGCAGACAACACTACCCAGGCTGCTCCAGCTTTTGCTGACCCTTCCCCTTTATATATGCCAGACTGGGCAGGAGAGGTCACTCACTCTGTGTCAGGGTGACCGTGGTTGCAGCTGCAGTGGCTGTAGGTCCAATGGCTACAGGATGAATCTCTGTGGTCGTGGGCAGGCTGATGATGGTAGCCTCACCCAGAAGGTTGCAGATGCGTTGCTGCATGGGGGACAGCAGTACTGGGGCTACAGTTGGGCCACCACTGCCACTGCCACCACCTGTCCCAGGCCCACCAGATCCGTCCTCCTCAGTGGGTCCAGGGGCCTCACCACCTTCAACAGCTGCCCGGACCTGGGCAACCTTGCGACGGACCTCAGTCTTGAGATCAGACCATTTCTTTTTGACCTCGGGCAGCTCCCTTCGGCAGGTGGCCACGGCGTTGACCCTTCGTAAGATGCCGTGCCAGGCCGCACTCTTGGCGGCCAAAGGAACCCCTGCATTGAAGTGGTTCACCAGCAGGTGCTTCTTCAGCTCCAGCTCCTCCACGATGATCTCCACTTCCCGCTCAGAGAAGTTCATCTTCCTCTTCTTGGCTGGCACAGCCATGGCCTCTTCCCCTCCCTTCTTTTAAAATAAAGTATAATCCTTTCAACTGCCTAAATTCTCCTTCTAGTATTTTTTAGCCTCGCTTCTCACTTACCCCCCCTACAGGGGATAAGCTGGGCTTCCCCAAGGCCAAGTACCAGGCCTTTGGTAACCCCTCTCACTACGCAAAATGCGTAGGGCCCAGCCCGGACAGGCTTAGCCGCTGGCAGCCAGCTGCGTAATGGCTTCCTGAATCTGCCTCTTCCGCCGGGTATGCGGTGATCCGCCCACTTCCCCTCTTTCCCGCCTCCCTTTGCTTCTTTAGGGGAATCCGCCCTACCAAGTGGCCGCGGCAAAAGGATCGGAACGATCACTGGTTCTTTTCTTCTGTCTTTCAGCCGCGAAATCCCGCCTATTTAATGGAAATAGCCTATGCATTGGCTTAAGGGCGGGTCTGTCGATACAGATAGCTCCGCCTATCCAGCGTTTGTTCACTTCTATTGGAAAGTCATTCTGTCATTCACTTAACAGTACTATCACCAATAGTAGTCATTCACTAATCAGTAATACGAATATAATACAAATTTAACTTCAGCGTTTTCCTTTGTCGTTTAAGGAGTTATATAAGCAAAACGCAGCCTCCTGAGAATGTCTGGTGCTTTCGGCTTTGAGTCATTGTCATTTAATTTTTACAATTAATTTTAATTACACCAATGGAAGCAAATCCTACAGCTCACAACTAAAGTTCACATAAATCCTGCTCCCCATCAAAGACTGCGATCCTTTTATATCTAGTCTCTCCCAGCTTTACGACTCCGCAATATATATAGCATTTTTCAATGGAAATGGGACACGGGGCCTTCCGTCTGCCAATCATTGTCTTCTGCCTTTCGCTGCGTGGTTTCCTCTCCGGCCCGGTTCAGCCAATCCTGGACTACTTCAATTTGAATCAGCGCCTCACTTAGCTGGGATCGCCCCGCCCTCCCCATTGATGTTGAGGGTTTAAGGGATGTGGGCCGTCCCTTAAATAGGCTCCGCCCATTGCTAACCCCGCCCTAGTCGCCGTCTTGATTTGTGAGTGGTCGGCGCCGAGCCTGGGGCGTAGTGAGTGAGAGGGCGCGCGGTGGGGCGGGGCTCCCGGAAGCGGCCCCTCCCGCCCGCTTGCCGGCAGCTCTGAGCCCGCGAGCGTACCCGGCGTGTCTCCTGAGCTCGGCCCGCCAGCCCGCCGCCCCCGCTCGCGCCCGACGCCCCCTGCCTCGCGCCCGATGGTGAGCAGTGTGTTGTGCCGCTGCGTGGCTTCCCCGCCGCCGGACGCCGCCGCCACCGCTTCATCATCGTCTACCTCGTCGTCTGCATCCATCGGGGACCCGTGCGGCGGCGCCGTCTGCGGGGGCCCAGACCACCGGTTGCGCCTGTGGAGCCTCTTCCAGACACTCGACGTTAACCGCGACGGAGGCCTGTGTGTCAACGACCTGGCGGTGGGGCTGCGGCGCCTGGGACTGCACCGCACCGAGGGCGAGCTCCAAGTAGGTGACACGCAGTGTCCACGCGGGCGGACAGGGACCCCCTCTGCTGCTCCCCAGCACCCCTAAGGAGGGCCTTAGTGTCAGGTTTGAACGACGGGACTTGTTGGACTGCACCTATGTATGAGCTTGGCAGGTCTTGGTCGACCACCCCTTGATCCGAGCGGAACCCATAATGTTCGAAAGGGTAGTGCCCCCTGACTTACAGAAGGACCCTTTTGTGCCGTGGTTTGAGTGGAGACCTTTCCTGACTGTTGTGGCCACTAAATGAGCGTAGGTGTACACACTCTCTGGGCTTTCTGTTGGGTGATCAACCTCTTCCTGTCTGGGCTTCCCCCACAGTAGGACAAATCCCAGGTGCCTACAAGGCCAGGCTCGGTGCTCCCCACCTCCACCAGCAACCCCCTTTCCTCTGTTTCCATGTCACTCACCTCCACCAGCAACCCCCTTTCCTCTGTTTCCATGTCACTCACCTCCATCAGCAACCCCCTTTCCTCTGTTTCCATGTCACTCGTGGGCTGTGAGCTTGTTCCTCTCAGAAGCATGTGGGAATGGGAAAACGGGAACTGGGGTTTCTGGCAGATCTGTGATGATGTGGGTGGTGAGGACTGACAGTTTTCATGATTTCAGGCTCATTCGAGGGGAAAGGCATTCCCCAAAGTGAAAGTGGTGTAAAGAGGAGAGGAAGGAGGAGAGATTTGTTTTGTTCTCGAAGAGACCTTTTGTCAAGGGGTGTGTTTGGGGGTGTGTGTAGAAATAATCATCTCTAGGACTGTCCGAAAGAGAAATGATGTCCTTTCTCTTTGTAAGAACCAGGAGCTTGGGCTGTATTTTCCCCTTCTGTCTCTCTTGATATGTATTTTGATCTGATTTTGTAGCTGTACCTACCTTCTTCCCAGTATTTAATTTGATTACAGCCTGAAATAGAACTGCCAAGAGCTAATAACCTGTTTCTCTTCTAAGTGAGTTCCTTTGGCCCATTTGTATACACATCAGTAAACAACAGTAAGAGAGTCACTTAAAGCTAAGTATGAAAAATATCTGGTAAGAACACCAGTGAATTAAACCAGTTTGTTTTGGGTGAGTGTACACAGGTGCTTTTAAATTATGTTCTAGTTCAACAACCAAGTTCTTTATCTTTCATAGCATCAACCTAGGAAGGACCAAGGGTAATACTGTTCAAAATAGAATTACTGTATGAAGTCCAACAAATTAGAGAGCTTTAATAATATGTAAAGAGAAAAAAGCTAGTTTTAAACAAAATTATATAGTTGAGTGGTTCCACATACATAGCTATTTGGAAAGACAGCATGACTAAATTTAGAATTTGTACTTTAGGGGCTCAGGGAAGTGTGGGTCCCAATTTTTGCTTTTACGCACCTACCCACTTAGCATATGTCACCATTTGCATTGAGAGTATCTTAGATGTTTACACCACGTTTTGTGCCATAAATAGAGTCACAGTGTTCTTACAATTCATGGCACATCTGATAGTGATCCTAATCTTTTTTTTTTGGCAGTAAATGTCTAAGGGCAAATAAGGAGTGTGATGATTTTTCTCTCCAGTGTTGAAAGAAAGCTTTTTTGATTAACCAAAAGGAACATAGGCTGTTGTGGAATCACCTTAACCCTAAATTTTTTTTACTGTAAAAAAAGATAGTAGCATGTGGATATCTGACCTCTAACTTCATAAAGAGAGAGGAGAATGAAGAACATCAGCCTAAAGTTGATTCTTGTGAGACAGAGGTCAGATATAGATAGATACCTCCTTTCTCCAACCTTTTTACCAGTTCTTTAACCAGCTGTTCCTTCTCCAACTTCTTAAAGTCTACTTTTTTCTGAGTTCAGAAGTTAGTTTCAGTGACCACACAGAACTCAGAGACTTAGTTATAGGATTTACTTGGGAAGTTGTTATGGGCTGTCAAGTTGGAACCAATACATAGCAGATCCTCCAGCAGGTTTTTCAGAGGCCATGAATCACCCAAAAGGAGATTGCCCATCTTTCTCTCTAGGAGCAGCTGGTGGATTTGAACCATTTGCCTTTGTGTTGGCGGCATAGCCATAGCTCCTTAGCCACTCAGCAGAGAAGTAACAGGTTACAATTCCAAATCAGCAACAACTCTGGATACGGTTCTTTGGTCAGGACAGCTGCTTATCAGCTGCTTATCTTAGGCTGACCTTTCTAGGCTATAGGCCCCAAAGCTCAGCCTCTGCCCTGCTAATGCAATTGATAAAAAGCTCTTTAGTCTCTCGGGGCACCCTACTCAACCAGCAGCAATCAGGCCCAGAAGCAATCAGTTCCCTTGTGTGGGTCAGCATACCCACTGTAAGCACCGTACTCTGTGGGCCAGGAGGTCCACTGCATCATCTCACTGTCTTGACTGTGTCTGGTATTAAAACTCTGTCTCTATTTCATAGGTGTGGGAAATTCTGAGTGCAGGGACCCTGAATTTAAAGAAAATGCTCTCCAGTCTCAATGGTCCCCTCACCTACCTCTGAGATGACTCATTTTAAGCTTAGTGGGATGGTAGAACTGGTCAGTCCCCTTTTTAGGATTCCATGCACCTTATTTGTATGAGAGTAAGCTGTCCAATTTGCTTGGTAGGTACAAGCATTTCATTTGCCCATTTGGTGGGAGTTGCAAGACCATGATGAGAAAGGCCATGTAAGAGTGGTCTGTCTTGTCACCACAGACTTGGAATCTTTTTGATAGTAAACATCTTTTTGTTCTAATGTGTATTCTGTTTCTACAACTCTTCCTGTTTGGGAGTGGGCTGAATTGTTATACTGCTACAGGAGAGATTAGGAATGATCTCTTATCAATTTATTATACCTGTATAGGAGCACAAGCTAGTCCTGCAGTGAATTTTTAAAAAAAACACCAAAAAACTAGAGAAAGAATCTGCCAAAAGAAAGACACCCTACTTCTTGTACCGTATCTCACTTCTTGTTGAAGTAGTATCAATATTAATGACCTGCAGACAAAGCAGAGAGCCTCAATCCTCAATCCATACTGGACCAATTGGCAGCATCAAGATGGATGGTGAAGAGATTGAGATTGTCCACAGCTTTAGTTTGCTTGGCTCCACAGTCAACACTCTTGGCACCAGTAGCCAGGAAATTAAAAGATGTATTGCGATGGGAAAGTCTGCTGTTAGGGACCTCTCCAGAGTACTGAAGAGCAATGTTGTCTCTCTGGAGACTAAGGTGCATCTGATACAGGCCATGGTCTATGCTATCACTTGTTATACTTCAGAGAGTTGGACAATGACTAAGGAGGTTAGAAGGAGAATTGATGCCTTTGAGCTGTGGTGCTGGAGAAGAGTATTGAGGGTACCATGGACTGCTAGGAAAACAAACAAATTCATCCTGGAAAGGGTTAAACCAGGCAGCTCCCTGGAGGCAAGGATTTTGAGGCTCCGTCTAACATACTTTGGACATGTTGTAGGAGAGACCGGTCCTTGGAGAGGGACAGCGCAGGAGGGGAAGGCCCTCTATGAGGTGGATTGATTCAGTGACTGGGGTAATCAGGATGGGTGTGTCGGAGACGGTGTGATTGGCACAGGACAGAGCAGAGTTTAGGGCTGTTGTACATAGGGTCGCTATGAGTCGCAAGCGACTCGACAGCACATAACAACAACAGACAAAGCAGTGCTTCAGTTTTGAGGACTTACCAGTTGCCTTCTGGTTGATTTTAAAATCATGTTAACTTGTGTGTCAGAGCAGAACCATGCTCCATAGGATGCCACTTAAAGTGGCTGATTTTTTCAGAAGTAGATTACCATGCATCTCAGAGTGATCTTGAACCTCTAGCCTTTCATGTAACAGCAAAGTGTATTAACTGTTTACACCACCCAACGGTTCCTTTGCACAGCTTGTTGTGTACTATCAAGGCAGAAACCATTCGTAGCCGGCCCTCCAGCAGGTTTTCAAAGGCAGTAAATCATTGCTCATTTTTCTTCTGTGGAGCAGCTGGTACTGTGCTCGAACTGTGTCCCTTTGGGTTGGCAGCACAATTTAGCACTAAGGGCCACCAGAGCTCCTTTTGCATAGCTAGCAAGAGCTGAATATGAGGACCTTTCAGTTCAAAATGTGTTGGTCATCTTTCCTGGGAATAGGTGCTAAAGAAAAACCACACCAAACTTTGGAAGTGGCCTCCTCTGAATTAGAGGACCGATCTGAGATGCTCAGGTTCACACAGGAATCCATCATGAGTGCTTACCAGGGGGTGGTAGGGGAATTCTGGCCTCGTGACTAAGCAAATCCTCCTGCTTGCTTCCAACAGCATGGATCAAGTTTTCTTTAAAAACAAACTAGCAAGTTTTGGCATCTGCCTTTGTTGTAAAAGAGCTTGAAACAATCAAAGAAAAATTACTTAAAATGGAAGTGGGCAGAGAAACCCATGGCAGCCCGCCAGGGATATTTTTCTTTGTAAAGGGCTTGTGAGCAAGAAGCCTGTCCTGGGACAAAAGAAAAGGGGTTATAAAAGACAGACAAAAGATGAAGGCAATGGTAGTGACTTTGGGAGATGAAACTTTAGCCAGAGCTAATTATAGCAATGCCTATTTAAGGCATTTCGATGTGACCAAACAAAATCTTTGTCTTAAAACAAATTAAAAGCATAGGCTAGAATTCTGCAAGCCAATCAAAAGACGGCCAACTGTGTTACATGAGACAGTTGTCCCTTTATTGCGGCTTGTGGAGGGTGGGCTCTTTTACTGCCCTGGTGTTTGATGCAGGCGAGGCTGGCAGTGTTAGATGACAGATTACTGATGTCGATACTGCTGTAGGGTGACTTGAATTTGAGCCTCATGGTAAATTAGGCATTTTCCCATTTATAGGTGAAACAAAGATTAAAAAATAGAACAATCTCAAAAATTATTTGACTGCAAAGAGGCAGACTAAAGGAGCCCTGGTGGCAATATATGTAGCAGATTGGCTAATGGAAAGGTCTACAGTTTGAATCCACTGACCACACTAAGACAGAAAGATGGGGAGTCAAGATTTATACACACAGCTTACTCCCCTTTTCTGCTGGTGGCATGCCATAAGGTCTGCTTTCACCCCATCTTTCCAGGGTCCTTCCCCCTTTTCCTTCTTTTCACTTTAACTCTTTTGCATGGCCCACCTTACACTAGCTAGGCTTCATATTGCCTTAATAAACTTTTCCCCCTTGTTTTGTTAAATAAATAAATCAATAATTAAAAAAATTCTATACCCAGTACAGGGTCACTTTGAGTCAGAATCAACTCCCAAGGCAGTGGGCTTGGGGTTTCTTATTAAGAGGTACATAAGGAATTAGAACCAGTGTCTGATTCTTGGCCCATTCTTTTAGTTATATTCTGAGGAACATAAAAGAATTCTAAACCTAAATATTTTTGAGAAGTTGAGGAGGGTAAGAGATCTGTGTAGGACCATATCAGTTTTGCATCAGAGGATATGGTTTAAGAGTATCTAGAGATTATTTTGTGAAAAAATGAAGGTCACCCTCCCCTAATTCTCTCCTTGACCTGAGGGTTACAAACCAAAAACCTCACCCACTGCTCTTGTTCTATTATGAGTCAGAATAAATTCATAGCTGATCCTCCAGTGGAATTTCAGAGATAGTAAATCTCATGAGAAGAGATTGTTCCTCCTTTTCCTGGAGTAACTAGTGGTTTTGAACTGCTTGCCTTTCGGTTGGCAGCAAAACTCCTTACCCACTAGGCTACCAGAGCTGCCTGTACTGCCTTTGAGTAGATTACAGTGCAAAGGGAATGGGTACCCTAGAGAGTTTCCAAGGCTGTAAATCGCTAGAAGCAGGCCTGGTAGGTTCAGATCCTAGAACTTTTGCTTAGCAGCTCAGTGCTTTAATCACTGCACCAAGCAGTCACTGTTGACGTGAAAGAATTTAGTCAAAGATCATTAATATCAAGTTGGTGCTGACAATACTTAATCAAATAGGACTGCTGAATTGTCTACTGTTTATGGGATGCATAGTTATCAAAATAGACTAGATTCAATACAAAGATTAAATAGATTAAATACAAAGAAGATAAAACCTTTGCCATAGAAAAGAGATGGATGTTATTTAGTGTAATATAGTTGACTAGAAAAAGAAACTAATGTTTTGCAGACTGGATTTAATCCATGTATTAAGCTAATTGTGTTAGTTCCAGAATCAAAATCATTGTAATCAGATCAATTGGAAGATAGCTTCTAAAAATAAATTAATATAAACAGTGAACTGTTGCAGACCGAGGGTCCCAAAGAATAGAATAATTTTATAATTATTAATAAAGAGACAAACAGCCAGGAATGAGATAGAGCAGAGAGCCTAAAACAGGGGGTCAGCAGTTCTCGACTGAAGACCTCAAGCCATGCTTCTCTGAGTATTTATTTAGAATCATAAGATAAAAAAGTAAAATCACAAGGAAGTACAAAACAAAGGATAATGGTGAAGTCTTTTACATATAAGGCCAAGTTCCTCTTTATGCTAATCTTAAGAGGGAGGGGTTCATTTGACACAAACTAAGAACAATGTTAACTCCTAGGGAATGCCCCATTTCCCCGAAACAGCATTTGGTCTACTATTATTAAATTTGATATTCGACTTCCCTCAGTGAACAATAAAAATATTTTAAAAAAGAATTAATACAGAGGAAGGTGGATACAGATACCCTGATTCTAAGACCAAATATAGAAATAAGAATATACCCAGTCAGCCTGATCTGGAGCTTCAGTTCCATGAATCCCTTTTATGTTCAATGAATCTTTAGTTACTCAAGTCTCAGAAACCACAGGGGCATGAGGGGAACAAATATTCTGCTGATCTTTATCTGGTGCTGCTGAGAACAGCTGTGAGAGGAATCTAGTGAACAAAAGTATACTTACGTAGGACTTGTTATGGACTGTCAGTTGGAACTGACTTACAGCTGACCAGTTGTTTTCAGAGGCAATAAATCACAGAGGAGGAGATTGCCCATCTCTCCTATGGAGCAGCTGATGGCTTTGAACCATGCGCCTTTGAGTTTACAGTGAACTTGTTACCTCTAGGCCACCAGAGCTTCCTATAAGACTAGTATCTAAATTAAATAGATGCAGCATCTGCTTCCTAAATAACATGCCTCCAGAATCTCTGTGAACTTTGATAAATGCCCATAGTTGTAGAGGGACTTCAGGCCTTTTGTTCAGAGGGTCGCTATGAGTCGTGCTCAACTCGAAGGCAATCAACAACAACTGGTAATTTAAATATAATCTGAAAAAAATTTCTTTTTCACTGTATTACTACACTTCAGCAAAACCACAGGATTTACACTTAAAAGGTCACTCACTGGTCATCATGAGCCAGCGTCCCCACCCCAAAAGGGGCTCCTTCCTGTGGTATTCTTGCAAAATGGTCATCTAGCCCTGCCATTGTGGACCTAATGGTGGTCACTGATAGTCTTTGTCATTTCAGACTGAGATCTGTCTTTGTCTCAAGAATACCTTCTGGAACAACACAGGAGAGCAGTCCAAAGGAGCTTCATGCATCTGAAAACGGTGGTCTTCCTACAAACCCTGCTGCTTGTAAAAACAAGTGTCTTCACTCTTTTGTCACTTGCTATCCATACCTTTCAGAGTCCCTTCATTTGAGGAGTATATCCTGGGGCCTAAGAGTGCACTAGGTTCAAATACTGGTTCTGCTGCTTGCTCGCTTTATGACTAAGAGCAATTTACTCAGCCTTTCCAAGTCTGTTTCCTCCCAGGAATATTGATAGTATGAATATGGTCTCTGGCTGGGTGCTCTAGAGAAGCAAAACCAGAGGGTGTGTGCGTGCGTGCGTGTGTGTGTGTGTGTGTGTGTGTGTGTGTGTCATTGCCCGTCGAATTGGAACCAACTCATAGCTGACCCTCCATCAGGTTTTCAGAGGCTGTAAATCACAGAGATTGCCCACCTTTCTCCCAAGGAGCCACTGTTGGATTTGAACCACCAGAAAGGTGCCACGTTTAGGTTAGCAGCACAACTTTCTATAAACTGTGCCACCATAATGTGTGTATACATATAGACACATAAAGAAGTTTATCTAAAAGAAATGAGCCACCCATAGAGAGGCTGGCAAGTCCTAGATTTGTGGCATGTTGCTGTGGAAATTGACAGATCCAACGTCAGCAGGTAAGGCAGAACCAGAGGTGATGAGTAGATACAAGGTCAAGAGCAAGCAGAAAGCAAGCTAGGTCCATCAGACTTTCTTATATCCTTCATGCAGGCCACAGCCTCAGTGAAAATCCCCTTCAGCTGACTGGCAAATCCCATCAAGGGAATGTTTAGACTACATCAAAGCCTGTCAAAGGAATGACTACATCAGAACTGCCAAACCAGAAAATCAGTAGGCAGCCAAGTTAACACACAGACAACTATCACAAATGCCTACATCATAAATTGTGGAGGTTAAATATATAAAGAGCTTAGTACAGTGCTTAGAACACAGCTGTTTAGTACATGGTAAAATTTTTTTCTGATTCTTTGAAAATAAGATGCTCAGGATTGTGCATACTCATTTACATTTCTCCCAGATTTCAGTGGTAAAAAGCAAAATTTATAGGAAGACAAAGCCCAGGGAAGTCAGTGTTTACGGATGTTTAGCACCCAGGTAGAGGAGAGCAGTCTCCCATCAGTAACTTGGCACATTTGGAGGCAAGAATGTGAGCTGTGGAAAGCCCAGTAGATGCTGTTAGCGACCATTGATTGATGGTGACTTGCAGCGAGCTCATGTTTTGCAGAGTTGAATCGCACTCATTGAGTTGTGAGGTTTGTGACTTTTCAGAAGCAGATCACCAGGCTTGTCTTCTGAGGTACCTCTGGGTAGGTTCAAATTGCGAACCTTTTGGCTTAATTAAGCCCTTAACCATTTCAGTTGGGTACTTAACCCAGTGCCACTTAGGAACTGTAGACATTAGGGAGATTCAAACTAATCAAAGAAGCGTATATGGCAGATTTCTAAAGAAAAAGAAAAAATAAATTGTTGAAGAATCAGAAGCACTCTATTTACAAAAGTAAAAATTCTCTGCTTTCAAGTTGGTTCCAACCCAAGCAACCCCCCCATCGGGTTTCCAAGATAGGAGGAGACTGCTCATCTTTCTCCCTCAGAGCCACTGGTTGAGTTGAACTGCCAGAGATTGAACCCACCCTTGGGTTGCTGGTGCAACTGTCTGCGGCCTTTGTCACCAGAGCTGCCTACTCTGTTTGCACAAAGGTTGTAACTGGCTGAAATGTTTAACAGTTTATGACTGTGACACATCTGTGTTTAACGGCAGCTTAGCATTGGAAAGAAACTATACTGAAGACCTGAAGGCATGCAGTTGAAGGCCACCAGCCACTCCAAGGGAGAAAGATGGGCTGTCTCCTCCTGTACAGTTATCTGCCTCTGAAAACCCACCTGAGGGTGAGCTATGGGTTGGTTCCAAATCTATGGTACATAACAAAAACAATAGTGATGGTCAGGCACCTAACAACAGTGGTGCTTAAGAAGCAGAGGCTGAAGTGTTAGACACAATATTCCCAACTATGAGAGAGAAAAGACTCTAAACTCCTACTCATTGCAAAGCTGATTCTCCAGTGGGTTTTCAGGAGGCTATAAATCAAACGGGAGGAGATTGCCTATCTTTCTACCTTGGGGCTACTGGTGGATTCAACTTTTTAAAGAAAAAGGTAGGACCCTAGGCCGTAAAGAACATCTGGTTGGCTTCAGATTCTTAGCTGGGTTTTTCTTTTCCTTTTTTAATTTTATTGGGAAAAACATATGGGGGGTACAGGGAGGTGAGGGTTGGGGGCAGAGGGTAAGGATGGGTAGGGATAAAAATTGCAGGGGTGCAGTTGCAGAGCTGCACAATTTGGTTGGTGTGGGGAGCAGGTGAAGGAAATGAAAAGGATCCAGTGGGGACCAGATGCTACAGGGGAATGGTAAGCATATTCCAATGGTGATTAAACCAACTGTCTTATTGATTTGGGAACTGGATGCAGACTCTCTGGCTTGTTCATGCTGAACAGGGACGTTGATGTGAAGGGGGAAAGGGAGGACACTTTACCACCTTACTGGTGGGCTTGGGTTAAAGCTGCTTGCCTTCTTGTTCTGTTAGAAGATACTTTCCTATCATTTGCTCCCCTCTGGACTGCAAAGTGTTTTCCCAGGTGGGTCCAGTGGGGATGGCTGGTTGAACCCATAGGCTCCATCCTCCTTTGCTTCCTTAGCTGGCAGTTGTAGTTCCTTTTTGTCACTGGCACTGGGTTCAGGCTTAGGTCTGGAGTAAAACTCAGTGTTAAGGTTGCCTATAGGAAAGGGAGCAAACCCATTCCTCCTTGGGAATCCTTGAATTCCTGTTGTTGAGCTTTGATCTTCACTGAAGACCAATCATCAACTGTTTAACTCTTCAATTATCAATAAGCAGAGGTCTGTAGAATACCACAGTGGCCCTCCTCCAAGCGGACCGCTGCTCCTGCAGCTCACCACGTTGTCTCCTCCTCCGCTGCCATCTTGGATCCCCTTAGTTGGGTTTTCCAGGAAGCTTGAAAAGGAGGTGAGTTACAGGCTATATCCTCAGGGTCAGTCAGGAAAACTGGCGATGCCACTGCCCTTGTTCTTGCTGTTGCTTTTATGATGCTTCCAGGCTGCTCCATCAGCTCCTAACCTAACACCTTTACTCCAGTCCTCCTGGGTCTGATACGGCCCCTCCTTACCAAAATACAAAAGAAACTGCATACATTTTGAGAAAACTCAAAAACCATTTAGGTGCCAATGTTATAAAAAGGAAAAAGTAGGGAGAGGATAGTTAAGATCTTCAGGTGTAAGGAAAAAAAAACACTTGATAGCCCTAACACAATTTGAAAACCCTGTGCTTGATAACCACAGTGTCCAGCATTGTTAACACCCTTCTTTTTTTTTAAAAAAAAAAAAAAAAGAATTTTTTGTTTACTAGCATCTCATCCTTACTGATCATTTTTCTTATTTCTAAAAGCTGGCTTTGTTATAAGCCAGTATATTCTTAGAGTGATTTTCCTCCACCCTTCACACCCTGGTTCACTCAAGGTAGCTGCTGGGTGGCTCTCACACCCCCATCCGGGCTCTTCATCCTGTGGTCCTCCACAGCACATAGCAAGCAACTGGGACAGGCCATGTTTGCACTGAGTCAGATGATCAGCTGTAGAGTGAGATCCAGAAGTCAGTCATAATAAAACCAAAAACAGCTCGTGTGTTTTAATAGTCTGGTTGTGTGCCTTTTCATGGGTAGAGGGTGACAAGGTGACAGCAACAAGTAAGGACAACATGTGAGAATTATTTGATCAGTGTCAGATTAATTTGGACATTTTGATCCTTGTAGGTGAGGGGTTTTTATAAGCTCACCTCAATATTGCACTCCCTCCTTCCCCTTTACAGCTGGCACATATCTAGTCTGAAGAAGGAAGAGAAATGACGCTTTCTGCACAGACTCACAGAACTTCACGTATTAAATCTTAAAATCTTACTGTAAAAAGAGCTAAGGCAGCCCAGAGATGGCCAAATCTGTCCTCTACTTACTCCACAGGGGAGAACTGTCTCAGTAGAACACCCACAATATAGAGCAAGTTCCCACAGTTAGACATGCATTACTTCCCCATGCCCACAATCCTCCACCTAATTCCAAATCCAACAGCTGCCCTACTGCTCTACTGGGTCTGAAAGCCATTGCAACAGCTGCACAAACCTCACAGAACCATACTATAGCCAGACTCCTTAAATGTCACCAAGAAAATGTCTCTGGTTCATTTTTTTAATTTGGGTTCTAACACCTTTTATGTATGCATAGCAAAATAAGAGTCCATGCTTTTCTTCACAAGCAAAAAGAGATTAGAGAAAATACTTTGCAAGGACAGAAAGAGAACCAAGGTATCACTAGGCCATGTGTCAGCTAACATAAGAAGGTGAGATCCTTTTATAGGAAGAGGTGAGGAAAGGGTATGTTTATTTATTGAGAGGGTGGCATTTTGAGTTAACATATCAAAAGGACAAGAGTGTTCTTGTTTATTCATGAAGGAGGAGTCGTCTGAGATTGGTTCCTGTGGGAAGGATTAGGATAATTAAGCACATGAAGTTTTTCTTTCAGTATGGCTGCCACCAGGGTCTTACAGAACATTTGAGGAGCATGTGCAAATGATCAGGTTGGCCTGAGTACACATGACTCAGGAACACTGTGGCTCTATAGATGGCCACATGGTCGTCACAGAACATGCCCTTTCAAGATAGTTTCTCTCAAGATCATAGAAGAGTCACTGGCATGGCACTTGAAATATCTTAATCAGATTTAAAGGTTAAGAGGGAACACCTGTGGGTTCACACTGACGTATTTCAGGGTCTTGTTGCAGGGTGGTAGCAGACTGCAACAGGCAAAGGATTTAAATTTGACAAAGAGATTTTCTTAAAAAGTTTTTTCCTCAAAACTATCCCCTAAAAGGACACTTCTTAAAATATTTTTTAAATTACTTTCTTACCTGTTGCATTACAGATTGTGGGGTTTCATAGGATGTTAATAAGTTATAATTCAAGTTGGCAACATTTTTTCAGAGTACAGGTTTGTTTGTATTTTTGTCAGGGCAACTTCTTAGACTTTTCAGGCATTTCAGACTTAAGCCTTAACTTTAGGTTAGTGTTTAGAAACTCTCAGTCCTGCTGGTAAAGTCATCTCCTCCTCTTCCCCAGTCCTCCAGCAAGTTTGGGTGAGGGTCCCTGGCTCTGTCTGCACAGGGCAGCAGTCCCAGGTCAGCTCTGTCTCACATCATGAAGGAGGTCTCTGGTTCTGCCCTGAGGCTACTGGTGCTATCCAATAGGCTCCAGTCGCCTGGCACAGGAATCCCTGGCCCTGAGGACGTGTGCTGCATTCTCTGCCTCTTCCTGCTGCTGAAACTGCTCAGTTTAAACCTGGTGGAATGTCAAAACTATCCAGTCCACTACTCATAGCTGACCCTCCAGCGGGTTTTCAGAGCCTTGCATCAGAGGACATTTATACTACTAGAGTTCCCTTGTGGATAGACTAGCACACCTTGTTTTTATCTTCCTGCCCAGCCATGTGATAAAGTCAAGGGACATGGCCTAAAAAAGCCCATTTTGAACAGTAGACCCACTGACCCCATACTTAAACTTGTTGTATGCTGTTGAATTGGAACCAACCCATAGCTGACCTTGCAGTGGGTTTTCATAAGCAGTATATCACATGAGAGAAGATTACCCATTCTTCTCCCATACTTAGGGTTGTGTTGATTTTGTATGCACTTAACTTTCTTCTAGGAGTAACAAAGACATCTTTGTTAATAAGCATTTACCTTGAACTTGGGCTCTCAAGAACTAGGACTTTAGGTTCTTGCTCTGCAGTGCACTTCTCGCTTCTACAGTTAGAGGAGTTTCCTTCAAGGAGTTTCTGCTAAAGCTCCTTGTTTAACTTCCTAAAATGAAAATAGATTAGGGGATTTCCCCTTTTTCATCACTGCCGTTTTGTCATCTTTTAATACACCAGTTTTATTTGTGCCAAACCAGATAAGTGCCTGGCTCCTCTGCATTGTCTAATTGTGGACTGAGTCATGGCAGGGGGTGTTTAATAGCCCTGCTTCACCTCCTGAAACTCTGCACCCATAGATGGCACATAGGATCAAAGCATTTCAGTTAGCCAGTTGATTCATTTCCATGGAGACATATATACTGATTGTCACCTGCTAAAGATACGTCTCTAAAATAGCATATTGCTGATATAGATATAGATAGATAGATATGTTTTTTAAACTTCATTGCTCCTATCCTACCCTAAAAGACTTTTTAAAATAATGTACATCCTTGCAGAGTTTTAAGTCAATATCTCAAAATGTCTACCCTGAGGTCAATAGTGGCAGAGGATCAAGTCTGGTATATGTGTAAACATTTTTGCCCATTTGTTTTGGTCAAAACCTTAGAACTGCAGATTTAACATCTTCAGTAAGGGGAAATGCCTTCCATATAGCCTAATTGGCCAAGCTGATCCTCATAATCAAACCCAGCAGCCAAAACTGGCTGGCTTTCTGTCAAATAAAATCTGGCTCAATCTGTTAAAAAATAATAAGATGACATTAATAGTCTTCCCTCTGACAACACCTCTTTTGAATGTTAATAATAATTCTAAGACAGAAAGGTAGTTGGCAGTTAAATCAGTAGACGATGAGCCATGATGCCTCATGTGAGCTGGCATTCGTATAAGAGTCCCTTGGAAACCTCCAGTTGTCCTGTGTAATGTGATGCCCACGGTTAGATTTGGAGTGGGTCCAGTGTCAGTCATTTGACTGCTTCTCACTGAGGGTCCACGCTCATCGCCATCCTGGCAGAACTGACTCATGGCAGACCCTTCAGAGGGATTTCTGAGGCTGTGAATCACACAGAAGGAGATTGCTTGTCTTTCTCCTGCTTGAGCGGATCCAAACTGCTGAGAGAGGATCCATCTCTGAGTTAGCAGTGCAGTTTCCTGAGGACTGCGCCACCAGAGGGTTCACAAGAAGCTTGCTTTCTCTCTGCCATATTTTTAACTTTCACATTTCTGTTTTCTAGATAATTAGAGAAGCAAGTTACTTCTGCAAGTGATTACTAACCTCATCTTCTCCAAGTTCTTTTAGCTATGATTACAGGAAGGTTACACTAAGCAACCATGTTCCTGAACTCGTGGTCCTTGATGCCAGGGAAACAAATTGTAGTTAGGACTGTATTGTATTAATGGTCGTGTAACCCAAAATAAACTCCTGGTCTACCAGATGCTGCTGGTTTACATAATATTGTGGTACAAAAAGAAAGGCATGCACTGTATTATCCCACAAAAAAAAAATATCAAAGTCACAAGACAGAGACCATCAAAAGAAAAATTTGAGCAAGATGTAATCAAACATTTTCACTGAACTTTGCCTTATGTTTTGGTTAAGGGATATTTGAAGGTAAATAAAGAATAACTTGTCTCAGATTATTTCTTTTGCTTACTTGGGTTTAATTTGGTTTTTTCCTGTTGTTTTTTTAAATTTTTTATTATTATTTTTTATGTGTGTACTGTCAAATCAGATCTGACTGGTACAGGAGGCGATTGTTCCTCCTTCTTCAGCAGAGCAGCTGGTGGATTTGAACTGCGCATCTCTGTGGTTGCAGTGCAGCTTCTTGCCAGTAGGCCACCAGAGCTCGGCCCTGGTTTGTTTTTTTTTAAGGTTGAAGTAAAGGCCATTGATTTAAGTCTTTTCTAATCACAATATTGCGTGCTAAATTCTGCTTTTGCTTCATCGCATTTTGTTAGGTTCTGCTTTCCTACCTTTCAAAATAGATTCTCGTTTCCCTTTTGATTTTTTTTTCTTTAACTTGTAGATTATTTCTAATTGTACTATTTACTTTGCAAATATTTGGGGCTTTCCCACGTATCTTTGTTCCTGCTTTCTATTTTAATTCCTTTGTAGTCAGAGAACATACATACCTTGTATGCATTGAATCTTTTTACATTTGAGACTGATTATATGGGCCGGAGAATGTTTCTTGTACACTTGACAAGAATGTGCAGATTGTTACTTGGTAGTAGTTGTGCCATCTAGTCTAGTCAGAACTGACTCATAGCTGATCCTCCAGTGGGTTTCAGAGGCACTAAATCACCTGGGAGGAGATTGTGCAACCTTCTCCCGAGATGCAGCTGGTACATTCAAACTGCATGCCTTTGGGATTACAGTAGTTTCTTACTACTAGGCCATCGTAGAGTGTTTTAGAAATGTCATGTCAAGTTAGTTGGTTTGTTCCTTTACTGACTTGTCTACTTGTTCTATTATTTAGAGGGGAATTTTAAAATTTCTGATTATAATTGTCTATCTTTTTCTAGAGCTATTAGTTTTTGCTTAACCTATTTTGAAGCTCTGTAATTAGGGGTTGTAAAAAGAATATAAGCAGCATGGGGGTGGCCGAGTATAATTTCTACTAACTTTACAAAGGCATCCATATCCACAGTATAAGAATCAGTTTTAATTGATTCCTACAAGATCAGACGTGGTTCACCAGCCTCTACTAATTCCAACAACAGCAGTCTACTGCTCTGTTGTTGTGTGCCTTCAAGTGAGAACCAACTCAAAGTTAACCCATCAGCAGTTTTTCTGAGACAGTAAATTGCACAGGAGATTACCCACTGGCAGAGACTAGCCAATCACCTTGTGAATAGGCCAACGCACCATATTTGCATATTCACATGTGGCAAAGTCAAAAGAAAGCCATTTTGAACAATAAACTCTTGAACGCTACAGGGAAAAATGTTTAAGATAATATGTTCTCTCTTTTGTTTTGAGGTTGTTTTTATAATTAACAATATTTCTATAAAATAACACAAATAGCAGCCTAAATAGTTCTTAAATTTTATATTTTGTGTTTTAACCAACTTTATAAAAATATCTTGAGAACAGCTGCATCCACCGATTTTAATTATGTGATTATATCTTTGCCCATTCTTTTCTTTCCTTTATTTTCTGAATAACCTCTACTCTTCACATAAAATTTATCCTGCTTATATTCTGTTCACAGCTCATTAGGCAAGATTTCTTGCCTCCTGTTTGGGTGTGCTTCCTTTATGGGAAACATCCTACTGTTATAGAGGCTCTCAAGATGCTGGCTTATGGCTTCTTTTACTTCTTCATCCTCCAATAGTAGGGTTGTTGTTGTTGTTGTTGTTAAGTGTCATCCAGTCGTAGGCAACTCATAACAACCCTATGAATGGAAGTCCTCGACATTTGCATGCATGACTTTCATCCTTTCTCCAGGTTCATAGGTTTTCCGGAGGCAAGCTATTTACGGAAGTGGATGCCTCTCCTGCTTCCAAGCTTGTTTCAACCAGGGAGCACCACCAGACACTGTCCACTGTGGGTAACTGTTATCGCATTTGACACAGCGACCACAAGTTACCTCTGTACAGCAAGTGGACATACCAGGGCTATACAACCTAGAAGCCTGTTTGAACAAAAATTATGAAAAACAGGTCTTAGGGCTATAGATTAGAGTCACCCACCTTTGGCTTGGTAGCATCGCTTTTGGTCCGATAGTGTATCATCTCAAAGTAATACCAATTTATTGAATGCTGGAACATTATAATACCATTTCCAAATACCATCCTGATGCTGCCACAGTAGACTTGGCTACCAATTTCACCTGAGCAGGATTATATGTCCTCTTGATAAATGAACCCTTTCATCCTTCAGTCAACCATGTCTTTAGTTTTGGTGTGCCTATCTAGATGTTGTTGTTGTTGTTGTTGTTAGGTGCCATCAAGTCTAGTGCAACTCGTATGATCCTGTGAACAGAAGATATGAACCCTATTCTATCCTGTGCCATCCTCACAATTTCTGACATACAAGAGCCCATTGCAGCAGTCATCATGTCAATCCATGACCTTCAAATGGACAAGCTTAGAAAGAAATTGGAGCACACTATCCTCTCCTCTCTGCATTTTTTTTCATCTTCAAAACTTTTTTCCATTTTATATTGGTTTGCTTACAAAGTTCATATATATTATATTGTGCTTAATGCTATGCATCATTTTACATTGTGTTTCATATAATCATTTCCATTCATTATGTTTTGTAAAATTAATCTTCATTGAACTATGCCCAACATTACCCTGTCTTTTCAGATCCCTGATGGATCTCTCTCTGCAGTTCTTTAATTTAGCAACATTATTTTGAGGTTATTCCATTACTAAGTGTAAGACCTACATAGGGTTTTGTTGTATGAGTATACCACAATTTATGTAATCTTTCTTTTTTTTAAAAAAAAAAGGTTTTATTTTTCCAGTCTTGTGCTATTATGAACAAAGATGCAAAGCCTATCCTTGTTTTATTTCGTTGTTTATTGTTTTTTACCTTCGAGTTGGAATCGACCCAGAGTGTTGACCCTCCAGCGAGTTTTCAGAGACAGTTAATCCTAAGAGGGCAGATTGCAGTGTTTTCTCCTGTGGAGCAGCAAGTGGGTTCAAACCACAAAGTTTTGGGTTGTCAACGCAACTCCTTATACATATATAAATTCTCACATATATCACAGAATAAATTCCTAAAAGTATAATTGCTTTATCAAAGGGTTTATGCTTCGGAATTTTTTAAAAATTTCATTTATATTATTGTTAAAAATATATATAGCAAAACATACTAATTTAGCACTTTCAAAATACACAACTTAGTGATATTTATTACATTCTTTGAGTTGTAGAACCATCCTTACCCTCATTTTCTGAATTATTCCTTCCTCATTAACATAAAAGAGCTCTAGTGGCTTAGTGGTAAGGAATTTTGCTGCCAACTTAATTTTACATAGTTTTAATCCACCAGTTTCTCTGCATGAAAAAGATGGGCATTCTTCTCCACTTTGATTTACTGCCTCTAAAAACTCACTGGAGGGTCAGCTATGGGTTGGTTCTGACTTGATGGTATGCACAACAACAATAAACTATTTTTTAGTTTTAAAAAGACTTCAGAGGATATTTTTGGTTTAAAACGTCAAGATTATTTTAGGTCGTTTCATTTCACCCTCCATGCTACCAAAAAGCCTTGAGTCCATGGGAACTTTAAATTCTGTTCTCTATTTCCCCCCTTCTGATCAATATTCTTCTATGAAATATTTTACCAAAATGTTCAATATTGATAACTACGTACCATCCGGTTCTTTTTGTCTCATCATGAAGGAGGCAATTAGTCATACTTCCCATGTGTTCCTCCTATTTCTGACTCTCATTCTGTTGTTACAGATGAATAGAAACCAATTGATGAGTCTTAGATGGCTGCTTGCAGGCTTTTAAAATCTTGGGCACTACTGAACAAATTAGGAGGTGAAACAGAATCACTTAAAATCTATATGCGACCAATTAACTGGGATGCCCAATGAAACTATGACCCTGAGCTTCCAAACCAAGGAACCAAATGTTTGATTGTACACACTTGCTTTATTTTTTTCTCTCTTATTGAGATTTTAATGAAAGTTTACGGAAAACTTGGACTTCCATTCATTCATTGTTGCTCATTTTCCTCCCTACCCCTCCCCAGGTTCACTTTTCTCTTTAAGTAGATTCTTTCATGCACACCCCTGTTTATCGTGGCTTTGTTCACAATAGCAAGGAGATGGAAACAACATAAGTGCCCATCAACAAATGAATGAATAGAGAAGCTGTGGTATATTCACACAATGGAATACTAATTTGCATTGAAAAGTGAGGAACTCATGCAATGTTATTCAAAATGGGTGACTCTGGGGGACATTATGCTGAATGAAGTATCCCAGTTACAAAAAGGACAAATACTGCATGGTGCCACTGTTGTAAAACAGGACTGACCTTGGGGTTGGGGAGAGACTGAGAAAGATGGGTTCAGTAATGTATACTGCACTGAAACAGATGAGGGAGAAAACTGTTTAAAAGGGATATGTGATTAGGTATTTTTGTCAGGACGGGAGTCTAGAGCGAAGGCTACATAGTGGAGTGGACCTGGGGGAGAGTTTGTAAAACAATGAAAGAATTTTTCTTTTACTTTTCCAAGAGGGTAGTGTTCTGAGGGGGGTGGTTGGGAGGGGAGAAAAGTACAACAATGAATGAATGGAAATCCAAAGTCTCTATAAATTTTTACTGAAATTAATAATAAATTTATAAATTAAAAAAATTTAAGTTAGAGTAAGGAAGGCAATGGATTTATAACTGCTCATGCTAATAAGACTATATCATGGCATGGAGGAGGAATAGTTGAACTGTATCCATATTTACAATATTCTTCTTACCAAAACCATTTATGGAAAATAGGAACTGCACTGGAAGATGTATCTCTGAATTGGAAATGATCATATTGTTAATATTTCTAGCCTTAAACTTAAAATGTTATATTGTTCAAAATTATTTGTTTAAATTTTCCCTCTTTTAACAACTGGGATCTAGAGGGAAGAGAAAAGACCAAAATTATTGGGGCAGCTATTGCTGCCAATTTAGGGCCTGTGTCAGGAAAAGCAAGTCTTACTCATAAACAATGCCACCCAAAGGTAATAAAGGAGGTCAGAATTGCTTCCACTGTGGAAAGCTGGGCCACTTCAGTTGACAGTGTCACAGATGAGAGCCACAGATAGGCAAGGGAGTACAGAGGAAGCTCCCATTCACTTGCTTTAAGTGTGGATCTGAAAGACACATGGCCAGGAGTGGCCCACATCAGGTCCTCGTGACTGACAGGCCCCAGCTCCCAGCTGGAAACAAAGGAGGACCCTTCAACTATTCAGATTCTCCCAGAAGAGCCATGAGTGAGCATTAACATTACTGGTAAGTATATTCATTTTCTCCTGGACACAAGAGCCTCTTATTTGGTCCTAAAAGCCTTCTGAGGTCCCAACTCTTCTCACTATTTCTTAGTTGTTGGAATTGACAGAAAACCTCATAAGCAGTTCCTTACTTCACCTCTGCCTTGCATACGGACTTCCGAGCTCTAAAACAGCCCAGTGGTAGATGAAATTTGGTCCAGGACTTAAGAACAATAAATGACATAGTTGAGCCTCAAAAAAAACCTGGATTCACTATATTACATTTGAGAAGTCCATCAGACATGTAAGTGTGTTGTTGTATTGTTGATTGCCATCAAGTTGAGCACGATTTATAGTGACCCTATGAACAAAAGGTCTGAAGCCTTTCTATAACTACTGTCATTGATCAAAATTCATAGTGTTTCTAGATACATGTTGTTTAGGAAGTGGATGCCACTCCTGCTTCCAAATGTAAATGTAGATAGCTAAAATTAAATTCTGTATTTGTTTTTGAAGCTCATAGGAAATGTTTATATTGAAAAGATCATTTAGCACTTATTAAAATAAATTATTAATAATAATTTACTAATAAACTATTAACACTTTAAAAAAATATTTCATTATTGCATGATTCCCTCCATCCTTCCACCCCTAGTCCATTTTGCTGTGTACCTCTCATTCTGGAATGTTGTCATGCAGATAATACCTAATCATAAATTTCTTTTAGATAGTTCTTTCCCTTATCTGTTTCAATGCCATGTTCATTATTTGTCTCCTCTTTTCTTAGTTTTCCCTCAACCCCCATGTCAGTCCTGTTTTATAACAGTGGCATTATGCAGTATTTGTCCTTTTGTGACTGGGATACTTCATTCAGCATAATGTCCTCCAGAGTCATCCATTTTGTATAGTATTTTATGAGTTCCTTGTTTTTCAGTACTGCATAGTATTCCAATTATGTGAATATATCACAGCTTCTCTAGCCATTCATTTGTTGATAGGCATTTGGATTGCTTCCATCTCTTTGCTGTTGTGAACAATGCAGCAATAAACATGGATGTGCAAATCTGTTTGGGTGGCAGTTCTGATTTATTTAGGGTATATTCTCAGTACTGTAATTGTTGGGTCAAATGTTATTTTTATTTCCAACTTTTTTTTATTATTCAAAATTTATTGATAGAAACAGACGTCTTCAAGTACAACACTGAACAAAACAGAGAGAATGGGCTGGAATGCTGACACAGGGGACTTCACCTGCAGTTACATATCTTCACTGAGAACTAGCATCATGCGTTCTGAAATCACAGATTGGGTTATAATTGCTTCCAATATATAAAATACTTTAGAAAGATTATTGATTATTTAACTATCTACTAACAAAGCACTTCCAGAAACTTACTCTTTTTTAAAAAAATCAGAATTTACAGTTTGAAATTCAAATTGGTTTAAAAATTGATCCGATCCTGCAGTCTGACAAAGAGAAAAAAGCTGTAACTAGTGTTATGGGGAAGGAAGTACCTGCTCCCCCTTCTGACCCCCAAACAGGTGCAGAAAATACAATCTTTCTGTATGAACAAGAGCACATCTAAAACTCGTCCTAGAAAATACTTTTCCTAGACTATAAAAATACTAAGCGGAATATAAAAATTTCAGCATGTACAACAAAAGGACTATAGCAGACAAATATTTGAAAACAGATAGAAAACTATCTTGTAAATTTCCAACTTTTTGAGAAAGCACCATACTGCCTTCCATAGTGGTTGCATCATTTTACACTCCCACCAACAGTGAATAAGGATTCCAATTTCTTCATAACCTCACCAGCATTTATTGTTTGCTGCTCTGTTGAACTTTGCTATTGTTACTGGGGTGAGATGATATCTCAGAGTTGTTTTGCTTTGCGTTTCTCTTAGGACTAGGGATTTTGAACATTTCTTTATGTGTTTGTTCACCATCTGAATGTCTTTGGTGAAGTGTCTGTTCATATCCTGTACCCATTTTATGACTGGGTTATTTGTGGAGAAGACACACTTGCTTTTGAAATATTGATTACCAGATTGCTTTCCAGAAGTGGTACTGATTTACACTCTTAAAGCATTCTATGAGAGTATATATTTCTCTGTAAGTTTTTAAACATTTTTCTTGCTTGGGCTTTTGAAATAACAGTGGAAAAAATATCTTATCCACCACCCATTCTTTTCCCCCTCCCTTTCTTGTGTACCATCAAATCAGATCTGACTAGCACAGGAGGAAATTGCCCTTCTTTCTCCAGAGGATCACCTTCAAGATAGCAGCACAGGTTCTTGCCACTAGGCCAACAGAGCTCCCTAAGAATACTTCATCAGAGTCACTTTTATAAGAAATGTGTGTCACACCAGGTGGTCACTGCATCCATTTCCTAGTGAACTAAGAACAGATGACTGGATTCTCTTTTTATTCATGATTTTACTCAATTAGTCTATAGACTTAACTGTGCTTAAGTCCCCACCCTGAGAAACTCAGTCACCGAGGAAGTCACAGAAAAGAAGGAACTGTGATACAGTATGCATGGTTACACATGGTTAGAGAAAATTGAATGCTGGAACAAGGAAAAGTGTCGGCAGATGTCCTGTGAGTGTTGTCAAACAAAGACTCTGGATCTGGTTAAACTTGATGTTGAGTGGAACCCAGGAAGCTGCCCTTGTGGAAAGTAGGAAGTCGGGCTGTGCCTGGCAGCCCCGAAGCAGAATGTGAGAGATGGAAGCTTATCTGCAGGTCGAGGTCCACACCTCCTTGCAGAATCGCCGGCTGCCTGCAGGCTGTGTGCGCCTGTGATTGGAGGGATGCTGCGGCTTGGAATAATGAACACGGTAGTGTCGGCAGAGGTGATTGGCCCGGCCCTGCTGCAGTGAGAATGCAGCCTAGATGCTTGGGTTCTCGGCCTGAGTGATGATCATTAGTTGAGCGAGAACAGCTGAATAATTGGGAGATGGAAGTTGCTGCTGCTCCCGGAGAGGTCTGTTCGGCTATTGCATTTTCCTTTTTTTTTTCCCCCTGTTCTTTAAAGACAAACACCTGATCATCATCCATCTGCAAAAGTGAGTTTTTATTGAAGAGGCTGCAGCTGCTCTCTTCTTGCCAGCTCCCTGGAGAGGCTCACAGAGGGAGCTGCTTCTCGGGCATGGCACGACAGCAGTGCCAGCAGATTTGAAAGCGCAGGAACAGCCATTGTATGCAGTTTCCAGCCTTAGGACACCCCAGGCTAGCTTCCAAAAAGCTGGAGACCCTTGGTATTGTGGTCACATCCCTCCTCCCAAGTGAACAGTCACCACCGGCGGCGGTTGGAGGGAGCTGTGATGTTGCAGATGCTGTGGCATTTTCTGTCTAGCTTTCTCCCTAGGGCTGGGTGCCAGGGCTCCAGAGAGGGGACAGATAACGAAGTCAGAGGCACCCAAGCTCCTGCTCAAGGAGACCAGGTGTCAAGCTTTTTGGGAAAACAAAACGGAAGGGCTGAAGCCACAGACAAGAGACCCACCATTTTGCTAGTGGTCGGACCTGCGGAGCAGTTTCCTAAGGTAATGACATCTTCCAGAGAACCTCCTAGTTTAGGAACTGGTCTGGGATCATTTTCCTGTAAAAATCAGGGTGTGGGGAGGAAAGGAAGACTTTACAACAAATTATATTGGCATTGGACGTAGGAGAGAATTCCACATCTCTCTGTGGACACTGTAAAACTTACCTATCCTGTTATGACCAACCTAGAATGGTCAGTGAGGAATGGAGAGTTGAATCCAATAGAGGATTTTATCAGTCTGACCTCAGGAAACCACGTTAAGGGACAAACTTTAAAGTGCGGGTGACAACAGAGTGTCTGGCTCAGAGTGAAGCCAGTGGAGGAAAGCCTCTGTATGGGAGTCCAGAAGGTCAGCCTCCCCTTGTCAGGGCCTGCAGAGGACCAGCCTTATTTTTCAGTTCCAGGCGAATGAAAAAGGGAGGGGAGCTGGGTCAGAGGAGAGTGACCACAGCCACTGCAGTCACCACTGTGCTGAGGACCAGGGCCTCTGTTCATCCTTGGGCTCTGTTTTCTCATCCAGTGTTCACAAGAACCAAGGTAAGTGGTTATACTCCCATTTCACAGATGAGGAAACTGAGGCTTGGAAAAGTTAACTAAATTGCCCAGAGTAAAGCAATTAAGGAACAGAACTGAGATTTGACTCCAGATCCACCTGGTACTGCCTTGTTTTCTCTTAAGAAAGCAGTTTTTTGTGTGATAAGTGCTGGGAGTCAGAAGTGAGACAGCTGTTTGGCTGCACACTCTCTGACCTTATTCACCTCCTGCTTCTATCTCAGGATGCAGATCAACTGGGGAGAAAAAGATTCTACCTGTTTCTGACACATAGTGGATACGTAGAAATGTTTATAGACTTGAGTAGCTATATTTAGAAAAGAAATTGTCGGGTTCCTATCCCCAATAGGGAGACACTTTTGGTACAAAAACTTTTGTGGGCATTTAGTCTGTAGTGTCTCCTTCTGGTTGGCAAAGGTCTTATTAGCATCCACATGAGAACCATGGGGTGCATCTTAGTGTGCTACTTACTAGAGAGTGTCAACCTTTTGACGGTATTTTTTTAAAAAAAAAAGGCAGGAAATGGTGGTGTACCCTTTATCTTTTGATCTGCTTGCCTTGTGACCTCAACTAACAGGCTCCTTTTTAAAATCACCTACTTTTTACTTTTAATAATTAACTGTGCCATTTCCCAGGCTCTTCCTTGCACCTCTTGCCAGCTTAGGTTCCCAGGGGCTGCCTTGCATTAGGACTTGCTGTTCTCAACAGCTGATTTTCTGGACTGCAGGATCCAGAGCCCACAGAGAGGGGAGAGGATCTGAACCCAAGACCCACCATTTCTGCTTCAGCTCCCCAAGAGAGAAATGAATCAGAGGTCTGGGACTTAGGGAACCTCTGCTAATTTTAATTTAGGTTTTAGCTACTCAAGCAGGGAAGATTGGTTTGAAGCAAGAAAGAAGGCTTATTAGGGGCAGCCTGAGCTCTTTCAAAGCCAATAAACCAAAGTAGTGGTTTAGGAATGTGTGTGCAGCAGGCATCCTTGTCCAGTGCAAGATCTCTGAGGACGTTTGTAATATGTGATCATGGCTGGTCTGACTTGGCGCCACCTGGCTGTTTCTCTCAGGAAGAGGGGTCCAGAATACCCCAGGCGCCTCACCAAGAAGCTCACTCTGGTTCTCAGGCTTCTCAGTTTCCCACAAACACTACTTTGTTTTGATCTCACTTCGCCTGCTTAAATATGACTGCTAGTGAGTCCAGTTCCTGTGAGCTTTATTCTAGGAACTGTTCCAGTCCTTCCCTTTATCTTTGTTTTACAGTTAATCTGCAGTTGCAGAAGAAAGCCATTTCTCTGGAGTAGGAGGTGCCCTCAAGCCTTCAAATCCTGAGGGGCTGTCTTCTGAGAAGCACAGAGAATTTTGCTCAGTGTCTAATTGCCAAGTGTAGGCAGGTTTCAATGGAAACCGGCTCCACTGGGCTGTCATGACAACCTGATCATCAAATGGCACTGTGGCCACAACAGCAAATGAGGTTTGTGAGCCTGACAGGTGGGTGGGGCTTGAGCTGCCGGATGCTGGCAAGGTTCCTTCACATATTAATGCTGCAGGCTGGGCCTGAGTCATTGCAGAGGAGGGGGAGAATGCTTTATTACCTAATGCTACCCTCCCAGAGACACGATACCTGCCCTCTTCTTACTCATACGATTCTGGCATTTACAGGAAACACCTGGTTTTGGCATGTAACAGTGGTAGAACAAGGAACACTTACTGTTGTATTAACTAGTAGATCTGTGGGTGAAAAGATGCTTGTAAGAGAAGCTGACATCTTAGAGATTAAACGAAACCCAATACCCCTCCATTCTAAGGAACCTAGAATTGCTGTCATTTCCGAATACTAGCTGTTAGAGGGAGAGACATCAGAGGAAAGGAAACAAAAGTAGATCTGGGTCACAAATTGGAATAAAGGCAAGAGGGAGAGAGTCAGTGTATTCTGTCCAGATCTTGGAGAGCTGGTGTGAAACTTCAGGCATGGAACAGGAGCCCTGCTCTCATCATCTTCCTTACTGTATTTCTAATCTACAGCTTCAGAAGCTGTAACAGAAATATTGCTGTTTTTTTAGCTCAAGCTAAAAAGTTTGCTCAGGTTGCTCCTTTCCTACATACATACAAGTCACCTTGCAATATGAGGTATTGACTGCTTGGTGTAATTCCCAGTAGCTGGCATCCAAGCATTCTTTGGGAGCTAAGCTCTAAAGTCTCTTTGGGGGAGTGTTGGTCCTTGGTACTGATGTAAATGGATGTTGTAACAGAAGCCCTACTCTGGACAAATCAAGGTCATCCCTCCAAAGCTTGTTTGTTTATCTCAGATTTAAAATGATGATATTCAAAGCCCCTCTGGGCCCCATAGTGTCAATTCCAGAGATACAGAGAATTTGCCTTGGATACAAGCCACCTAGAGATTGGCTCACTTTGGAAAAATTCCCAGTTTCTGTGTGAAAATAGAGTTCTGAATTTCTTATAGAGCCCAGAGTGATGATTAGTGTCAATAAATGAGCAAATATTAGGTTTACATTTGTCCTCTGAAGACATTCTGTGATACTCAATTGCAGTAGCAAAATAAATTAGAAAATTTTTTGTTTTCAGTTCTTTTGTTGTTGTCAAGTTGGAACCAACTCATAGCTGACCCTCCAGCGGGTTTTTTGAAGCTGTAAATAACATGGGAGGAGATTATCCAGCTTTCTTCTTCAGATCATCTGGTGAATTTGAACCATATGCCTTTGGGTTAGCAGTCTAACTCCTTGCCACTGGGCCACCAGAGCTCCCCTAGAATCCTTTCTTTAAAATAGGAGTTTTGGTAGTGTCGACAGTTGTGCTGCTAACTCAAAGGCCACTCCTTTTTGGTGATTTGAATCCACTACCAGCTGAAGGAGGGAGCACTGGTGGTCTGGTGGCAAGAAGCTGCACTGCAGTCTTGAAGGCACGTGGTTCAAATCCAGCAGCTATTCCACAGGAGAAGGATAGACAGTCTTGTGCGATTAACTGCCTCTGAAAACCCACTGGAGGGTCAGCTATGGATCATTTCTGACTCTATGGTACACAACAACAACCACCAGCTCAAGGAGAGAAAGATGGGCAAGCTTCTCCCATGTGATTTACAGCTTTGGAAACTCCATGAAGAGCCAGATATGAGATGGTCCCAAGTCATCAGCAAGGAGTTGAGTTTGAATGTTAAAATTAATGAATGTATCATTGTGAAATAATGGCTTGACAGGTATGTGCTGAACCTTCCAGAGAGCTTTTCCTGACCCTGTGATACCGTAGGGAACTTATAGGGGCTTATTCTTGTTAGATGCCATCAGATTGAGTATGACTTACAGTGACCCCATGAATAAGATCTGAACCCTGTCCTGCCGTGTGCTATCCTTACAATGTCACTCACTTGAGCCCGTTGCAGCAATGTCAGTCCATCCGGTTAAGGGTCTTCCTCTCTTTTGCCAACCTTACTTTCCCAAGCATGGGAATATTCCTCTTCAAGCAGTAGCCTCGCATATATGTCCAAAGTATGTGAGACGAAACTTTGCCATCTTTGCCACCAACGAGTTCTAAAGCTGCACCTTCTCCAAGACCTATCTGTTTGGTCTTTTGGGAGTCCATGGGATATTCAGTATTCTTCTCCAACACCACAGCTCAAAGGCTTTGATTCTTCTTGTGACTTAGTGGTAAGGAATTATGCTGCCAACCCAAAGGTATACGGTTTGAATCCACCAGCTGCTCTGCCCAAAAAAAAAATAATGCGTAATTTCCTCCCATGTGATTTACTCTCTGTGAAAACCTGCTGAAGGTCAGCTCTAGATTGGTTACAACTCAGTGGTATACAATAACAACAATAATAATGCCACTGGTCTGAGTAATGAGTTTTGTTCTAATACAAGAGGTTCCTGTCTACTTCTAGAAAAGACAGTTATCATTTTGGGGTGTTTTCCCCCCCATAGTTAAGAGCAAGTTTTTATTAACAAGAAAAGTTTCCCTTATTCGCATAACTTAAATTTTTAATATTAAATAGGATAAGATGCTCAGTAAGCCATGTGTTTATTAATTAATCTATAGTCTAGTCCGGTTTTGGCCTCTGAATGCAAATGCTTGCATTTACATATTATTATATTTTTTTAAAAAAGACAGTTGTCTTTTGATGCTTGAATAAATTTTCCTTACAAGACAAAGTATAGGTTTCCTTTTCCCCTTGGTCATAATTTTCAATTCTTTTCTCAGATTTGTTTTGTAACTGCATAATTAATACCAAATGGTATAGTTACAGTTACCAAAATATTTGGAAAATTAACATCTCTAATCCAGTAACTGACTTGTTCAGTCAAGATGTTTGCCATTTTATGTTGATATAATTACCTTCATCACTAAAAACTAGATACCTCTACCAATCTGTGCAACATTTTCATTCAGAAACAAACATGAATACGTTAGCAGAGGAAGACCAGCATTTTAAATGTGAGTGAACCCCCTTTTAAATGAAAAAATAATTAATGGTTGAATTAAATGACAGAAATTTGAGGTCTTTGTGAAGAGTCGTCATATGTTTGTTCTTGAGATCTTAGTTCCAGACAGGGAGGTAAAAAGGTTTGAGACAGTATCTCTCTTCCTTCAAGAAACTTCCTCTTCTTTCATGGACCTCACCAGTAGCAATACATATGTATGAAAATAGCTCAAATCAGAACATTCTGAATTGGGCAGTTTAAGAGATTGCTGAGTGTCATGGATTTAAGTTGAGGTTGCTGGACAACTCATTAGATCAAGCCAATAGTACAGTCCAAGATCTGTTTCATTGAGTCATCAAATCTCTTAGAAAAGCCCAGATGTCATATAATTTACTATAACCTGTTTCCTAATATTGTATATACCAATGTCAGCATCTTATTCTAAAATCTCCCTTGGGTTCTGAACAAAAAAGCTTTTGAGGAAATCAAGAGATTACTTTTAAATTTGTTGATCCCAATATTATAACCAACCATACGCTTTCTCCATCCTAGGAATGAGAAAACTTAAGTCTGTATTTGGAAGTGGTGTTCTGTAGACGAGCAAAAGCGAGGCTGATTCCTTTTTCATCTCCATGACGCGATCTCTTCCTCCTCAGCCAGTTCAGTGACGCTCTCCTGGGAAGGAATGAGGTGGGGAATGCAGGCTGGGCTGGAGAGCATCGTCTTCAATAATGACAGGATCTTGAATTTCCGTTCATGTGAGAGAAGAGGACCTGAGGTTTGCTCTCCTCTCTGTAAAAGGATGTTCCAAAGCAATCCTGTCCTGTAGAACTTTCAGTTCACCACATGTGACCATTGAACACCTGAAATGTGGCTAAGTGTGACCTTGGATCTGAATTTTCATTTTGTTTTCACTAATTTAAATTTAAATTTGTATTTGATAACATAGTTCTAAATCAAAAAGCCATGTTGTTGTTTTACCATGGAATCAGAACTGATCCATGGCAGACCCTCCAGTTTTCAGAGGCAGTAAATCGCATGAGAAGAGATTGCCCATCCTTCTCCCATGGAGCATTTAGTGGATTCCAACCATATGCTTTTGTGATTGTAGCACAGCTTCTTAGCGCTAGGCCACCAGAGTACACAAAATGTTCAGACATCCTGAGTGAAAGTGGACTTTAAAGACTAAAGATGTGTGTCTTGTACAAGTCTCACATAAGGTCACCATGAATCAGAAGCAACTCACGATTTGATTTGAGTGTTTTGTGTGAAGCCCTACTTGACCCCAGGTTGGTGTTTCTGAGGACTCTCTTGGTACAGAGACCTTTAGACTCTACACTGTATCCTCCTGTGCTCCTGTCATAGTGATTCTGACTCCTTCAGTGAGTCCTTCCATGGAATAGATTGGCTGTGAGGTACTCAGACTGCAGAGAGGGCTGGAAAGATGGCCAGGGATCTGGAAAAGATCATCTGGGAAGATGATCCACGTGATCCGCGAGAGGCTGGGGACTTCTGCCTGGAAGGCCCGGCAGCTACAGTGATGAGCCCTGGGCTCAGCCAGCTCTGGAACCTCACCCTGCTAGATGATGCCTCCCACAGAGGCCCCCACTTTCCAGGAGCCTGTGGTCCAGACTCTCAGGTGCCCCCACTGACTTACGTCCTCACAGCTAAACTGGGCCTATCCTCAGGGGCTATTGATTTTCTCAGCAGCCACATATTTTCTTTCTTGCAAATGATTTACTAGGGAAAGAAAACAATTCTATTATGTGACGTGTTTGGGGACCTTGTGTGAAAAATATGTTGGTTAATTTGGAGCAGTTGGCCTGGTAGCGAGATGGTGAAGGTTGTTGGGCCACAGTATCCAGGCCTTTGAAGAGTTAACTGCAGGAGCGGGTGACGTCAGCCCTGGCCTTTGCACACTGCTTGAGCAGTCTGCCGCCATTCTCGTCCCGGCTCTGTGCTCATTGGTGGTTGGCAAGGAGTACAGTGGGCGGATTTTCTTTTCAATTAAGTAAAAGGGCAGGGCCTGGGCAGCCAATGACAACCAAGCTGCCACATAATCTTGTCCTAGTTTCCCTGCACCGGCGGCATTTCCCTCCAGATCCTTCACTCTGCTACATCCTGCTCCCCGGTGGCGGCCAAGCGCCCAGCTTCCCCATCAGCATGCTGTGCCTGTGTCTGTATGTGCCGCTCATCGGGGAGGCCCAGACTGAGTTCCAGTACTTTGAATCCAAGGGGCTGCCTGCCGAGCTGAAGTCCATCTTCAAACTCAGTGTTTTTATCCCCTCGCAGGAGTTTTCCACTTATCGCCAGTGGAAGCAGGTCTGTACTGGGCGCTGTGTCAGGAACGCAAGGGCACCCACCGGCTGCCTAATCGATGTTTGCGGAATGAATGGATGAATGCTGTTAGAGGGTATGCATGTGTGAAAGAGTCCTGCCGAGAGAAAGGAATGTCTAAAATGTGGGAGGATTGATTTCCACCCTCACTATGGCTGTCCCATGGCTACAGCCAGCAGACGCTGTGAGTCACAGAAATGACTGGCTTTCACACGACAGCAAGGAAAGCTGGAATTATAAGAGAGGGATGCACTTGTGCAAGATGGAATCTCCCAAAGGAATCCCTGGGGTGAGGTAGAGACTTCCTAAGAAATGCACAGATCGGGAAGGGGCCTGGGGCAAGGGGCAGTCCAGTTGCTGCCAGGCCACTGCTCTGAACTTGGGGCCAGGGGCCAGGAGAGCTTGTGAGGACAGAGCAGCACCTCTTTGGAGACCCAGGAGCTCAGGACCACAGAGTAAAGATGCTCATGTCTCTGGGAGGGCTGGAACTGACAGTACTGTGCCCAGGGTGTAACCATGATGTGTAAGGGGGAGAGGAGCCTTCACATGTTCTAGACATGTGGCTCTTGGATGTACATCCCTTTACAGCAGGGAAGCAGCAGCCGTCTTTATTATTTTAAAGATGGGGAGATGGAGCCATCTAGATGCCTGCCTCTGTGGGAGTTATCTGCTCCTCTTTGCTGATCAAATTGCATGGTGTTCAAGGTGGCAGGAGAGGTTGGACACTCAGGAGACAGAAAGTAGGACTTTTTGAGGGACGAACATTCTGGAAAGAGCTCTACCGAATATCGCTGGGTGGTCTGTAACCTTAGCACACCCCTGCAGTAAGGCTCATAGGGTGAGTCGGGGGCAGAGCAGCCCAAAGACCAAGAGCTTCACACAGCCTCACCTCTTATCCAAGCGGAATGTGGATTCTATTTCCGCCCTGCCATAAATCTGGAGTGACCATTTCTATCACTTTTGGCTGCAAGTGTCTGCTGGATGTTAATGTCATTCCAGATAGCAGATACTCTACCAGCATCTCTCCATCCTTCCAGCCACATCCCATGCAGTGGGCTTTTTGGTCATGATAGGTCACAGGGTATCATCTGTCCCAGCCTCACTCCTCTCAGCACATCTGGTGACTGAGCAGTCACAAAGAATGTTGCCTGACCCAGGGATCATGGTTGTAATCTTTTGAGAGTGTGAGCTAGCCAGTGACCTATCAATACACATGGCCCCGGATGGCTTTGAAGACATTAAAGTGCATGTTGATTTGTGGATAATGAATGTATTCCTGTGAGAGTATCAAGGACACTGGAAGACTACACCCATTTTCAAGTTGTGGAGTGTCTCAGTTCTAGGATTGACAAGATCCAGGATGTTGCTAGGTTGGATTAACACACTTGTGACCCTCCGCCCTTACCCTTGTGTTCTTGTGACTAAACTTCAGGATGGCAGCATTATGTCTAGAGAGGCAACTTTGGGTTCTGACCAGCCCAGTCCCACCCACCACTTCACTAGCTGTGTAACTTTGACTAAATGACTTAACCTCTTCTCTGCATCTGTGCTATGTTAAATGGCAGAATGGTAGTATTGCCCAGAACTGTTTGAGAAGGTTTACTGACTTCTTAAAAGGAAAGCACTTAGCATGGCCTGCAGTACCTGATAAGTGCTTGGAGAGTATAGACTCCTGTGCAGAGAAATCCCAGTCGCTAAGCATCCAGACTGATTATAGCTGCTGAGCAAAACTCACTTCCTAAGAAGACAAAAATATAAGCCCTCTTAAAGAACACAGAATTATTATTATTAAATAGAGCTACTACACTTGGTTTTAGATGCTGGTTTGGGGATGCTGGTAGTTGCTTCTGTCACCTGCTTCCCTGAGATTCAGGACTGGCAGTGCCATCCTGGTAGCAGGTGTTCTCCAGCCTCCAGAGTTCTTGGTAGTATTTCTGCCAGGCAGGCATTTGTAGGGGCCAGCTCAGTCTTTTGCCTTCACCCTAGACACTAGCTTTTGGTTTTTATTTTTTCGTGAGCCATTGCTATTTTAGGGATAAAAAGAGCAAGCTGCAGAGTTTCTGATAGGATCTGGAGTTGCAAGACCCTCCCATGTTTGGGCTGGGGCATGGGAGGTTGAGGCCTGGCAAGCAGGGACAGCCCTGTGGAGGGACCAAGCAGCTGATCCTGGCTGAGCCCCAAGCTAGTCTTGAGGACACTTGTGCTCAGAAGGTGCCAAGCCCTCCAGTGTTGGCCTTTATCCAAGGGCTCTTCCCAAGGGCTCCCTCTTTCTTTTTGCTGGTAAGGGAAGCCAGGTGAGCTCTTGCCTGGGTTCTGTCCAAGACTTGGAGACATGAATGAAAGCTCTGGAATGTCGATGAAAACCGTGGTTGCTCTGGGGAGCCGTAACAACTTATGTTGTCAGGGCCACCTCTGTTCATGGATTAGCACTGTCATTTCCTTGGGTGGAACCCTATGAGGGACAAGGAAGAGCCGCTGTGTGAGCTAAAGGACAGAACCTTGTGTTTTCTAGAAAATTGTACAAGCTGGAGATAAGGACCTCGATGGGCAGCTGGACTTTGAAGAGTTTGTCCATTATCTCCAAGACCATGAGAAGAAGCTGAGGCTGGTGTTTAAAAGTTTGGACAAAAAGAATGATGGTGAGTGTTGCCTTCTGGAGCTTCCAGCATGCAGGGTCACAGGATTCCTGGGGAAACCACTTCTTCACTCTCTCCACTTGTTACAGGACGTATTGACGCTCAGGAGATCATGCAGTCTCTGCGGGACCTGGGCGTCAAGATATCTGAGCAACAGGCTGAAAAAATTCTCAAGAGGTAAGTGTTTATTTAGTCAGCCTCTGTTCTGATTTAACAAAAGAAAGCTTCCTGGACTAACTCTTGGTGTACTCATAGTATCAGTGTTTCTCTGAACTTTGGCTTCTCGTGGCTTGCGAGGATGAATAAGTAACCCCTTTTCAGACCTGGAGCTCAGCTCTCCTTTGAAGATTCACAAATCACTGGGTTTTGTGCCTGTTCCAAAGTGACCCATGAAGAGGAGTAACTAGTTGGGAAGATTTCAAGTAGGTGAAAGGGACTCACCTCACAGCACTTGATTTAAGGTGGATTTCTCCTGTAAAGCTGGTAGCTTTATTTTAATGCCATAATCCAGCCAGCACATTTCCCTGAAGTTGCTCTCTGGTGAGCTGGGCCCTTCAGGGCAGTAATTGCTGCTGTGTCTGAGAATCATAAAGAATAGTCCTGGATCTCACTGGTCCTCAGGGCCAGCAGCCTCGTGTCCACCTTCAAGGGGTCAGATCTCTGTGGAGGGACAATGTCCTTGTGCTGTGCCTGGTGTCTTTGGGTGTGTGCTTGCTTCACTAACATCTGCTCTGAGCACTTATTTGTATTGTTTTTCCTCTCTCCTCTGCATCCTCCTTTGTCTGTCTGTCAGAATACGAACGGGCCATTTCTGGGGCCCTGTCACTTAGTAAGTATTTGTGTCACCCTGGTGATTGCCTCCCTCCTAACTAGAACGGGGGTCCAGTATTACCAGTTTTATGCAAAGTAGGGTGTGGAGCCCCCTTGCCTTCCCTCATTAGGGACGGGAGAGGCATTGTCTCCTCAGTTTTCCTAGAGGTAGGAAGTGCAGCTTACAGGTGGGGATATTGACCAAGGACACCTGGTGTGTCTGCATGAGTGACTGTGTATTTGTCTTGCAGCATGGATAAAAATGGCACGATGACAATCGACTGGAACGAGTGGCGAGACTACCACCTTTTGCACCCGGTGGAGAATATCCCCGAGATCATCTTGTACTGGAAGCATTCTACGGTGAGGCCTCACTCATGAAGCCCCATCATGATTCCCCCATCATACCGTCAGCTGGCCTCAGTCCCCTATACCTGCCCTGAGGAGCCTTCCATTGCCCCTGCCCTTTCCCCTAATGCTGACCATGCAGAACTGGCAAAATGTTAACCCACCCGCAAGCTCTCTTTCCTTCAAGGTCCATTTCCCTCCCTTTTTTCCAAGGTCCAGTTCAGACACCCTTCTCCTCTCACCCGCATCCCACCTGTACTTCTTGTTCTCAGAGCTGTTAGCAGGAGTTGAGCCAAAAGAAACTACTCTTTAATGACAGATCTGTAAAGCCATTAGGTTTCTCCCTCCACCACCTGGTTTTTGGTGTCATTTATCTATCTGTCCCCACGATGGTGCCATGCTGCACTTTCACCCCAAATCAGATAACTTATTCTGTGTTGACCTCCCTGCCTTTAAGTCCCTTTCTTTGTCCTGGTCGGTCCACATGTGGTCCTTGCTGACCACACACACACACACACACACACGTGTACACATATATGTGCATTCACATGCATATGTATACATGCACATACATTCTCACACGCCACCTCAGCAGTCAGCCGTGTGTCTGGCTCATCCTCCCTGGGCTGCCAGCTCTCAGAGACCAGAAGGTTCATCCTCCCCTGTCTCTGCCATTCCTGACCCAGAGCCTCACCCAGGGGACCTTTGGCATCTTTGTTGGGTTAAATGAAGCAGCTTCTGCAAGGGTCATGTTTCTGGGCAGCAGCCTTAGGTCAGAGCAGGCGGGTGGCCTTGCTGGGAGGCTATCCAAAAGAGCAAGTATTACGCAGGCACTGTAGCCCTAACATATTTGCCTGGACTTACACGGTGTTCTGCCAGTATGATCTGGTTACACATCAGATTTCAGAGGACTTTTTCCCTGGACTTGATCCTTCCAACGCAGCCTGCTGATTGCCAGCCGAAATGCTTCTGTAAGCTGTTTCTGCAAATATCCCTTCAAATATCCTTGGCGATATTTGAAAGGGGTGTCAGGTAGTTTTGTAACAACAGATAGAGCTTTCTGCTCTCTTCAGATTCTACACCCAGGCTTCTTAAAGGCCACAAACAGGGATGAAAGGTTAGCCCACCTTTACGGAGTGAAGGGAGGGGCCTAAGTCAGCTTCCTGCCCGGAAGCCTTGCCATGCTAACCATGTCTGATCCCTTGGAACACACAGACCATTCTAGAAGATAGAAGGATCCAGATCAAGCCACCCCACTATACCTTCCTCAGAGTATCTGGGGTCTGTTCCTGAGTTAGGTGCTTTACCTTTGTTGGTCTTCCTTACAGATCTTTGATGTGGGGGAGAACCTGACCGTCCCCGATGAGTTCACAGTGGAGGAAAGACAGACAGGCATGTGGTGGAGACACCTCGTGGCAGGAGGCGGGGCAGGGGCCGTATCCAGAACCTGCACGGCCCCATTGGACAGACTCAAGGTGCTCATGCAGGTAAGCAGGGGGCTGAGTCTCAGACCACCCCCTCCCTCAGCTGCACTGCTCCTTTGGACCCAGTGCTTTCCTAACCCAGTGAATGAGACCAGAATTCTTGCAGGGACATGAGTAATGTTAGATCCAGGCCTAGGTGACCTTTTGCACATGCCCATCTAACTTGGGCCAGGTGTCAGGTTACAGCCTAGGACAGGTGAATCCAATAATAATGGAGGTGTGGCTGGAACCTCTTTCCTTAAGCATATCTTACAAGCCTCCACAGTCAGGGCCAGGTGGGGAGTGTGAGCGCGTCCTCACCTAACCCAGCTGCCGGTTGGAAATGTCCCTCTTACCTTGGCTGGGCATTCGGCTCCACGTCCACAGGGCATCGATAAGCCAGGCTGACGTCAGGGCAGAATTGTGAAATTGGCCTACATGAAGAAGCTCTGCTGTACTTTGGCCTCTGTCTGAGTAGTGGCCAGTCATCCCCACCCCATCCCTGTGTCCTAGCACTTCGTGTGCCAAGAGCTCTCTTGAGAAAGGCGTTTCCTTCTGTCCTCCTTTACCCTCCATGGCCTCATTTAATCTAAAAAGCCTATTGATATATGGCTGGATGTGACCACGAACACACATTGTACTGAAGCAAGGAAGGCCACCCCAGTTCCTACCCCGTTCCCCCAATCTCCATCTGTGTGACCTTGGACAAGTTGCTTCACCTCCAAGACTTCGATTCCTCTCCGAAATGAGGGAATTTAGAAAATATTGCCATATCAGCTTATTTTTTAAATCAAATTCCTGGGGATGTTGTAGGGATTAAATGCAATCCTTGGACAAAATGCTTCGATGCCTGAGACTTGTTTTCCAGTATTCAGCAGGGGATTTAGAGTGGCTGTGGTATGGTGGAGGCTCATTGTAGAATTCCCTTAGCCTTTGTGTAAACTTTCCCATAATGAAAAGCTCTTTTAAAAAATATTTTAAAACCATCCTTATGGAGATGTTTGGTACAGTACTGGCATTGTGGCACTGTGGTAAAAGCTACTTGAACCCCAGTTGGTTTATATTTGAGTCCCACAGTCTGACTTGGTCTTAAGAACACCAAGTGTATAACATCTTCCTGCTGCCCATGATCTCTGGGTCTGTGAGAGGAGCTGATGACAGAAGCTGTGGGCCCCAAGTTATTCTGACCCTGCCTTCCCTCCCTTCCCAGGTCCATGCCTCACGCAGCAACAACATGTGCATCATTGGTGGATTCACCCAGATGATTCGAGAGGGAGGGGCTAAGTCACTCTGGCGGGGCAACGGCATCAACGTCCTCAAAATCGCCCCCGAGTCAGCCATCAAGTTCATGGCGTATGAACAGGTGAGGACTCGGCCCCTCACAAAGATCCCCATTGACTGCTGTTTACTGAGCATCCCGTGGGTGAAGTCCCCACGCTGCTGATTCTCTGAAACCCATCTAGTCATCGTCGCCCAGGGATGAGGGAAATGAGGTGCCTAGTTCTGATCCCTTCCCACCACCAGGTCACAGCTCAGGTCCTTCTAGCTTTCCACTTGCCTGCCTTGTGGGTAGGAGGTAGGTGTTATAGTCCCCGGATGCATTGGTTTTGTTTGCTCTCTGTTCTAGATCAAGCGTCTAGTTGGGAGTGACCAGGAGACTCTGAGGATCCACGAAAGGCTGGTGGCCGGGTCCTTGGCAGGTGCCATCGCCCAGAGCAGCATCTACCCCATGGAGGTAAGGTGTCTCTGTGTACAGGAGTATACAGTGGCTGTGGGAGCAGAAAAGGGGGTGACGAGCTGGCTGTGTTCATGCTTCATGTCCTCCCATCTGGCCCGGCAGGTTCTAAAGACCAGAATGGCCCTGAGGAAGACAGGCCAGTACTCGGGCATGCTGGACTGTGCCAGGAAGATCTTGGCCAAGGAGGGTATGGCCGCCTTCTACAAAGGCTACATCCCCAACATGCTGGGGATCATCCCCTATGCTGGAATAGACCTAGCTGTCTACGAGGTGAGGCCCTCGAGGGCTCAAGAACCTTGAACAAGCCGAAGAACTTCAGAACCCTTCCCTGCCCATGACCCAACTTTGTATCTCCCAACAGTCTTGCTCCCCCTGTGTTTAGAACAAGTCACCTACCAAAAAGTAGGTCACTTGCAAACTGCAGAGTTCTGGCAGACAGGCTCCTGGCATGCTGCCTTCTTCTGTAGCCCCTATCCTAGCTCTTTGAGCTCTGCTCTGGGTTCTTCACCTCCAGGACCCAGTGACAGTGACAGATGTCCAGAACACAGTGGCTGACGAGGTTCCCTGAGCCAACTCTAGACCCATAAGTCAGACTTTATGCCTGGAGAAAGAAGGTGCTTCCTTTACCTCGTGCCAGTCCCTGGCCTTTTCAGGAGTCCCTACTGATAACAAAAACAAAGACCAGGCAAGCCAAATGAGTGAGCTCACTTTAGAGCCCATGTGGCCAGGAAACAGCTACCTCTGTGGATCCAGTACCCTACTCCAGGCACCCACTATTTTATGCTCTCCCTGTGGGTCTTCCTGGCACCATAGCTTATCCCTCCTTCCTTCTTCCAGACACTCAAGAATGCCTGGCTGCAGCGCTATGCAGTAAACAGCGCAGACCCCGGCGTGTTCGTGCTGCTGGCCTGTGGTACCATGTCCAGCACCTGTGGACAACTGGCCAGTTACCCTCTAGCTCTTGTCAGGACTCGGATGCAGGCGCAAGGTAAGGCTGGTCCTCGGCCTCTCCCCGGGCCCATCACACCAGGGAGGTGCTGAGGAGAGGCACTTGATGAACAGAAGGGTGGCCTCTCGTTGCAGCTTCCATTGAGGGTGCGCCGGAGGTAACCATGAGCAGCCTCTTCAAACAGATTCTGCGGACCGAGGGGGCCTTTGGCCTCTACCGAGGGCTGGCCCCCAACTTCATGAAGGTGATCCCCGCTGTGAGCATCAGCTACGTGGTGTATGAGAATCTGAAGATCACCCTGGGCGTGCAGTCACGATGACGGGATGGAAGGCGGCCCTCTCAGTGGACTCGCTGATCCTGGGCCTGCAGCCCTGGGACATGTAGCCATCTCATTCTGTGAATGTGCCAACACTAAGCTGACAGAAGCCAAGCTGTGAAACCTTAGGATGTACCCACAGGGGACCGGGGCCAGCATGCCCACCGGGTTTGCCCTGCTGATCCTAGCCAATCCTCGTATGGATTCCAGGGGAGACCCGTGGGCATTCCTTAGGGTCCAAGGGTCAGCAGGATCCAGGCTCTGGCACACCGGGACAGGGATCTTTCCTTCAGTGCCTGCCAAACAGCAGAGCTTGGAGACTGGCTTAGTTCTTCCACATCACCCTAGCAGCCATCAATGCAGGCCCTTTGCCCTCTGGCCCATGAGCGTGTTCTCCAGGTCTGTGTAGCTTCCTTCCTCTCTGCTGTTTTAATGTGGTAAGAGGAGGGCTCCCTGCCTCCTCTCACCTCTCTTTAGCCCCCTCCCACAACACTGTAGTGAAAGGGGATTTCACTTGACTTGACTGCACCTACTTGACTTCCCTATCCTGCAGTGTCGTCATTGACCTGATCACACAGGGAAGGGGGCTGTCTAGCATTTGTGCTTGCCCTCAACTGAGCTCACACGGCCCCGGGCGTTCTGTGCATGGGGAGAGGTGGCCAGGCCAAGTCCTGCCTCATTGCTGCCTGCCATCATGGTGCATGGCTTCATGGAAGGCTGGTGCCAGGGCTGGAACCCAGAGGCTCTGCACCCTGCTTGGGGTCTTATGGTGCTCTGAGCTGGCCTCAACCTCTGTAAGGACTGGCACCAGCTCAGAACCAAACTCTGTCCCTGTTCTGTGGCATGAGGTTAATGGGGGACAGATTTTAGGGAAAAGGCATGACATTCCATGTCTTCATCCCTCAATGAGAAGGAAAAAGGTGTTAAAGCCTTAATTATGTATGGTTGGGAAAAGGGTTTTGTTCAGAAAGAGAAACTGGACAAATGTGCAGGTTTACGTCCAGAGAGAGGACAAAGGGAGTAGACAGTATGGCTGACTGCATTAAAGTCTAATTCTGACGCCCCGGGGGATTTATGTTCAATCCTGAGTCGGGCAAAGTGGGACCAGCCTCACATTCCACTGATGCAACCTCTCTCACTGCTTGGAGCCTATTTATTTTGTATTTATTTGAAGAGTTATGCCCTAACTATTTTTATAGATGTGTTTAATTAATAGTCTGTCATTTTCAAGTTCTTTTTGTATTCATATTTATGTTCTTGGTTGATTGTATTTTCTCGACACCACGTGGTGGGATGAGGTAGGGAGAGGAAAGGACTGAGGGGCCACAGATGCTTGCCTGCCTACTGCCCATAGTAGTGTCATGTTTGTCCAAAGAAATCTGAGAAATTCCTCTTGAAACTGCAGGCAGAGAAGAAAGGAAAGAAGGACGGGGAGAAGTGTTCTTTGGCATTTAGGCCTGAGCCTACCCTGCCTGAGAGCTTCCCGTTATGTGTGTCTGGAAGGAATGAGCCTAGCAAAGTTCTGTATCTGAGGGCCTGAAAAGCCTGTTTGTTGGTGATGAGAAGATTGGGAGAAATCCCAAGGATGTTGAAGATGGAAATCCTAATCATTTCCTGGCCTGGGAGGATCTTGATGTTTCACCCTTTTTGACTCAAAAAGGCATCGAGGTATTCCTCACTGTGGGTTTGTGGTGAATGGATGGGGTACTTGAAGGGAGGATGACCAGTCTCCAGTCTCTATTGGTAACATGGGCTCATCCCTCCCTTCCCTCTGCTGTCCCCTCAGTAATGCTGGTCAGCTCGCAGCTCAACAATTGTATTCCATTCCACCAGAATGGCCTAATGAGGAAACCTTAACTAGGATTGCAAAGTTCAATGCAAAAATTGTTATATATATAAAACAGTTATAACTGGAATTTGTCAAAGAGCAAATTAAGAAAGAATTGGAAGTTGTCATTTATAACGGCCTTCTAATAAAGTCATTTTAGTGCTGACAAAGGCATGTGGTTTCTCTAGTTTGGGCTCAGGTGTTATGGGGGTGGTCATGGGTAGACGCCTCAGCAGCTACTACTTCTCAGCTTGGTGCTTCCTCTGAAGGTCTGGGGGAGTGTTCGATTTGAGGTGCTCAGGACAAGCTCACTAGTGCCCACTGAGTTGCCGAGTCTGGTGATGACTCCTCAGGCCTCATTCTCGTGGGCACAAACTCTAGAAATCACTCTTGCTCCCTCTTAATAACATGCTTGGTCTCTGCTCGTCCTTCTGAGTCACAAGTTGGAGGATAGCCTTAAGCGTCTCTTCACACTCCCATAGGACTTCTCGTAATAGTGTCATCACGTTAAATGTTTAGATGGGCCCTCATTATATCCTTGAACTAACTATGGGTCCATAATCAACTCTAAGCTCAGTGTCTTCACTTGATTGACTAATATTCATGTCTAAAATAACACATAATTTTCCTCTCAAACTGCCTCTCCTATAATTTTCCTCTTCCCTAAAAAAAAATGGCAACACCCTGGTTCATTAACTTAAGCCAAACCCAGAGTCTTCCTTGGTGTCCGGTTTCTCTCATTCTAGGTCAAATCCATCAGCAAATCCTGTGAGCGGTACATTCAGAGTGCGTCTGGAATCTTTCCACTTTGTCCTTTACCCCTGCTGCCTTACCTTAACCAGTGCTATTTCTTACCTGAACTATGACAGAACCTCCTACCTTGTCTCCCCAGCTTCTCTCTACTCTTCACTCTGAGCCAGTGATCTTTCCAGAGCCTAAGTCTGCTTCCTGTCACTCCCTGCTCAAAACCTTCCAATGACCAGGCCAGTTGAAGACTGGGAAATAATATTTGTACTACATATAATCTGACGAAGGGATTTGTTTCCAGAATATATTGATTTATGCCTTATTTTAAGACAGCCCATTTTAAGAATTGGTGCTCCACATTTGTTGTTGTTAAGTGCTGCTGTTAATAATTCATAACAACAGATCTGAACCCTGTCTTTTCCTGTGCCATCCTGATCTCTTTTATACTTGATCCTATTGCTCCAGCCATTGTGTCAATCCATCTTACCAATGGTCTTCCTCTCTTTCACTAACCCTCCACCTTCCAAAGCACAGTATCCTTTTCTAAAGAATAGCCTTTCCTAACAACTTTTTCACCATTGGGCCAATTGGCAGCATCATGATAGACGGTGAAGAGATTGAGATGGTTAATAGCTTTAGTTTGCTTGGCTCTACAGTCCATACCCTTGGCACCAGCAGCCAGGAAATCAAAAGATGAATTGCATTGGGAAAATCTGCTGTCAGGGACATCTCCAGAGTACCAAAGAGCAATGACATCAGTCTGGAGACTAAGGTGCACCTGATCTGGACATGGTCTTCGCATTTAAATGTTTTGCATCAGAAAGCTAGACAATGACTAGGGATGACAAGAGAGTTGATGCCTTTGAACAGGGGTGCTGGAGAAGAGTATCAGACTGCAAGAGAACTAGTAGTTTCTTCCTAGAGAGGGTGAAACCAGGCTGATCCTTGGAGGCAAGGAGTCTGAAGCTTCATCTGACATACTTAGGGCATGTTGAAAGGAGGGACCAGTCCTTGAAGAGGGACATCAAGCTTGGGAGGGTGGAGAGTCAGCACAAGAGAGGAAGACCCTCAGTGGAATGGATTGACTCAGTGTCTGGGGTAATGGGGGCAGGTGTGCCAGACGATAAGGTTGGCTCAGGATAGAGCAGGGTTCAGAGCTGTTGTACATAGGGTTGCTATGAGTCACAGGCGACTCGACAGCACTTAATAACAACGTGCCCAAAGTATTCCACACAGGGCACCAAAAAAACAAAGTTGTCAAGAGAAAAGAAACCATCCTGAGATACCACTATCCACACACAAAAATAAAGACTGACCGACTGTGAAGTCAAGTGATACTAGCAAGCAGAACAACTCATCTACTGTTAGTGGAGAGGAAAATAATACATTTTTTTAGAACTAGCTAGTACTCCTGAAACCCTACGAACTTGGAGAAACAATGAAAGTTATACAAGTGTTCAAGTCTTTCCTTCATAGGGTCTCTATGAGTCGTCTACGACTCGACGGCACTTAACAACAGCTAGTATTTACCGAGTGACCTACCAGGGAGCTCTGGTAGCCTAGTCCTAAGAAGCTGCAGTGCAATCCCAAAGGCACACGGTTCGAATCCATCAGCTACTCCACAGGAGAAGGATGGGCAGTCCTCTTCCATGTGATTAACTGCCTCTGAAAACCCTCCAGAGGGTCAGGTATGGGTCAGTTCTGACTCGATGGTAGCCAACAACAGTGAGCTACCAATTGTACTCCTAAATAGTTAATCCCCCGCTTCAGAATGAAAACATGTTCATGAAAAGAGTTGTACGTGGTTCATAGCAGCTTCATTCACAATAGCCAAAATCTGAAACCACTCAGATACCCAGCAAAGTAAGTGGATCAACATGCTGATCCCTTACTGCATGGGAATGGGGAAAGCCAAGCCCGTTGCCCCAGAAGGCTGCCTTGCCTTTCCCCTTGGAGTTGTTGAGGTTAGCATTTCAGTTAGCAGCCAGATGCCATGATTTCACCAGAACCCTACTGAACCATCAAAAGGACTGAATTGCTGAAACAATGAGCAAAAATGTGGGTGAATCTAGAACACACTTTGGAGCAAAAGAAAACCAAACACGAAGAAGGGAGGGAAGCCACTGATTGCCCATCTTTCTCCCTCAGAGTAGCCAGTGCACTTGAATCCCTGACCCATTACCCACCACCCCACGGGGCCTCATGTCCGGGATAGTTTTACCTATAACAAGCCAAATTACAGTGAGAGAGGAGTGACTGGGGGGCTGTGGAAATTGGGAAGAAAAGTAGTATACATTTATCAGAACTCACTAAATGACATGCTTCAGACACTGTATAATTCATGGCATGCAAATTATGTAGTGAATAAAAAAAAATAATAAGGGGCTTAAAACATCCCTGCATATTGCTTAAGGGGTTTGTATTACTAGATTTGTATTTAAGGTGATGAGAAAATTTTGGAAATAGGAATAATTATAGCACAACATGATGAACCTAATGTCCCTGAATTGTATACCTAAAAAGAGCTTAAAAGGCAATACTTTTGTTATAAAAATATGTTTTTGGTTTTGTTAAAAATTTCCAGGCTTGCCCTTTTCACTTAGAGGCAAAGCTCAAGTCCCCACCGTGGCCCCCACATGCCACATGATCTGCCCACTTCCCCTGGCAGAGGCGGGTTTACCAGGAAGTGGATGAAGCTTGTTCTGAGCCTGTGGGGCCCCAGAGCTGAGGGGAAGCCGCCTTGGTAAATTGCTGAAAGTGACTAGAGAGAGAGGTGGGGGAAAGAGCCAATGTTTCCAAAGCTGCAAAGTGGATCAAATTTCTTTTCTCATTTAAATAAATATTCATTTTCCCTCCTCATTGTGTGTCCCTGTTCTATTAATGAGTTTTTGGGTTTTTAAAGAAGACCTCCCAGCTACTATAACCTTCAGACCCCACAAAACCTGAATCTGCCTTGCATGGCCTCTTCTCCAGCCCTTTCCTGCCTCCAATGGTGACTCCACGGTGCTGCCCAACCCCAGCCTCCTCCCCTGCAAGCAAGCTCTGTTCTAACTCACTTTAGTACCCGCTCAGATGTCATCCCCTCAAAGCAGAACTTCCCAGCAGGCCCCTCCTTCTGCCCCTAGGCCTTGCCTAATCTGTAGGACACATCAAGCCCTGACATTGTGAGTTTGTCTCAGCCTGTCTCTTCCGGGAGAAAGGCATGTCCACAAGAACAGAGAAGTATCCCCTGATACAAAATTCTCATAAAATAGTTGTTGAATCACTGAAGAATGGCTGTCCACACCTCAGTGCTCATAGGGCCCTGGATGCCATGGGGCCTGGCCTGGCAGGGGACTGTGTGGAGCAGCGTAATGAACCTGCCAGGGCCTCTGACACAGAGGCTGTAGGGGAGGGTTAGGTGTATGCCCACGGGGGCAGCTGACACTCACCCCTTGCTTCCATTGTGTGTTACCAGGGAGTGAGTATAAATAAGTTCCTAACCACTGGGCCTTGGCAAATTGGTGACCCTCCAACCCTACCTTCTCACCCAGTTCAAGCCTACCCATTGGGACGGAGGTCTGGGTGCCCAGCTCAAGTCATTAAGCCCACCTACACCCTCAATCTCTTTGGACTAAGAGGAAAGTCTGTTAACGAAGAGCGAGGGAGGGGGGTGCTTTGAGGTGGACTTCTGTGAGTCCTCCCTAAGCTCCCTATTCAGATTTACAATGTCCAGCCCGACCTGCTTGCCTGTCTTCTCCCTTGAACTTATCAACCATTAACTACACTACTTAGTTATTCTTTAGTTTACTGTCTGTTGTCCCGACAATTTCAACAGGACTCTGTTGACTGCTGTCCTCTAGTGTCTGGAGCAGTGCTTGACACTTCATGACTGCTTCTTGTTGTTGTTGTGTGCCATCAAGTCGGAACTAACCCACAGCTGACCCTCCAGCAGGTTTTCAGAGGCAATAAATTGCACAGGAGGAGACTGCACCTCTTTCTCCCACAGAGCAGCTGGTGGATTCAAACCACATACCTTTGCTTTGGCTGTGCAAATCCCTCGTGAGTAGCAGTTACTGGTTGAATAAAAGGCTTCCAGATGTTTCTCAGAATGGTTAGTAAAGTAATGGCCCCCAACAACGTCAGCATCTCAATCCCCAGAGCCTGTGAAGAAGTTAGGTTTCATGGTAAAAAAGGAATTACAGTGCTAGCCAGCCAGCTTTAAAATAGGGAGATAATCTCGGCTTATCCTTAGAGCTCATTGCAGGCATGAGGGCCAGAGATGGAGGGGTGAGAAGGGCTCAGCCTTCTATTGCTGCTCCTTTGAGGACAGAAGGGGCCACGAGCTAAAGAATGCGGGCAGCCTCGAAGCTGGAAGAGGCAAAGAGAGGGTTCTCCCCAAGAGCCTGCAGATTAAAACAGCCCTGCCAACTCCTGGGTGTCAGCCCAGTGGTACCCTTTTGGACTTTAAACATCCAAGAATATAAAAGAGTAAATATTATTTCAATGGCACACGATTTGAGGTACACTCACTACTCACTTGTGGACATGGTTAGGTTCGAAATGCCAGATTTTTTTGTAAAAATGGCATCGTGTCAATGGAAGATGATGCCATCAGATGATAGATTGTAATGTGGAGGGTGACTACATTGATATATGACTGCCCAATTTCATCATTGCATAATTACCACACCATCGAGAATCATAGCCAAGCCGGAACATGTTACCACATCATAGCCACGGTTAACTCCTCCCTCGTACCTCAGCATTCATCACAGCCTGACATGCTTTTATTAATGTGAAAAATTGTCAATAGATTTTTTGTTGTTGTTGTTCTGGTGGCCAAGTGGCAAAACTGCAATCCCAAAGGCAGCTGCCCTATGGGAGAAGGATGGGCAATCTCCTCCCATGCAATTAAATGCCTCGGAAACCCACTAGAGACTCAGCTACGGGTTGGTTCCAATTCTACTTTACACAACAACAGTACATGAAAAATCTCATATGACAAGCGAGTCAGTAAGTGAGGAGTGTGTGTAATTTGTTGCAGCAGCCCTAAGAATCTAATACATGTGAGAGCTTGTCTGGAGGTTCTAGCAGGGGAGTGCAGTTACTTGTATACCCTTGACTCAAGGACAGTCTTCTTCTATCAGGGGTGGTCATTCTCTTCAACAGAGCATGCAGCTTTGGGAGGGTTGCACGTGGATCAGTGAAGGAGGAAAGGGACCCTGCCTAGCCGGCCAGATCAACCAAATCAACCCTGGAGATCAATGGGATGACTGATGTCGCAGCCAGATCACCCTCCATCGGAAACTAATACATTTGATTAGCTCCAAAAGTCCTTCTTTATCTTGGCTGGGAAGGGCCCTTACCACCCCCCCATCCCCTGACAGAAAAAATTCTCCTTGGCTGAGGTTTTGTGACTAGTCCGCAATTTCCTGAAGTAGTCGTAGGAAGGCACAGACGGCACTCTTCAAGGTTCGCTTTGGTGCACTGTGCCTGGGGTTGTTCAAGTATCCACAATCCAACAGTCTGGCTGACCTGGTGGTAGTTCCAGTACGGGATGGGCCTGGCCTCCTCTCCCCACGCCCAGTACTCCCTACCCCCTACCACGTCATTTCCAGTCTACAGCAACTGTACAGGGCAGAACTGTCCGTGGAATTTCCAAGGCTGTAAATCTTTCTGAAGAACAAATGCCACATCTTTTACCCTCTGAGAAGCTTGGGGATTCCAACTGCCAACCTTTCAGTTAGCAATAAAGGGCTAACCACTACACCACCAGGGTTCCTCACATACACACAGACACTTCCTCTTGAAATTCTTTTCATGCCAGTCTTCTGGGTGAGAAGGGCCTGGGATATCAGGCATCTCACAGGAACTCTGAAGGCGGTCTTTGGGCCTGCTCCTGTGTGTATCTCATTCTAGAAGCTTGGCCTTCCACCTCTTAATCTTGGAAGCACCATTTACTGAGTGGCACCTGGGCACTGCATGGGCAGGAACTTCATTAACCCCCTGGTGACTCTAAGATGTGGTGTGACCTCGCATCTTGACTCTACAGAAGAAGAAGCTGAGGTTCCGGAAGGGAAAGGGACTCCCCTCATTAAGTAAGTGAAGTCAGGACGTTGGGTTGCATGGAGGTGACCATAACACAGGCCCACAGGGGCTGCCTCATGCTTGGTCCCATGCCATCCATGGCCTACTCATGGGATTCTTTACCAGGTTAGAATGTGCCAAGGGATAGGCCCTCTTTTCATCTCAGGGCCATGGCTGCCCCCTTACTCCTCAGACATGGGAGTCCTGAGAACCTGAGAAAGGCAGGCAGGCTAGGGTTTGAACCTCAGCTCCTGACACTGTGATCTTTGACACATCTGCCCCTCTGAGCCTCCGTTTCTTCACGCGCACATTTTCCTTAGAGCTCAGAGGAAGAGGGGCCTGTGCTGAAATGTCCAGTAGTGATTCAAACCAGCAACTCTGCAAACCTGCTCTCAATTGCTCTGGATGGTCCACAATCCAGATCTCACTAGTCTGAGCTGGTTGAATGTAGGGGAAAGGTGAAGAGAGGAGGAAGCAGGTGTGCTGGGCCCAGCTGTCCAACGGTGGACTTTGGTCCCGCCCTGATAGGCCCTGGAAGAAGCAGGAGCAGCCAGCTGGCCCAGCCCCAGGAAGCATGTGGCTGGAGAGGCTGGCCAGCAGGAGGTGGGTGGCAAAGCAGGGAGGAGCCAGAAGTCCTGCAGGTGAATAAGGCCCAGGCAGGCAAAACTAGACCAGGCCTCCTGCCAGGGCTTCTTGGAACTTGAGGGCTGCCCTGGAGAAAAGGCTGTCCGAGGAACTCAGGTCTGGCCAGAAAGGGGTAATCTCTCTTGGTCATTTGCTGTGGCCTCCACCACAGGCCGTGAGAGCCTGCTGTGGCCTCCACCACAGGCCGTGAGAGCCAGAAGCAATACTATCTCCCCAGACCAGTTGTCAAAGCTGATAAGACAGATCTGGCCCATCACACCAGCCAGGGTGAGGTGCCCCTGCCTGAACCAAAGCGCATTCTCTATCCCCTCATTTTACAAAAAGGAACTGAGGTCCTCACAGACATGGAAGGAACTTTCCTCAAGTCCCTAAACTCCCCTCCAGCCATTTCTCTCCTAACCACATTTCACAAAGCACTGTTGGCATTGGGAGTTGCACTACTAACCCAAAGGCTGACCCCTCTGCTGGTTCAAATCCACCAGCAGGTCTCAGGGAGAAAGATGGCCAAGCTCCTCCCTGCAATTTACAGCCTTCTGAAAACCCACAGGTGGGTCGGCTCTGGACCGGTTTTGAGTCAATAGCAATGAATGATGAGCTACATTTCACTTGTATGTTTTGTATTTATTCCCTATGACTGCTGTTACAAACCACCACAAACTTAAGAACTTACAAATGAATTCTTTAAATTGTTGATGTGTGTGGTTGAGTCAAAGCTGACTCTTAGCTGACTCTCCAGTGGGTTGTGAAAGGCAGAAAATGGCATGGGTGGAAATTTCCCATCCTTTCTTTAACTTACAAATGTATAAACTTCTAGAGGCCAGAAGGTTGAACTCCATTTCCCTGAGCTAAAGTCACGATATCAGTGGGTTTCCTTCTATAACCTCCAGAGGAGAATCCGTTTTCTAACTTCCGGGAGCATCCTGCATTGCTGGGCTCCCTTCTTCCCATCTTCACTGCATATCACTCCAACCTTGCTATCGCTTTTGTCGCTTTACCCCTCCTGTAGTTAAATCCCCTTCTCTCTTAAGGACACTTGTAACTACATTTCTGACCCATCCAAATAGTGCAGGATAACCTGCCCCCTTCAAAACCATTCATTTAATCACATCTGCAAGGTCCCCTTCATCATATAAGGTAACATTTACAAATTCCAGGGATTAAGACATAGACATATTTGGGAGCCATTATTCAACCACCATCTTATTAATCTGATTTGGAGAGGGTGAAACCAAGTTTCTCCTTGGAGGCAAAGATTTTGAAGCTCCATCTCACACACTTTGGGCCAGGAGGGACCAGTTCTTGGAGAAGGACATCATGCTTAAAAGGATGACAGCACAGGAGAGGAAAATCCCAGAGGAGATGGACTTACACAGTAACAGAGGCAATGGGATCAGGTGTGTCGGAGTCAGTGAGACTGGCTCAGGACAGGGCAGAGTTTAGAGGTATTGTACATAGGATGGTTATAAGTCGTGGGTGACTCGATGTCATATAACAACAACACATACAATTAATCTGTTGATGGTTGTTGTTTAGTGTCATTAGAACCGATCCACAGCTGTTCACTCCAGTGGGGTTTCAGAAGCAGTAAATTGCACGGGAGGAGATTGCTCCTCCTGCAGATCAGCTGGAAGGTCCAAAACGTGTGACCTTGGGATTGAAGTGCAGTTTCTTACCATTAGGTCACCAGGATCAAAGACTATAGTCTTCAATATGGATTGCATCTCAGTGTCAGGAAAACAAAAATTCTCACCACTGGACCATGATAGAAAAGACTGAAACTGTCAATGATTTCATCTTACTTGGATCAATACACTTGGTACCAGCAATCAGGAAATTAGAAGATGTATTGCACTGGGCAAGTCTGCAGTTAGGGACCTCTCCAAATTTTTTTTTTGGTAGTGGTGGTGGTGGTGAAAATTATTGAGGATCAATAATGTTAGTTTGAGCACTCAGGTGTGCCTTATTCAAGCCAAGATCTCTATTACTTGTGGTGCTGCTGACAGTCTCTCTGTTACTTGCTGTGCTGCTGACAGCTGAATGAGTAAGGATGAAAGAAGGATTGATGCCTTTGAGCTGCAGTGTTGGAGAAGAGTGCTGAATATCCCATGGACTGCCAAAAGAATATTATAGAGGGTTCAGCCATTGTGCTCCATGGAGGCAAAGATGATAAACTTCATCTCACATACTTTGGGCATGTTGCTAGAAGAGGTATTCATTGAAGAGGGATATCATGCTTGGGAAGGTAAAGGGTCTATAAAAGAGAGGAAGACCTTCAATGAGGTTAGAAAGTAACTACATCAATGGGCTCAAGTACGTCAGAGATGATGATGATGACACAGGACAGGACAGGGTTCAGTATCATGGTCCAGCCTCAATACATCGAAACAGTTCCACGAGAGAAGGGATGAGGATTGAATGAAGACTCAGACTACCCGTTGATGACAAATAGCGAATTTACTGATTTTAGAAAAGCATAAGACAGTGGAAATATGAAAAAAAAGCATATATAGGTTTTAGAAAACTGTCTGCAGTAGCAATCTCATTATCTCTTTCCATCGGAGATGTTGACTATCAGGTCAAACATTAACTCCAACAGACCTCAGCACAATATAAAGATGTTTTCCAGCATGTCTTATTGAGTGCTCTAAGAAACAAAGAGTTTTGGTAGATAACCTTCCCTAAGGTCTGAGACCTTTGGTCACTCTTATTAACATCCTACTTCCTTGAGTTGTAAATTGCCAAGCAGTTTTTCTAGCCAAGATGGAGTTAGTCTTGCTGGTTTTACAGTACAGGGATAATCTTGCTTTGCAAGTTAGCCAGGCCTCTGACAATTCAGATCTGTTTATAGGGTCTCTATGAGTCATGTGTAACCTGACGGCACCTAACGACAACAGCCACTATTCATTACTACATACACAGCTTCCTCTACACATACACCCCCACAAACATACACAGCCCCATTACCATCTAGGTGAATGACCCCATAGGGGCCATAATATTTAGGGGTGCAGACTGCTATATCTTTTGCCTTCAGAGCAGCCTGTGGAAGGTGGTGTTATGTGCTCTGAATTTACTATGATAGTGACTCTATGAACAAGAGAACTGAACCTTACTCATACCTCCACTTTCCCAGCATGATGTCTTTTTTTTTTTTAGAAAATGTAAAGTTTGTTATTAATAGGTTTAAACATATTCTTTTTTTTTTATTTCCATTCATTCATTGTTAAACATTTTCCTCCCTATTCCCCCTCCTCCCAGTTCGCTTTTTTTATTGGGGGAAAATTTTTCCTTCATTGTTATACAGTCTTTCCCCACCTCCCTGGACCACTTTACTATGCAACTCCTATTCTGGAGTCTTGTCATGCCAATAATACTTATTCATATGTTCTTTTTATATAGTTCTCTCCCTCGTCTGTTTCAATGTAGTGTGCATTATTTATCCCCTTTTTTTCTTTGTTTCCCCCCAACTCCCATATCAGTACGGTTCTATGACAGTGGCATTATATAGTATTTGTCTTTTTGTGACTGAGATATTTCACTCAGCATAATGTCCTCCACGGTCATCCATTTTGTATATTTCATGAGTTGTTTTTCTTTCTTTTTTTTTCTGTAATTATATTTTATTAATTTTCATAAACATTTACAGAGATTTTGGGCTTCCACTCATTCATTGTTG
>NW_006399866.1:4410664-4480450 GCF_000299155.1 Elephantulus edwardii | reverse complement strand
ATTGGCCTATAGTTTTCTATTTTGGTGCTGTCTTTTCCTGGCTTTGGTATCAAAGATATGTTTGCTTCATAGAATGAATCTGGGAGGGTTCCATCTTCTTGTGTGAATATACCACAGCTTCTCTATCCATTTGTTTGTTGATGGGCATTTGGGTTGTTTCCAGCTCTTTGGTGTTGTGAACAAAGCCACAATAAACATGGGTGTGCATATATGTGTTTGGGTGGCAGTTTTGGTTTGTTTAGGGTATATTCCCAATAGTGGAATTGTTGAGTCAAATGGTAATTCTATTTCCAACTTTTTTTTAATGCAATATTTTTTTAATTAATTTTAATGAAAGTTTACAGAGACTTAGGGTTTCCAGCCATTCATTGTTGCACTTTTCTCCCTGCCCACTCCCTCCCCCCAAATCACTCTTCTTTAACAGAAAAAGAAAAACTCTTTCATTGTTATGCAATCCCTCCCCCAAGTCCACTCCACTATGCAGTCACTCCGGACTTCTGTAATGACAAGAATACCCGTTCATATGTCCCCTTTAAATCATTCTTTCTCTAATCTGTGCTGAGATGCAGTCCTAAAACGAGCCACAGAGTGGCAGCACCAGAGCTCACGGGCACTCTGCGGTTTTGCGGACACTATCGCCCTCTGGTGGTTGTGGGGGAAAACATATTGCAAGGTAGAGGAGCATTGGGGGGGAAACTGAGGCCAGATTGTTAACTTTTGGAGGTGAGCTCTGAGGGCTTAGTGGTGAGGAGCTGTGCTGGCAATGCAAAGGTGTATGGTTTGAATCTACTAGCTGCTTCATGAGAGAAAAGCAATCTCAACTGATTTACTGCCTCTGAATCCCACTGGAGGATCAGCTACGCATTGGTTCCACCTTGATGGTACCCAACAACTTTGATGGCCTCAGGTTGGCTGGCCATGCTCCAGCCTCTCACAGGGATTGGATCTGGTTAGATGGAATGAAGATGACCACTCAGGAGCGGAGGGTCCATCCTGCCAAAAGTAGCCAGCCCTGGAAAGAAGCCCATTCAGGAGTCAGGCCCTTGTTCCAGACATGGCTAAGCCAACCAACCATACATGAAATGAAAGAAGAAAACATTTCTGAGTCGGTAAAAAGAAAAACAAGGACATAGTTGGTAGCTAAGGCCTGACTTCAAGTGGAGCGATAGCTGTTGGACTGAGCAGGAACCACAGAAAGAAAAGGGAGTGCATGTTGGGGGTGTGGGCAGTGGGAGCCTCCCGGGCCAGTGTGTCATAGACAGTGGACACTTTTCCCAAGCAGGCCACATCAGATGTTCCCTCTATGGCTGTGGAGACAGACACAGAGGTGGAAAGAGAAGTAAGTGACACAGAGAAAGAGGTCTCCCTGTATAGCTAAAAATGTACCAAGTGTGTCTCATCTTCCCCTTCATGGGGGTGGCAGGAAATGCTAGTCTGTGATTAGAAGGGAACAGGCTGTTGAGAGGGCCATCAGTTCCCATAGTGCTCCAGGCCAGCTCCCTGCTTTCCTGAGGGGGGTTCTGTGGCTACAGGTCCCAAGGCCTGACCAAATGACCAGAACATTCCAGACACACCCCAACATGTCAGCCCCTCAGAGGGATTCACTGCTCTCCTTTTCCCCCACAGGCTCTTGGGCCTGGTTTCTGTTACTCCCAAAGGGTATATATTCACAAAGGAGGAGTCATGTGGAGCCCCACAACTAAGGTTATCTTGTATCCAGGAAGCAGGAGCCACATGGGTTGACCAGGAGGGACACTACAGCCGGAACTCAGACAAAGCAAGTGGCAGACCGATCCTGTGAGAGAAACTGAGGTCAGCTATGTTAATGACCTACAACAGAAGTGCTACAAGCGTGGGCCTTTAATAAACGGAAATTTGTTTTTAGGCTGCTGTTGTTAGAGGACACTGAGCTGACTCCAGCTCACAGCAGCCCAAGGTACAAGAGGACAAAACCCAGCCTGATCCTGCACCGTCCTCACCATCTCTGCTCTGCCTAAACCCATTCACTGCGGGTCATCTCTTCACTGACCGTCCACTTTTCCAAGGCTGAAGTAATTTCTCAGGGACCCCTCCTGATAACATGCCCACAGCATGTGAGCTGAAGTCCCACCATTCCTGCTTCTAGGGGCACTGGCCAATCTGGGGCTGTCCCACCATTCCTTCTTCTAGGGGCACCTGGCCAATCTGGGGCTCTCAGGGAATGCTCTCCCTCCCCATGGGCTCTGAAGTTCCTTTTTAGCTTCTGCTTTCTTGTTCCTTTGAGACCTATGTGTCTGGGTATCTATCTCACCCTGTGTCTACCCTCTTCACTTGTCTCATCTCTGAAGAGCTCACAGATTGACTCGTTTATCCTCTCCATTAATCCTGCCTCATCAGCATGACCCAGTCAACCACCCTACAAGCACACACAACTTTCGGAGGACATCTTTCAGTCTGCAACACCAGCTGACTCCAAGCTGGTTTTCTTCCACAGGAGTTACCGTCTGCCTCCAGAGCACTCATCACATGCTTTCACCTCATCTGAATGTTTGTAATTAAAAGCATGTTCATTTTGCTTTAAAAGGAAAAAAGCCTTCCCAAGGTCTGCTTGGTTTGTCTGGTCACCCTAATCAAGAGGGCCTCCTGGGGGAGGTCTGGCTCAGTGGATCTAGCCTAGCTCGGGGGGCTGCCTTGGAGGCTATTATGCTCCCCTCATCAGCTGAGAGTAGAACAGGAGCCCTTGGCAGGTAGTCTACCCTCACCCTGCATGCATAGAACTGGCTTCTCCCCAGGACCCAGCTCCTTAGCCTAGGGAAGGCTAAGCCTGCAAAGCAGGGATTGAACAACCTTGAACCCTTGGACTAGAAGCCTGCTGAGTCGGGCGTCTTTCTACGTGCTTGATTTCTTCTTACCACCAAACCCTCACATCTTCTTCACAAGATGAAGGCTACCATTATGCCCACTTGACAGATGAGAAAACTGAGGCTCAGAAAGGATTGCTCAATGCCCAGCATCCCAGTCAGTGAGGGGCAGGGCTTTCTCCTCATCCCCTCTTTGCTGCATAGATCAAGGGATTATGTGGACCATGCTGCTAAGCCTTTAACCCCATGCATGACAGTAATCAGTGGCCAAACAATAGTTACCACTGGCTGGGCAGGGCCTTAAGCCACAGCATTTAGACCAAAAGACGTACTGCAGCTTTCAGCCACTCAGACGGCACTACAGCACCCAGCACAAGAGGTGCTGCAAACCTGCTTTATTGTGAACGAGACACACAGTCCTGGGTGGGGTTTGGGAAGAACAGAAGCTCAAGGGGAGCCCTTTGCTCTACCCCTAAGCCCTGGGAGAGGGCTCTCTCTTAAACAGACTCTCCTCCTTCTGAGTCTAGGGCCAGAGCCCACCCCCCTGGTTACAACTCACAGAGTCTGGCTGGTTGGGACAGGGCAGGCATTGAGAACCTCAGGAGAACAGCCGAAGGGCTCAGCCAAGGGGCCAGGTGGGCGGCCTCTGCTGGGCTGGAGGGGAGGGGAGGAGGCAGCAGCTCCATGGTTCAAAGGAGGGCTGCTGCTGAACGGAAATCAAGCCAGGGCCTTATCATCTAGCAGTCCGGGGCCCTTTTGGGTGTTCAGTATTAGAAGCAAGGGGGCTCAGGTATCAACGGTGGAGGGGACCACCAAGTAGGTGGAGGAGACCACCAAGTAGGTGGAGGAGACCACCAAGAGGACGAACAGAGCTGTCCTCGACAGCTCTCAAGAACTGTCCCAACGCCACTGTCCGAGGGTCCTGGCTTCCCACAGCCAGTAACGAGCATCCTCAGTGGCCTTCCTCCTGAAGGGGATGCTCAGTGCACTGGGGGGTTCTCTGCAATGGCCTTCTCCACCCGCAGGTACCAGGGTTGGATGTGTGTGTGACGCATGAGGTCATCAAAGGCCTCCAGACCCTCCATAACACGCAGCACGCCGTACACTGCCTGGAAGAGGACAGAACTGTCACTGAATCTCAGAACAGGGCACACAGCACACACACACAGCTGCCTAGACCCGCCCCAGGCTCTGCCAGCTGAGTCTGAGCCTGTCATCTGCCCTCTCTGAGTTTCAATTCCACATCCAGTCTTTGAATGAGGAATGGAATATGGCTGTAGGGTTTACCTGCTCTCACCCATGCCTCCCTTTCTGGGCAGCATCCCTCGGCCAAGAGACTTTGGTCAAGACTGGTCTGTCAATGTATTCTAACCCAGGCTTCTTCAGGGAGGGGCATCAAACCAGTCTCATGAGATGCTGTTCCAGGACTTTTTCTGGTTGGAATCCTGGAGGTGCCAGACCCAGGCCTGTTTCAGATAGAACCAATTCCAAGGAAAGCAGGCTTGAGAGGTGGTGACAGTGAGAGCTCAAGCCCTGGTAACATTCCTTGGACTCCTGGATCTGGATCTAGCCATACCTGAAGCTAACCCCTGAATCTGTCCATTCCATAAACGAATGCTTAAAAATAAATTCAAACTCCAAGAAATTGCACTGCAATCCTAGAGGTACGCATTTTGAATCCACCAGATGCTCTGCTGGAGAAGGAGGGTCAATCTCCTGCTGTACCAGTCAGATCCGATTTGACAGTACACACAAAAAAGTAATAAAAGTAATAAAAAAAAGTTTTCTAAAAAAAAAAATTCAAACTCATTGAGTCAGGTCAGGTCCGACTCAGTGACCCTCTATTGGGTATCTCAGGAAATGGGAGGAGAATGCCCAGCTTTGTCTGTTGAACTGGAATGGATGGATGCTTAAAGGCTTAGGGTTCATTTTTCATTAAGCCACTCTGAGCAGGGTTTCTGCCCCTGACAACAGAGGGCACTGCTGGATCTCAGCATTTCCAAGGCTTTCTCTGCCCAGATCCCCACACCCAAACAAGTCCCTCCAGCTGACTGCTCCCCAATGCCCACCACCACTCACTAGATCAGCGAGGTTCGGCTTCTGGCCCCCCATGAAGGGCCGGTCTTTGCCCACTGCGGCCACCCACTTGTTGGCAGCCTCATAGAGGTCTTCACGCACGTCGTCCTGGAGATGGTGCCTGGGCAGGGTGGAGAGAAAGCCCTTCAGGGGAGGTGCTGCCCCTCAGGTGGGAAGCCAGGCCTCCTCTCAGGAGAGCAGAAAGGCCTAGGGGTCAGGATCCCACCGCTGTACCCTAAGTGTTGACATCACATCTGTAGAGCCCAAAGACCCCATAAGGGGAGACAATGGCCTAGGAAGGGTAAGACAATGGACCAAGGTGGCCTACAAGCGAGACAGAGAAAGGCTCAGGGGAGGGATCAAGGTCTCCAGCTTCTGCAGAGGAGGAAGCAATCAGAAGTTCTGGATTTGAGCCTTGGCTCTGCTGCATGGTTTAAAATGAGCCTGGGAGAAGCAAGCTGCTGTGCTAGAAGTTCTTCAACACCAAGGAATGCCAGGCCAGTGATGGGGAAGAAAACAAGAATCTTCTGTTAGAACTGACTAGAGGCCTTTCCCTTAGCACCTCAAATTTAGACTTCGAGATTCCTAAACTTAAGAGAATAAATTTCTGTTTATTAAAACCATAAAAAAAAAATAGAATGAGTTTGGGGATTTCTCTGGGCCTTAGTTTCTTATCAATATTCTGAGGGGCTTCAGGGGATAATCTTTAGGACTGACAGAGTCAGCAGCCCAACACAACAGTCCTTGAAGCTAGGAGTCTTGGGGGGGGTCCAATGATTTGGGACAGCACAGCCTGCTACACACACACACACACACACACACACACGCACAAACACGCGCGCGCGAACTATCACCTGCTCTTGAGTCGCTTGCTGATGAGGTACATTGCAGCTGCACCCACATACTTGGCTATGGCACCTTCCACAGCCCCAAACTTGCCCTCGTGGACAATGTAGTCAAAGGAGGCCAGGGCCTCGGTGGGCGTCCGGTACACATTGGGGGATATCAGGTGCACAAGCCAGTCATCCGCCCACTGCCGCCACTTCATCTCCTCCCTGCAGGTGAGGAAGGAAAGAGGCAGATGGAGGGTGGACCACTGCCCGTCCTTCCTGTGGCGCCCTCCAGGCCTGCTGAGGGGTGAAACCAGGTGGACTACCCAAACTATGGGCAGGGGGGCGAAGAGAGAGCAGGACAGACTGACAAGAGGGACTATGGTATAGATGGGGAGCTGAGTTTCTCACTGACACTAAGTCCAGGCTCCTGCCTGTTCCGCCTTCACGGTCCCCCTGACCACCACAACGGCCCCCCACCCACCTGAGTTCCACTCTGAGGAAGCCTCTGCCTCCACCAGCTCCCCTCATCCCACCCCTGTGCGCCAGATGCAGCTGCACTCACGTCCTCGCCTCCTTCCCGCCGTACATGTGCTGGGCCTCCTTCTCATCCAGCATGAGCCAGTACTTGTTGCAGAACTCGGTCACCTCCTTGCCTTGGTCATTTGTGGCCTTCATGGGTGGGTAGTAAGTAAGGATCTCCTCCAGGGGCTGCCTTTGGAAGATATCCAAAAACTCAACCCAACTCCTTCCTGAAGAAGACTAAGCCCTACGTAGCCTTCTGTCCACCCAGCATGAACCCAGTCCTGGGGGAAGGCTGGAAGTCACTCCCCCATCATGCAGGTGACAGGGGAAGCCCTGTAGCAACAGAGACTTGGGGTGGACCCCAGGAGCACTTCCCTGACAAAGGGAGATATGCAGAGACAAGGGGTGGGTGTTAGACACCATGGATCATTCCTGAATCCAAGCTGAAGCCCCACCCTGCTTCCACAAATGCAACTCAGTTGAGGCCTCCGTGGAGACAAGAGATCAGAGGACACTCGATGACCAGCCCGGGCCTCCAAGGGCTCCTTACCCTGACACCAGGTGAGTCTTGAGGGCGCTGATGATGACAGAGGAGTCATTCAGCTGTTGCTGGAAGAAAAGAGGCTGGGTTAGCTCAGCAGCTTTCGGCTCGCCGTCAGCAGGATCACGGGGTGTGCTTTAACCAATGAACAGACACCCCATACAAGGAGAGTCTACCCACAGAGATTAAACCTGAAATCCAATATACAATGAGCCCTCTTCCTTCCACCATGCCCGAGCCTCCACCCGCATGATTTCATAGGCTCATTGTTTAAAATGGCTTTGCTTATAGACATAGATGTTTAGAATTCCAACCAGAAGAAAACAGTCTTCCAAAAAACAACATGCTTGTTGTTTCTTTTTTTTTTCAGGTATTACAATTCTATTTTCTGTGTAAACACGAGCATTACTTATTTATGTAAGCAATTACTAGCTGTCCAGGAGCTGAGGGAAGCTTAATTTTTAAATAACTTTTTTTTTTTTAGTCCTAGGCTATGGATTTACATTCATCTTTTATCAGAACAAAGAACCAGGGTGCTGGCTTAAAGAGTTTTAAAGACAAAAGAATTATTTTTTTTTCTTTTTAATTTTTATTATATTATAATTACGTGTACCGTCAAATCAGATCTGACTGGTACAGGAGGAGATTGCCCCCTCCTTCTCCAGCAGAGCATCTGGTGGATTTGAACTGCGTACCTCTGGGATTCCAGTACAAGGAATGATTTTCTTATATACCTAAACCTATCTTGAGAAACATAGAAAATAAAATTGCAAGTGAATTTACTGCATGCTTGTTTCTTTTTTTTTTTTTATTAATTTTAATGAACATTTACAGAGATTCTGGATTTTCATTCATTCATTGTTTGCACGCTTGTTTCTTAAGAATACAGGTTTGATTCCTATTAGCAGCTGATATTGACTACAACTTACAGCACCCTAGAGACAACAGGTCTGAGCCCTTGCCCTACCCTGAGCCATTATCACCAGCCTCTGGAGGCCACTGATACACTGTCAATCCACCTTCTTTTAAAAAAATCTATTTCAGAACCGCCTTTATGTGCAATCATCATTTTATTTAAAAATTCACATATATTGGAGATTCTCTGAAGAACAGGACCTCGGAATAAAATTTGAGGTTAACAAGGAGAAATGAAATTGTCCCAGGTTAAGTTCTGAGAGAGGATCACACTTCCTCAACATCTTCAAGTTCTAAAAATACAGAACACTTCATGAATTTGCGTGTCATCCTTGCACAGGGAGGACTATGCTAATCTTCTCTGTATTGCTCCAATTTCAGTATATGTGCTGCCAGAGCAAGCACTGTGTCAGTCCATCTTTTTGAGGGGTTTCCTCTCTCTCTCTCACCCTCCACTCTTCCCAGCAATTGGCCCCTCCTGACAACATCCTCAACATACTCTCACCATCTTTGCCTCTAAAGAGCACCCTAGTTGCGTTTCCTCCAAGGCAGACTTGACTGTTCTTTCGGCAATCCGTGGGATATTCAACTCTTCTCCACCACCACAATTCAAATAATTTCAAAATTGACTATCTAGATAAAGGAATGAGGCATGAACCAGCCTTGTTAGGCTTTCCACCCACCCTGCAGATGACATGGGGAGCCAGCATCATATAAGACATAAGGCATGACAAAGCTGACTTACATGCTTTCACGTTTGCAGATATGAGTAAGATGATTGGCAGGGGAAAGTAAATCCTTCAAATAGGAAGGGAAATGGTTTGGGGTGTGATGGCTTTCTTGCTCAAAACAGCTTTTCCTCAGCTGCTGCTCTGGACTTTCACTGCATGGCTGGGCAGGACCATACACATGGGGTATACAGCCCACCCATGAGGGCACTGGCTAGTCCCACCATTTCACCAGGTTTAAACTGAGCCAGTGCGGGGGCAGAAATTGGGAATTTCACTACCAAAACAAAGAAGAAAAATCAGAGAATGAAGCAAATATCCTCCAGGGCCAGAGATGTTTCCATGAGTCACATCATGGGCAACAGCAACAATGGAGAACCAAGAACAACATGAGACAGAGCTAACTGGGACTGCCACAGAGCCTGGGGCTTCTACTCAAGCTTATTGGAGGACTGGCAGGGAGATTTTCAATTGCTTCGTATGCATCTGCAAGTTGGACAATAAACAAAGATGACTGAAGAAGAAATCAGTGCCTTTGGATTGTGGTGGAAGAGAACAGTACTGAATATCCCACAGACTGCCGAAAGAACAAAGAAGTCTGCGTCAGAGGACATGCAACCAGAGTGCTCCTGAGACGCAAAGATGGTGAGACTTTGTCTCACACACTTTGGGCATGTTGTCAGGAGAAGCCAGTCCTTGGGAAAAGATACCATGCTGGGAAAGGTGGAGGGACAGAGAAAGAGAGGAAGACGTGCAACAAGATGAATGGACACAGTGACTATGAATAACAATGGACTCGAGTGTATCAGGGACCGAGAGGACGGTGCAGGATAGAGCAAGGCGCAGTCTGTTGTTCATAGGGTTGCTATGAGTTGTTGTCAATTCGGCAGCACCTAACAACAAGAGTTCTGTGAAACTGGCCTGAAGCTGCAAGGCTGAAGGCTCAAGGGCCTATAAGCACACTTAAGAAGCTATCCTGACTAAGAACTTGTTTCCTTTTGCCAACATAAGCTGTAAACTGTTAACTTCCCTCATAAATCACCTAATTGTGGAGTATAGTTCTGTGAGGTCTGTGTGACCTTTGCAACAGATTTCAGATACAGTAGTAGAGTAGCGATAGCCCTAGTTTGGTGTTACAATTAGCAGGCGTGGGAGCCTGGGGAACATGTCTGATCTCCTGGGAACTGGTTTTGTATTGTGGATATTGCTGATGAGGACTACTCCCCCTGCAGTTAGTGGAAGTCAGATGCCTCTATGCCTCTCCTCATTCAACAACTCCCAAGACAGCTGTCCTGGGGAAGAGAGACCCAGGTACGGCTAATCAGAAGAGAGCATGAGGAGAAGCCAGTGTCTGAGCCCCTGCCTCTCGGGCACTGAAGATCAGGTGGGCTCCTAGTAGCTACCTTCTAGGCATTTCATATCTACCATCCCTACAACCTAGAGACGATGCTCAAGTTGATTAATAAAAAGATAAGCCCAGAGAAGCTAAGACTTACCCCAAGTCACACAGCCACTGAGCAGCAATCAGGCCTTGAACCCACACTGCCCTGACTTCACCGCTCACTTCTTACATGCCAGGTATTCTGTCTCACTTAGACCGAGCTGTTGTATGGTGTTGGTGGGGAAATAAGTATGAGCAGAGACAGACTTGGAGTGCCTAATGCAAGCCTGTTGCTGTCCAGGCTCCAGAACCAATCAAGAACAGGAAAGGCTGGAGAGGAGTTCTCTGAGACTTACCAAGGAGTCTCCTTCCTGTGCCAGCAAGATGGGCACCTTCCTGTAGGAGGAGAACTTGATCTCGGCCCTGCGCACTGGGTTTACCTCTACCACCTGGTAGGGTAGGGCGTGGAAATCCAGGAAGGCTCGGACCTTGCTGCAGAAGGGACAGGTCTTGTACTGGTACAAGGTCAGCTGCAGGTGACTCGACAGGGACAGCTGGATGGGGAGGAAAACCGGGGGCAGATGAGTGGGCGATGTCCCAAAACGAGACCCCAGCCAAACTTATTTGGAAGTCTTCTGAAGTGACCCTGAGAGGATCTAGAGGAATCAGGGATAAGTAGCAGAGAGAAAGGGAGGCAGGAGATGAGGGCTCATGTGAGTGGACAGTTCAAGTCCTCAGCAAGCAAGTTTCCCAGGGCAGGAAGCTGAGCAGTATTGAGGGTCTGCGTAAGAGTGTCTGCTTCTATCCAACAGTAGAGGCTACCTCTCCATTCCCTCCTGTCCCAACTGGGCAACAGAGGTCTCAGGCTATGGCCCCTAAATGCACAACAAAGGCTTCAACCTAGGATACAGTCCCACAGACACTCCCTAGACCAAGATTAGTGTTTGCCAGAGTGTGGTCTGCCTTGAATCTCCATTGGGGCAGAGCTGTAGGTGGCCCTTAGGGTTGGAATCTGCATTTTTATGAGTTTGCTGCAATTCATAATTAAAGCTACAGCTGTTGATTACCTCCTTCAAGATTACCTCCTTCAAGATCCCAGATAGGTGAGGCCAGGACCAGGAAGATAGACAAAGAAATAGAGAACCACCAGTCTCCTCCCCCCTGCACTCAGCCCCTTACTCCTGTGGTCCAGGAAACTAGCACCTGTGGGAGGGTGGTGGGGCCAGAGGGGAGAAGTGAGGTTCCTATATGTGCTGGGTATAATCCAAAGTGTTTCAAGCAGGCCCAGAACCCAGCTGATGGGGCACCTCCCTGCTCCTCCCTGTCTCTACATCTAGGTTATAATAGCACCAATATCATGAAAATACTAAATAGTTACACAACCTTAGGATTTGAGAGTGACTGCGTAGTGGGTAAAACGTTAGGTAAATGAGAGCTTGACAATTACTTTCTCTTTCGTATGATCTTGCATTTTTCAATCAGAAAGTCTTGCTGTTAGCTGTACAGAGGCCAGTGCCAACTCATGGCAACCTCTTGCTGCAGAGTAAAACTTCTCCAAGAAATTTCCAAGGCTGTGCTTTCAGGAGCTGATCTCCAGGCTTAGTTTTCAAGGCACTTCTGGATTTAGCCTTACTTTCTGAAGTGCCTCTGAGCGGGTCCAAACCATAGCAGTCAAGTGTTCAATAAAGTTCGCACCACCCAGGAACTACCATAAGTCAATTTAGAGAAGCGATTTTAAGAAAAAATCCTTTCTAGGAAACAGTTATCAGTGAACTCCCCTATTTTAAAGATAGGAAAGTGGTGGGTTTGGAGATTTAAAATCAAAGTCTTTTGTTCAAGGTCACTAGCGGGTGGCGAAAGAAGATCAGATCTCGGGATTGTCTGAAGCCCACCACCCCATCCCGGGCTCTGCCTAGCCAGCCCTTACCTGTGCAGCAGCTCGGAGGTCTTGCGCGTGCAGGTGCCAGCGCGCCGTGTGGTACAATCCTAGGGCACCCCCCAGGGCCAGCGCCGTCGCTCCCAAAAGACGCGAGGTCCCTTTACAGGGGATGGCTGTGGGGCCCGAGCCGCCTGCCGCCCCCGCGAAGCCTGCCCGGCTCGGCGTTCGGAGCTCAGGCCCAGGACAGCCCAGCCGCCAGGCCAGCGTGCGCCCTCCGGACCACAGCGCCCGCGCCGCCAGAGCCATGATCCGGTTGCAGTTCACGGGCGTTGCGGGCGGGCGCGCGAAACTAAGTAGCGAAAGAGCCGGCTCCCCTTAAAGGGGCCGGTCACCGACGCCCGGCGGGTTGCAATGACGCCAAACCAGGTCAAACAACCCTCCTGAGATTGATACGTAGGTTCCGCGTCCAGGTTCCAAATACACAGCAACACAGAAACACAGAGATGTTTGGAAGTGATACATTCCTCCATAGGGAGCTCTGGTGGCTTAGCCTATAAGGAGGAGCGTTGCTAATCCAAAAGTGTGCGGCTCTCCTGAGGTTCGAATCCACCAGCTGTTGCGTAAAAGAAAGATGAGGAATCTCCTCCCCTGATATTTATAGCCTCAGAAGTCCAATTGAGGGTCAGTTACAATTAATTCCACGGCAATGAGATACCGGAGGGATTGCCAGCTTTGTTGGATGGCTTCTCAACTCTGAAGCTTCCTCGTCGATAATATATAGTTTGCAATTTCTAACTGATGTATCCCTTCAAAAAGCAATGAACTCAAGCCTTTCAGGGTGCCAGGAAAAGAATCGTGTTTTTTTCAGGTCAGTAAAGTGGTAGAAAGTAAGCCACTACAGACTCTTTCTGCCCTGCCGCACCATCACATAGGTCTTCTATGACTCGAACCGTAAAATTTTCCCAAAGCGGTAGGGCTTCCGGAACCACACGCCACAGTTCTTCCCTCTTGGAAGGTCCTCCTTCCCGCTCAGTGATCATTAAGCAAAGATGTGGAGGAGTGGAATTCCTAAACTGTCCTCGCCCCGGCGCTGGGCCAGCTCGCCCTAGTCCAGTACTCAGCGCTGCACTGCCTAGGCTTCTCTGTGGGCAGCCCGGGATGGGCCACCACCGCTCCGGTGGGACAGGTAGGTAGGGTTCAAGGCTTTGAGGCTGAAAGAGGTCTGACGACGGGGCGGGGACAGAGCTCTAGTCCAGGACTGCGCAGGCAGAGGTCAGCGAGGCTCGCTTTGGGTCTCCGGATCTCTTTCAAGTTCGAGAATTGCTTGTGTTTCCTCTGCATGAAAGTCCCAGTGTTCCGTCTTAGTACAGCCCCGTCGGCACCTGAGTCTGCAGTGTCCAACTCCAGAGGGTGGAGATCTGGACCGGTGGATGGAGGCGTGTGCTGAAGGAAGCAGGTGACCCCGGGGCGAGGATGGGGCAGACTGCTGAAGCGACTTTAGCCTTTGCAAAATCACCCTTTGGGTTTGGGACAGGAAAGAGATCCTGTCCGTCAGCACTTCCTAATAAGTCTGCCTGGGAGCAGGTCCCTGGAAACCGTAGCATTGGAAGAACCGTGGACTATCTGCCCCGTTTTACAGGAGGGAAGACTGAGGCAGCTTCAGGGACACGCTGCCATTTGGAGTTTGCTCCAGCCCCTTTCTTTAGACTTTAGGGAAACTGAAGCACCTGAGAGGAGCGGCACTGGATTTGAAACTGCTTGGATTAGCTGGAGACGCTGACCTGATGGGTGCATTTGCTCTGTTGAGTCGGCATCTGAAGGCTTTTCTGGTGTGATTCCCAAGCCTTGCTGATGGTGAGCTATTTACAGAGCAGCCTGTTGAATGCCAAGAATAGCTGGTGGGAGAGGGTAGAGATAGAACCAGTAGCTTTCATTCCACCTTCTGGAGCCTCAATTTCTCCATCTTTAAAATGGGAATAATGGGGAGCTCTGGGTGGCCTAGTGGCAAGAAGCTGCTCTGCAATCTCAGAAGTACGTGATTTGAATCCACCAGATGCTCTGCCGGAGAAGGAGGGCCAGTCTCCTCCTGTACCAGTCAGATCCGATTTGACAGTACACACAAAAAATAATAATAATAAAATTTAAAAATTATTAAAATGGGAATAATAACGAGTGTCTCCAGCATTGAGATGTGTCAGGATTAGTTAACAAGATGAATGGAGAGAATCAGGAGAGGAGTGAAGCCTACTTTGTAGCAGCCCACCCCAGCATCCTTTGCCACATCTCGGAAGGAAACCCAATGCCTAGCCCATCTCTTCCAGAACACTTGGCAAGTTTCTTTTCCGTTTGTCCCCCAGCCCAGCATTTAGCAGGGCATAAACAGAGACTCCGGCCTTGACTCTTAACTGGTGGTGCAGTCCTCATTCTGCTTTAGTCACAGCGCGGCTTCACTTAATACCTAGGGTTCTTGGGACTGAAGAGCCAGTTGTAGTAGAAGTGAATTGAACCCCGACCCAAGCCTGAGGGTGAAAATCCCAGACTGCACGTGCGTGCGTGTTTGTGTGAGAGAGAGAGAGACTGAGAATGTGTTTGTGAGGTGTAGCACCAAGTTTTTTCTGTGAGTGCCTTGTCCCTGCCTGTCTCTTGGCCCCAGCCCTTCTCCAGCATCTATTCCTTCTTCATCCTCTCCCCCAGCTCTGTCCCATTCTTGTTTCTGACTTCTTCCTTGAGCTCGTCCTGTCTTAATCCAGTGCTCATAAAGGAGCTGAGCAAGGGGGCACAGTGTCCCTCTCCCATGGCTGAGTGTGAGGAGGAATGCCTTGTTCCAGGCATGCCTGTACTTTTTCTTCTTGCTATGGGAGCAGGTAGCCGAGACCCAGGATTTTCACAGGGACTCGGGAGAGAACAGAGCTGCTGCTGTCCAGGCAGAGCCTGGATCCTGCCAGCCTATGAGCCCTGTTTTGGGTCGAAACCTCTGAGACCTCCTCTTGGCCTTTCACTTGGTCAGTCTCCTCCAAGACACCTGCGTCCCATGGCTCTGGGACCCTAGTTTTCCTCCAGCATCCATGGACACCCTTCCTTGTCTCCTTCCCCTTAGATCTTTTGCAGCTTCCATGTCTCCTTCATCTCTCGTTTTTCAGTCCTGCCTCTTAAAGAATCAAGTCCTTCAGAGTTCAGACCTACCCTACTGGGTTCTCAGACACATCTTTAGCTACCCCACTCCCCACTGAGTTCTGTCACTATCTGTGTCCTGAACACTTCAGCTTATGATTTAAAGTAAATCCTTTGCTGACTTTAGACCTGGATTTGCAACCATCTCTGGCACAGCTGGGATGCCCCCAGGAGCCATCGCCTCATTTCAGGCACAGCTGAAAAAGCTGTTATCTTTTCTACCTAACCACCTTCTCTTCTGATTCTGCCCTCCTTGCCGAGGGGTGAACCTGGGAGTCCTGCCAACCTCTTCTTCCTCTGTGACTCTCTGGCTTCTCTCTGCCACTGTGTCAGTTAACCCTCTCTCAAGAGGGTGTCCATAGCCCCTCATCTCTTCTGGATCCTCCCCACAGCCACTGGTCCCTTTCCTAGATGCCCTCCATGGCAACTTATAAGAATCCTGCCCTCTAGTTCTGCCCGATGTATTCAACTTGATGATCTGTAACCCAGAGCCTGCATAGAGAAGAGGTCTACAGGGCCAAGATCACAAGCTGAGACTAGACAGGGGCCCCAGACACACTCACAAAATGCTGATCTATCAGGAAGGATCAGTGGTGGAGGTCTGATATTTAGAACCACTGGATTAACAGTCAAGAGGAAGGAGCACCAAGAGTAAAGGAGGAGGTTGGTGCTGAACTGCTGCTGGCTTCCTGCTTGGCTTGATGTCATTCTGATTGGCTGGCCTGTGGGCAGTGAACCTCAGCCCAGCCATGGAGAAAAATAGCATGGGGCCAGGAGTAGACTGGTGATGGTCAGGAGCCAAGGGGAAGTTGACAAAAGTTAGCGTCTAGAGTAAAATTTATGGGTCTGTAGGATGTGGGCCCTCTGTCCACTTTCAGTGTGACTCCCAGGCTTCAGAGTCAGTAGCTTCCAGGTGGGCCAGTTGAATACTTACTTTGCTTCCAGAGAAGTAAGACTTTATTATTGCTTAGGACAGAACTTTTCATTTTTCATTTATCACTAAGGCCATCCCAATGTATGGCAAAATAATGTGTGGAATAGAACTACTGTCTGTGGGATTTTCAAGCTTTTCTTTCAATGGGCCTCTGAGTGGATTCAAACTGCTAACATTTCTGTTACCCTTTGCACAACGCAGGGGCTCCTACACACACATTTAGAATGGCTAGAGTGGAAAACCAATTGACATATTTCAGCTAACAGATGCTGCCCTGGACGTGCTCACCAAGTTGTGCCAAGAAATCTGGAGAACAACCACTTGGCCAGCTGATTGGAAGAGATCTATGTTTGTTCCCATCCCAAAGAAAGGTGACCCAACAGAGTGTGGAAACTATAGAACAATCTCATTGATTTCACATGCAGCCAGATTCTACTAAAGATCATCCAAAAACGACTGGAACAGCACATCAGCAGAGAACTGCCAGAAGTCCAGGCTGGGTTTAGAAGGGGTCGTGGTACTAGGGATATTGTAGCTAATGTTAGATGGATCTTAGCTGAAAGCAGAGAATAGCAGAGGAATGTCTATCTGTGTTTCATTGACTATGCAAAGGCGTTTGACTGTGTGGATCATAACAAACTGTGGCTGACTCTGAGAAGAATGGGAATCCCAGAACACTTGATCGTTCTAATGCGAAACCTATACTTGGACCAGGAGGCAGTCGTCAGAACAGAGCAAGGGAACACTGCATGGTTCAAAATTGGGAAGGATGTATGCCAGGGATGCATCCTATCTCCATACCTTTTCAACCTGTATGCAGAACAGATTATCCGGGAGGCTGGGCTCTATGAGGAGAAGTGTGAGGTCAAGATTGGTGGAAGATCTATCAACAATCTGCGTTATGCAGATGACACAACCCTGCTTGCTGAAACTGAGGAGGACCTGAAGCACCTGCTGCAGAGGGTCAAGGACTGCAGCCTCCAATATGGATTGAGGCTCAATGTCAAGAAGACAGAGATTCTCACCACTGGATCAATTGGCAGCATCAGGATGGATGGTGAAGAGGTTGAGATTGTTCACAGCTTTAGTTTGCTTGGCTCTACAGTCAACACTTTTGGCACCAGTAGCCAGGAAATTAAAAGGCGCATTGCCATGGGAAAGTCTGCTGTTAGGGACCTCTCCAAAGTACTGAAGAGCAATGGTGTCTCTCTGGAGACTAAGGTGCTTCTGATACAGGGCATGGTCTTCGCAATCACTTGTTATGCATCAGAGAGTTGGACAGTGACCAAGGAGAATAGAAGGAGAATTGATGCCTTTGAGCTGTGGTGCTGAAGATGAGTATTGAGAGTACCATGGACTGCTAGGAAAACAAACAGATTCGTCCTGGAAAGGGTTAAATCGGGTGGCTCCTTGGAGGCAAGGATTTTCTGAGGCTCTATCTAACATACTTTGGACATGTGAGGAGAGACCGGTCCTTGGAGAAGGACATCATCATACTTGGGAGGGTGGAGGGACAGCACAGGAGGGGAAGGCCCTCTATGAGGTGGATTGACTCAGTGACTGGGATAATCGGGATGGGAATATCAGAGACAGTGCGATTGGCACAGGACAGAGCAGAGTTTAGGACTGTTGTACATAGGGTCGCTATGAGTCGCAAGCGACTCGACGGCACATAACAACAACAACAACAGAGTGGAAAAGACTGACCTCACCCAGTGTTGATAAAACTGTGGAGCAGTTGGAACACTACTAGAAGGGAGTGTGAAATGGAAATCACTTTGGAAAAACTTATTTTCTATTTATAAATAAATATACACCTAACATATGGTTCATCCATTCAAATTGTAGTATTTCTACGTAATGGAATGTGCTTATCAATAAAATACAGCAACATGAATGAATCTCAGCATATCATCGACCACCAAGAAAGCAAGTAGGTCTGTGTGGAGAGGGTGAAACCAAGCATCTCCTTGGAAGCGAGGATTTTTAAACTCCATCGCACATACTTTGGGCACGTGGCCTGGAGGGACCAGTCCTTGGAGAAGGACGTCATGCTTAGAAGGGTAGAGGGACAGCAGAAGAGGAAGACCCTAGATGAGATGGATTGATACCATAACTGGGGCACTGGGGGTAGGTGTGTCGGAATCAGAGAGACTGGCTCGGGACAGTTTTCTTAACATTGAGCTTCAATCCATATTGAAGGTTTTAGTCCTTGACCTTCTTCAGCAAGCACTTCAGGTCCTCCTCAGTTTAGCAAGCAGGGTTGTGTCATCTGCATAATGCAGATTGTTGGTGAGTCTTCCTCCAATCCTGATGCCACAATTCTCCTCATTAAAAAAATGAGGATATGGCAGAGGGACACAAATGCCAACTATAGAGACTGAAAGTGACCAAAGTTAGAACAGTTAGAGCAATAAAATACAGTAGCATTGATTATAATCCTATATATAAAAGAAATATCCATGTAAATAAGTGATTAAATGAATAAACAAATGGGAAAGAAGAGACAAATCTTCCATGCAGAAGAATCACAACTCTGTAGCTACTCCACTCAGGGAGGTGGGATGAACTCCATGCTCCTGAGGTGTGGCTGTGCACAGTGACTCAAAGAGTGCACTATGTAGGGGAAGAGGGTGCAGGGGAGTAACTTCACAGAGGAGAAATCTGACAAGTAACCTGAGTCAGGTGATCACGATCAACAGCAACAGGTCAAAGTCATGTTAATAGTGTGCACCCTTGATAGGACCTGATGAAAATAGCATTTTATGATCTCCTATGTGCTCGTAAGTCCAGTTCAATCATGAAAAATACTTCAGAGAAATGCCAATGTACATGACGAGTAGTCTACAAAAGTGTCAAAGTCATCAAAAACTGGGAAAGTTGGAAACTTTCACAGTGAAAAGGAGACATGATGACTAGGTGGAATATGGGATCCCAGAACAGAAAGGACACTCTGTACCAACCGAGGAAATGAGAGTGAGAATTTTGAATAGTAGTATTTCAGTAAAGGCCTATCAATTGTGACATGATCATCTTTTTTTAAAAAAATTTATTATTTTTGTGTGTGTACCATCAAATCAGATCAGACTGGTACTAGAGGAGATGGTCCCTCCTTCTCCAGCAGAGCATCTGGTGGATTTGAACCACGTACCTCTGGGATTTCTGTGCAGCTTCTTGCCCCTACACCACCAGAGCTCCCTGATATGTATCATTTTATTTTAAGATTTTATTAAGGGGAAACTGGAAAAAAAAATAAGGGGAAACTGGCACAAGTCATATGAGAACTCTACCATGTTCACAATTTTTATATAAGTCTGAAATTACTAAAATTAAAACATCATTTTTAAAAACTTTTCTCCATGTTGAATATGTGTAATTTATTACAATCTCTTGTCTTCTGGGGGGCAGATTTGTTAAGAATGGATTCTATTTCTGTAATAGTTATAGGGTACCTCCAGACCTTTTTCCTTCTTAGCTCCATCCTTATCATTTGCTTGGAAATTTCCCATTTTATTATTCACAGCATCTCAAGTTCCTTTTTAACCCAATATTGTTTATTTGTGTTTCCTACTTTTTTAATGATAGAGTCCAGCTTCTCGAATAATTTGTTCGTCACGCAGATTAAATAGGTATGGAGAGGGAATACAACCCTGACCACACTCCTTAGTTTTATTTGTTTTAGAAAGACTTTTTTTAATGTGTGTGTGTGTGTGTGTGTGTGTGTGTGTGTTTCCACCGTCGAATTGGATCTGACTGGCTCAGGAGGAGATTGCCCCTCCTGCTCCAGTTTAGCATCTGGTGGATGCAAACCTAGCACCTTTGGGATTGTAGCACAGTTTCTAGCCACTAGGCTACCAGAGTTCCCCACACTCTCATAATTTTAAACCATGCAGTATTCCCCTACTCTGTTCACACAACAGCCTAGGTATAGCTTTCACATGAGCATAATTAAGTGCTCTAGGACTCCCATTCTTCTCAATGTCAGCCACAACTTGTCATGATCCACACAGTTAAATGCTTTTGCTTAGTAAATAAAGCATAGATAGACATTCTTCTGGTATCCTTTTGGTCAAGATCCATCTGACATCAGCAATGATGTGCCTGGTGCCACAGCCTCTTCTAAATCTTGCTTGAACTTCTGGCAATTCCCTATCTGTGTGCTGTTCTAGCCGTTTTTGAATGATCTTCAGCAGTATTTTGCTTGCATGTTATATTAATGATACTGTTTGATAGTTTCCACATTCATTTAGGAATGGGAACAAATATGGACCTTTTCTAATCCATTGGCTGGACAGCAGTCCTCCAAATTTCCTGGCATAGACTAATGAGTGCATCCAAGGCTGCATCTGCAAATTGAAACAAGTCAATTGATATTTCATTGGTTCCTGGAGCTTTATTTCTTGCCTGTGCCTTCAGTGCAGCTTCTACTTCCCCCTTCACAACTAAATTTAATATGTATGCTGAGCAAAGTATTTGAGAAGCTAGACCCTATGAAGCAATGTGTGTCATCAGGTTTGGAGGGAGACTCATCAATAACCTGCGTTATGTAGATGGCACAACTTGCCTTGCTGAAAGTGAGGAGGATGTGAGCACTTATTGCAGAACATCAAAGAATGCAGCCTTCAGTATGAACTGCATATCAGTGCCAAGAAAACAAAGATTTTTATCACTAGATTGATGGGCAACATCATGATGGATGGAGAAGAGATTGAAACTGTCAACAACTTCATCTTGCTTGCCTCGTAATTAACACCCTTAGTACTAGCATTCAGGAAATAAGGAGACATATTGTGCTTGGAAAATCTGCAGTTAAAGATTTCTGCAAGTTATTGAGAAGTAATGATGTTAATTTGAGGACTAAGGTACATCTGATTCAGGCCATAGTCTTCCTGTCACTTGCTGTGCACCTGAGAGCTGGACAGTAAATAAGGATAAAATAAGAATTGATGCCTTCAAGCTGTGGTGTTGGAGAGAGAGCACCAAACATCCCTTGCGTGGCCAAGAGGACAAACAGATAAGTCTTGGAGAGGGGGGTAAAGCTGGAGCATTATTTGGAGGCAAGAATAATGAGGCTTCACCTCACATACTTTGTGCATGTTGCAAGGATGGCCTGTTCCTTGGAGAAGGACATGATGCTGGGAAGGGTGGAAAGTTGGTGAAGGAGATGAAGACCCTCTACCAAGTGGATTGATTGGTGACTGCTGAATTGGCTCTAGTTTGTCAAGAAGTGTGAGGTTGCAACAGCATAGAACAGGGTTCAGATCTTTTGTTCACAGGGTTGCTATTAGTCATACTCAACAGCACCTAACAATAACAACAATCTTTTTGGTTTGCAGACTCTTTCCACATTTCTGTCTCTTTCCAAGAGCCAACTCTAGGCTTTGGTATTCCTTTGATAATGTTTCTCTTTTATGAACTTGTGCTCTTCATTTTCTCCTTCCTTTTGTTTTACTGGGGACTTGTCTTACTTTGGACATGTTTCATGAAGCAGACGTTTTAGACTATAAATGTCTCTTCATTGTTGTGGTCCCAGCAGGGCTTGAAGACTTTGTTTCCTGCAAGGTCTGGTTGTCTGTCCTAGGAGAACTCCTGAGAGGGTGCAGCTGCTCTTCAGCTAGGATTGCTTTTCTGATAGACCCACACTTGCCTCTCCATCAATGTCTGAGAAGATGCATCCATTCCTGCCCCCACTTGTCTGTTGCCCAGCCACAGTCCTTTGCCTTTAAAGTTGACAGTGTCCACCCTTAGTCCAAGCGTGAGAATTGTACAGCTCACTCCACAGTGGTGTTCTGAAATGCCCCTGGCAATTAGTGGGGGGCTGCCTTTCAATGCTTGTCCACAGGAAAGGTCCATCTTGGGTAGAAGCGGTAGTAACCAGGAAATCCTTGAGATTCTGCCTGGAAGAGATGGGGTCATGAAGGTAGGCAAGCTACTTCCAGAAACAGGAGACTCTACCCAAGACCCTACGGTAAATGACCCCTGTGAGGGAGTTACCTAACCTAGACCTCCAGTGGCCAAGAAGGCACCAAGGAGCCTATATGGTCTCTCTCTGCCTGGAGACCTATCTCCTGACCAGCCCTTCAAACAGGCAGAGGGGGCTGCTTTAGCCTCAGGCATCTGTGGCCTGGTGAATACTGACCAAGGGCTTCTGGAAGTCAGGCCAGTGTGTATTAACCAGGATGCATGCACCCCAGAAAGTGTCTGCTGCCCTCACAGGAGAATAGACCAGGAGTGGGCACAGCTGTTTATTTAGAGACTTTCCTTTTAGGTATGGAGGGAGGACGAGGGGGGAGCAGAGGGGAGCTACCTGCCAGAGACAGTGGGGACAAAAGACTTCCCACAGAGTGAGGGAGATAGGAGCCCTGTTTTGTCTCTTTGCCACAGAAGTGTGAGAGTTTTTAAAGCTTACAGTCCTAACCTTGAGCAGAACCCAGGCTCAACCCTTGCCTCAGGGCTAGGCTGTCTTCCTCAGTCCCTGACCAAGGCTTCTCAGGGGTGCACAGCCAGTGCCTCCTCTCGCCACACCCCACACTTTGTGTCCTCGAGCCCCATCCTCGACTCATCCCCTGATTTTCAGAGTCTGGACTGATCTGTCCAGTGTAGCCTCAATGATCCAAGGTGCTGCCCCTCCCTTACCTAAAGTTGTTTAGGACTTTATTCATCAGTCTCCCCTGTATCCAAGCGGTGGCCAACATAAAGCTACCTTTTAAAGTCAAAGAAAGTCTCCTCATCTTAGAACAGGGGTGGAGCCACCAGGAGTTGTGGGGCCACAAATGGAGGCCCCCACTGGCAGGCAGTTAGGCTTTGGTGGCAAAATCATCCCCCATGCCCTCTCCCCTCCCCCCCCAAGCTTTGTTCATCTTCACTTCCTGCCCTTTCATCATCCCCATGGGAAGGCAGGTCAGATATGAGGGACAGGGTGGGGGCATCTTCTGGAGGATGAGGTGCGCCCCGCTCACCAGCTTAAAACGCCGCCCTTCGCTGGAAGCCTCATTGTTCAGGAGCTGATTCCCAAGTAATCATTGGCTAGGGCCAGCGAGGTCCATGAGTTTCATCCAAAGCAGCAAATCCTCAATCAGCCTGAGGTCAGAAGGAGGCCACTGGGGGTTCAGAATGGCCTCAGTCCTCATGGGTGAACCATCTCTAGGGGGTGCTGCAGAAGGACTGCCCCCCAAGGACACTGGCCAGGCTCCCAGTGAGGAAACTTACCCTCTAGGACAAAGCTGGGCTCAACTCTTAGGAAGTTCTGGGAGACACTGGCCAATGCAGCCCAAGACCGAAGTCTCATCTCTCACTTGCCTGCACCAGTAATGGGTGGTGGTGATGGTCTCAATACTTCTCAAGAAGGGGGTCACCCTTTGCCACATTAACTGCGAGAAAGAAGACCATTCTCAGCAACCAGACTGTCGACATACTCTGAAGGGCCACACAGTTATCATGAAAGGCCCACAGGGAACCTTGCGGAGGAACTTCAGTCATAGCAGTGTAGAGTTCAATCTCCTCAGAAAGAAAAAGGCTTCATGTTGACAAATGGTGGGGAAACAGGAAGGAACTGATTACCGTTCACACCATCTGTAGCCATGTACGGAACATGATCGAGGGTGTTACACTGGGCTTTCGTTACAAGTGAGGTCTGTGTATGCTCATTTCCCCATCAACGTTGTGATTCAAGAGAGTGGATCTCTGGTTAAAATTTGAAACTTCTTGGTGAAAAATAAATTCAGAGAGTTCAAATGAGACCAGATGTTGCTTGTTCAGTATCTCAAGCCGAGAAAGATGAGTTAATTCTTGAAGGAAATGACATTGAGCTTGTATCAAATTCAGCTGCTTTGATTCAGCAAGCTACAACAGTTAAAAACAAAGATATCTGAAAATTTTTGGATGACATCTATGTCTCTGAAAAAGAAACTGTTCAACAGGCTGATGAGTGATAGTTAGGAGTTTTCCAGCTACAGAAATGAGGCCACAATAGCAAAGAGTTGAAAACAACCTAAGTTCCTATCAATAAACAAATGGGTAGAGAAGCTGTGGTATATTTATACAATGGAATACTATGTTGCATTGAAAAACAAGGAATTCATGAAATATTATACAAAATGGGTGACCCTGGAGGGCATTATGCTGAGTGAAAATATCTCAGTCACAAAAGGTTAAATACTGCATGGTGCCACTGTTGTAAAACAGGACTGACATCGGGTTTGGGGAAGACTGAGAAAGATGGGATAAATTATGTATACTGCATTGAAACAGTTGAGGGAGAGAACTGTTTAAAAGGGATATATGATTAGGTATTATTGTCCTGAGGAGTCCAGAACAAAGGCTAAATAGTGCAGTAGACTTGGGGGGAGGGATTGTATAACAATGAAAGAATTTTTCTTTCAATTTTCAAGAAGAATGAAGTGGAGGAGGAGGCAGGGAGAAAAGTGCAACAATGAATGAATGGAAAGCCAAAGTCTCTGTAAACTTTCATTTAAAAAAGAATATTAAATTTTTTAAAAAAGAAATGAGATCAGACAAGTCCTATGCATATGATTTCAAAATGCATCTGACTCTTGTTTTTTTTTTAAATTTTTTGTGTGCTTGTACGGTCAAATCAGATCTGACTGGTACAGGAGGAGATTGTCCCTCCTTCCCCGGCAGAGCATCTGATGGATTCGAACCGTGCGCCTCTGAGATTGTAGTTGCAGCTCCTTGCCACTAGGCCACCAGAGCTCCCCTGCATCTGACTCTTGTAATAAAATTCTATTAATTTGAAAAAAAAAAGAAGGGGGTCAAATCCATAAACTTCATGGGACTCAAAGCAGCTGATATCCAGAGTGGTAGTGAGGAGAATGCCCTCCAACTCACCCACCAGGGAAAAGGTGTGCCTGCCCTCACCCAGGGTGGGTGCGCACCCTTCATCTGCCTTAACCAGAGCTCCAGAGTGGAGCTGGACAGAGGTCTCAGAGGTCTTGCTGAGTTGTTTTGCTGAGCACCACGTTTGTAGCCCACCCATCCCACTTGGAGTCTTTGCCCGCTGAACCCCACATGTCATCACAACAGCTGCCTAAGGTATTCTGATGGGACATGGAGGAAGAGATGCACTGACTTAAGGCAGGGAGCACCCCCAACCAGGCCACAATCCTGGGCCAGGCCCTGGCAGCTCATCTGTGCCAGGGTCTAGTATGGGGCTTCTGGGAAAGCCAGGATCTGCACGCTTAGCAGAAGAGAGACACCCTGTCCTTCCCTGTCAGTAAGGGCCACTCTCAACTGTCCCCTACTTCCCTGTCCTTTACAAGAACCAGGAAACAGCACCTGGTTTGCCTGGGTGAGACATTCTTTGCTTTCAGAAGGTGCCAGGGGTGGGGTAGGGGGTGGGGTGGGCGGGGCCTGCCACACACACTTCTTCACCTTGGGTTCAAATCCAAGCAGGGCCTCCTGGAAGTTAGAGATGGCAGCTGAGCTGGCTAAGGGCTCTGGGGAATGTCCTCTCCTCACCCTTCCCCCAGGCCTTCCTGTCCTCCTGTCTTACACAATCCCACCAGGAGGAGAAAGGGAACGAGAGATCTTGCTGTGTGTTTCAGCAGGAGTTGCTGACAGTTGCCTCACCCTTCCTGAATTTGGCAAAGGAGAGATGACCCCACCCTGGGGTGGACTCATAAATAGGTTCCCCGGTTAGCCTCCTTATTCACCTCCTTTTCTGTCTGCCAGAGCCATCGGCTGCGTGGAGCTCCAGCTTCCTCAGCCCCCAAATCATGGCCCTAAGTCTCCTGTGGCTCAGCTTCACCCTGCTGGGAGCCCTGCAGACCCAGGCCCAGAGCTCCAACTTGAGACTGCTCCCAGCACCCCCTCTGCTCAGGGTCCCTCTGCAGCCAGACTTCCAGGATGACCAGGTAAGGGGCCTAGAGGAGCACCTGTGAGGTAGGCCCAGGAAGGAATAGATCAAAGGGGGAGACAGGCAGAATCCTTGTACTAGGCAGCATGGTTTCTACTTAGAGAGCGAGGGCCCAGGCTTTAGCCCAGGTCTACTACACGTCCCACTGATGCAGGAGCCCTGCCTCTCTAGGCCAGGTAGCCCAGAGGTGCTGGCAGGGGTGGGGTGGGAAGGAGGGCTCCTAGCCCTGGACTCTGCCCATCACCAGTACCCTCTGCAGTTCCAGGGGAAGTGGTACGTCCTAGGCCTGGCGGGCAATGCATTTGGGAAAGAAGAGCAAGGCAAGTTCAAGATGTACACCACCACCTATGAGCTGAAAGAAGACGGCAGCTACAACGTCACCTCCACTCTGCTCCGGTGAGAGGCACCTCTCCCTGAGGGAGCAGGTGGGATCTGGAAGGTTGCCCAAGAAAGCAGATAAATGTCACAGCCAAGGGGCAGCACAAGCTGAGGGGCACGGTCATTCATATCACAGCTCCTTACTACATTCATTCATTCATCTGACCGACTTTATTGCTCCTTCAGTGCAGGCACACATGACATAGTGGAACAGGCACAGACAATCGTCAGGAAACAAGATGGAGAGATACGGAGTATATGGAGGGGGTGGAAGGACACTTTGCCCAGCCTCGGATCCCATCTGAGTCCCTGGGGGGCTTCTGGCATGAAGGAGCCAGCCTGCCTCAGGAGGAAGTGTGAAACATTCATTAAAGAGGACAGTGTAGTCAAAGGAAGCAAGCAGCCCTCAGCAGGGGTGCCCTGAGTAGGGGCTGCAGTGGGAAGGGGAATGTAGGGGCCAGATTGTAAGGATGGGAGACCAGAGAAGGTGGAGGGGAAGGGCCAGAGGAGATGAAGACCAGAAGAGGGAAAGCCGTGGATCGTCCTGCCCCGTGGGTCTCTGGCTCTTGGAGCTGAGTGAGCTGGGCCTGGAGCATTTGTGGAGCAAGCAGCAGAAGGTGTGTTTGGAGAACTAGGCTCTAGGCTGCGAGGAACAGGAGTGGGATGGCCCCTGTTCTCAGAGGGATGGGATTCAGGGGAGAAATCAGGATAGGTCCACAAACTAGGGGAGTCTTTGTCATGGAGCTGATGAGAATCTCAGCAGGTAAATCAACCAGGAGAGCTTATAGAGGGGGAAGCAACAAAGTGAGAGCCGGGAGAGGGAGCAAGGGAACATGGAGTGGGGCAGGAGGCAGGGAGAGCCACCTGGGGGAAAGTCTTGAGGAGAGAACAGTGGATGCCGGAGGGTCTGAGAAAGGTCAGGTGGCCTGGGGAGGCAGTCCTCACAGGAACAGATGTCTAGGATGGGCTGAAGAAGGGGGACAGATTTGCATGAATTGGGCTGGGCTGAACATCCAAATCCTGGCCCCTCCAGTTGAAGCTCTGGCCTTTGTCTTGTCCAACACCAGTGACCAAAACCTGTGTCATCTCCTCCCTCACCACCCATCTCTCACCCCCACAGGGATGGAAAGTGTTCCTACTGGATCAGAACTTTTGTACCGAGTTTCCAGCCAGGCCAGTTCAACCTGGGCAACAGAAAGAGTGAGTCCCAATTTAGGCAGGGGCCCCAGGCTAGGGGGCTCGGTTTCTTCTAGATCCTCCCAGAAGGGGCATGGACCTCCCTGCCCCTCTACACCCATAATGTTGTATAAGCAGCAGGCTTTTCCTTTCCCAGGACAGGACTGACCTCTTGTTACCCACAGATTTCCCGGGTATACAGAGCTACACAGTGCGTGTGGCTTCAACCAACTACAACGAGTTTGCCATGGTGTTCTTCAAGAAGGTTTCCCAGAACAAAGAGTACTTCAAGACCACCCTCTACGGTGAGTCTTTCCTGCAGCTCCTTGGGGATCCAGATTCTAAGGTCCCTTTTGGTGCTGTTCTGAATCCCTGGAAGGCCAGGGAGAGAAATGCTTCCTGAGAAAGGGGTCCAAGGTCTCTTTCCCTCATTCACCAATCTTGTGAGCATCCACCATCTACACTAGCTTCTTGTCCACAGGGAGAACCAAGCAGCTGACCCCTGAGCTGAAGGAGAAGTTCATTCGCTTCGCCAAGTCACTGGGCCTCACTGACGACCATATCATCTTCTCGGTCCCAGTTGGTAAGATCTGGAAGGAGGGAAAGAAGGGGACATGGAGACTGTCCAGGTCTGATGCTGCCACGCCATGGAGAGTGAGGGCAGAGTACACATTTCTCTGCTCCAGTCACCAGAGTCTGAGCAGTGGGTGGCCTGGGAGCCCCACGGAAGCCACTTAGAGTTCAAGAAGACAGTTGCCCTACTTGGATCTGTTGGTCCTCCCAGGCATGTAGACCTCCAAGTGCTCTTCCCAGACAGGCCTATCCAGGTTGGCATTTCAGATTCAGGTTTAGACCTCACTGCACTGGTCACTCTTCCTCCACCACTGAGCCTGGGTCCTGACATCTGAGCCATCGCCCCTCACCCCTCAGCTTGCTCACCACTGATGTGGGAGGTGCCCTTGTCCTCACGTGGCCTGGCCCAGACACAGAGCTCTCTTCCCAGCCCACTTGGAAAGCCCTTGTTTTCTTGGCTTGGAGGCTGTCCAAACCCAGCCAGTAAATGGTCAGAAGGCCTGGGTGCCTGTGTGGAATGCAGCTGGACCTCTCTCACCTCCTGGGTTACCCTCTCTGCCCTCTCCCAGGCCTTTCTCCCAGCTCCTCCTTCCTCTTCCTGCTCCTGTCCACCCACCACCACCAGCCCCCCTCTGTGACTCTCCTCTGAAGGGAGCCCCAGGATCTTTAGATGGGCCAGGCTGAGGTGTGGGATAGTGCAGCAGACCCGGGCAGTTAAGGCGTGTATGTATGTGTGCGTGCACACACCCCCTCTGCCATTCCGACCTCTCTCTCCTTCTCTCTCCTCGCCCCCACAGACCAGTGCATTGATGATGCGTGATTGTACAGTGAGAACAGCCGCCTGAGTAGAGTTCAGCTTCTGTTCAGGATGCCTCCTGACACCCATGCCAGCCCTACCAGCAGTGAGAGGGCTGGGAGACCCTCCCCATGGTGTGGCCTGCCGAGCCTGCTCTTCTAGGCTGCCCTCCTGATCCAGCCCACATTCCCTGCTAATTAAACACATACCACCAAGGCTTTGAGCCTATGCTTCTTGGTGCCTGGGGGAAAGAACAGGCTGACACTGCATCACTCCCAGGGTCTCAGTGAGGGATAGAGGCCCCAGAGCCTGCCCTAATGTTAGAGCTGCAGAGAAAAGAGGCAATGGGAAGATTCAGGAGGCTTCAGCCTCATCACAGCTGGTTGTCTCTGGCCTTCCATGCAGAAATACCTTGTTCACGCTTGCTATCATTGTGCATTTCCAAGCTGCAAGAGGGCACTCAGGTCAAACAGGAGATAAATGGGGCCAAACCACATGATCACACTCATTTGCCTACAGAGTGACTCAGCAGGCGTCCCACCAGGGCTGAGAGCTGGATGAGCTCTAGGATGGCTAGGGGACATAGCTGTCCCCATCTCTTCAGGATCTACGTGGGTGCTAGGACATGGCACCTCAGGCAGGAAGGGGGCCCACCCAGCCTGGGGCTTTGCCAGGGAGAAATGTCAGCAGTGGTTATTTCTTGACCCATGCCAGGCCCCTGTGGGCCCAGTGCCCACGGTCTTGCTCCTATTTGCTGTATTGTTGTTGTTGTTGGGTGCTGTTGAGTCAGAAGTGACCATAGCTGACCCTCCAGTGGGTTCTCAGAGGTGGTTAATCACACAGCAGACAATTGCTCATCTCCCACAGAGTAGCTGGTGGATTTGAACTGAGTGCCTTCGGAATTGTAGCACAGCATCTTACCACTAGGCTACCAGAGCTGCTTGCTGGATAATAAGGTCTATATGTCCATTCAGAATTTTGTCTCTGACCCCATGACTCACTAGAATAACTTCCAGGCCAACCGGAGGTCATTATGAAGCCAAGAACATGTTGGTGGGAGGTGAGGTAGTAGGAGGTCAATGCTGCCAGTTTATAAGCAAAAGACTCCAGAAGTCTAGGCCCTAGGACTAGAAGCCTGCACCTATCACTTGAGTGTGTGAGCCTGTGTTCTGGGGGTGGGCAAACCCCTGTCTATTCAGTGCCCATAGCTGCAGCCCCACTGTGTCTGCCTTATACAAGACCTCCTTCTCTAACCTCTTCCTTCAAGGTAGGTCAGATGAGGTGGAGCATGGGGATGGGGGCGGGGGACCTGGAGAAAACTGGGAGATACTGGAGCTGTGAGCTCAAAGGCAAACTCACTACTGTCGATTTAGTTTCAACATTTACAGGAGGAAACTGCCTATCTTTTCTCCCAGGGACCACTGGTGGATTTGAACCACCAAAGATTGTATTTGGGAAAACAATGTGATTCCCTATGGCCTATGCCACCATTTGGTCCCCAGATAATAGGACAAGCCTGAGATTCAGTCTCCTTGGCAGCAACCTCAGAAATCAGGACCAGACCCTGGGCAGAGCAGCTTAGGGCAGACCAGGCTGCAAGCATGTGATAGAGGCCCAGATCCAAGCCCAGAGAAATCCCAGCCCGAGAAGGGGGCTTGGGGGCTACTGGCCAGAGCTCCAAAGCTGGTCAAGGGGAGGAAGTTGAGCCCAGCACACTTGGCCGGCACAGCCCCTAAGACCACAGTGAGTGGTGAGCAGCAGATTCAGTTTCTTTATCTCTGGAGCTTCTTGTCATAATTTGGTCTTGCTGGGCCTTTAAAACACAAGTCCTTTTGTCACAATCAGGGCATTGTGTTTCCTCCTGAATCATCGGGTATATCAGTTTCCTCTGGCTGCAGGAACAAATTACCACACACTGGATTGCTGAATACAGTACTCTTTTGTTCTCTTACAATTCTGAGGGTCAGAAGCTTGAAATCAGTTTCACTGGTCTGAAACCGAAGTGTTAGAGGGGGGTGGTATAACCTGTATCCAGAGGATCTATGAGAGAATCCACTTCCTTGCCTTCCTTTTCCAGTTTCTAAGGAAGCATGCTTCAGTTTACAGCTGTTCTTTCTGCAAAGGTAATGGCAGAGTATCTTCCAGTCTTTCTCTTGCCCCTAAACCCTAATACAGTCTTCTCTCTTCTGTCTGTAGTAAAATCTCCCTCTGCCTCTCTCTTTTTTTATTTTATTTTTTAATTTTATTTTAATTTTTTTTGCCTCTCTCTTACAAGTATATACTATGATTATATTTAGGGATACTCAGATAGTCCAGTATAATCTCCTCACATAAAAACCATTAATCACTTCTACAAAGACCCTTTTCCCAAATAAAGTAACATTTACAGGTTCCAGGGATTAAGACCTGGATGGCTTGAGTTCCAGTCCAGCATGGATTTGGAGCGGGAATGGAGGGAGGGTTCATGAGATAACGGGGAAAGAGATTCCTAATCCTAGAGGGGAAAAGACCAGCAGCCTCAGAGGCAGGGCTCAGCCAAGGCTATTGGATCCTCTGGTCTAGCATGCGGTCTACAGTTCCGATATGGGGTAGGTGGGACCCAGCCTGGCTCTGCTTTCTGGGACTGCAGGAGCTAAACATGAAGGAGGCTCTGTCTCCTGTTCTCTTCCGTCAGCCCTGTGGGTGGCAGAGCCTAGCTCTGTTCCAGGTGCAGCCTCCCTCACTAAGCAGCCTTGTGGAGCATAAGACTATATGGCCTTGCTCCTCCCACTCACCCAGGAGCATGCACTTCCTTTAGGCTGTTTTTGGGTCCTGGGTGGAAGCCAGGCCATGTCAGTACCACAAACAGGGATTTCCCCAGTGCCCTCCACGTCTCCTCCTGCTTCCCTCCCTCAACATATGTCCCTAGTACCAGGCCCCAGCACTGGCCATTCTAGAGAACTCTTCAAATGCTGGAAGTGGAGCTGGTCCTGCTGAAATTCTGATAGACCTTGGCTCAATCCCCAGGGTTCAAGTTCAAGTCTTCATGAAGTCCACCTTCCAACAGAAGGTGAGGGGACTGCCAAGTCCCCTTGGTAGGATGGGAGTCCTGACGGTGGAAGGAAGCACTCTCTGGATCTGGGTTGGCTGAGCCAGGACAGCCCAGGGTGGAGGTCTGAGCAGGAAAGAGAACAGGCATTTGTTCCGAGCTAACCAGAAGACCCTTCCTGGAACAACAGCATTTCACCAACTGAATGATAAGTTTCTATACCTGCTATCATCTGGATATTTCATATAGCTGGAATCATATCATACATACCTTTTGGTGTTTAATTTCTTTCACAATATTTTCAAGGTTTATCAGTCTTGAACTACATATCAGCACTTCATTTCTCTTTACAGCGAGTGATTCTTCATTATTTGTGTGTAGGCAAGGATTCTGAGACTTTGTCTGACAAACTTTGTGCAAGGAGGGACCAGTTGGTCCTTGGAGAAGGGAAATCATACTTAGAAGGGTGGAGGAACAGAGAAAGAGATGGAGACCATCATTGAGATGGATTGATACAGTGACAGGCAATGAGGGTAAGGGTGTCAGAGACAGTAAAGTTTGTACAGGATAGAGCAAGTTTCAGGGCTGTTGTACATAGGGTCGCTATGAGTCGCAAGCAACTCAATGGCACATAACAACAACAACATTATTATTATTATTATACTTTCTTTGAAAGTTTAAAGAGCAAATTGATGTTCCCTCCAATCAGTCTATAGATTTTGTTTTATGGAAGTCACTACAGTCCCTACATTGTAACAGCATACTTCCCAGTTCTTATTAATCATTCTCATTTCCATTTGTCCCTACATCCTATCCCTTCCTGCCTCTTAAGTTTTTCTTCCTGGGCAAATAGCACTCCTTTAATCTTGCATGATTGATTGGTTTTAAAAATTGGTATCTCCCTGGTGGTGGTGTTTACCTTACAAACATGTCTACTGTTTGACTGAAAGGTGAGCTACAGGAGTGATAAGTTGTGCTACATTTTATTTATTCATCTGTTGATGGACGTAGAAAGTGTTTGGTGGAGCTCGCAGGTGTAAAACAGGTTTGGAAGCAGGATTGGCATCCACTTCCTAACCCACATGCCTCTGGAAACTCTATGAACTTGGAGAAATGATGATAGTTATGGAGAGGCATTAGGTCTTTAGTTCATAGAGTCGTTATGAGTCATGCTCGACCTTGACTCAACAAACACCACTTTTTGGCTATTGTAAATAGCACTGTAATGAACACTGGTGTACAAGTTTCTTTGTATTCCTGCTTTTAGTTCTTTTGGACATATACCTAGGAGTTGAATTGCTAGGTCATGTGACTGATGAAGAAATCTATGTTTTTCCCCATTCCCAGAAAAGATGATTGAACAAAGTGTGGAAATTATAGAACAATATCATTAATATCACATACAAGCAAAATATTGCTGAAGATTATTTAAAAATGGCTAGAATAGTACATAGACTGAGAGCTGCTGAAAGTTGGAAGAAGCTGTGGAACCAGGAATATCAAGCAAAGGATATCAGAAGGATGTTTATTTTTACTTTACTGACTATTCAGACTTTTGACTGTGTGGATCATAACAAATCATGACTAACACTGAAAAGAATGAGAATCCCAGAAAACTTAATTGTGCTCATGTGAAGCCTGTAAGTTGGGCTTTATGAAAAGAATGTAGAATCAGGATCACATGGAATACTCATCAATAATCTACATTATATTGATGATACAACCTTGCTTTCTGAAAGTGAGGTCTAGAAGAGCTTAATGCAGAAGATCAAAGAATACAGCTTTCTATAAAGATTGCCTCTCAACATCAAGAAAACAAAACCTCTCACCACTGGACTGATAGGCAATATCATGATAGCTGGAGAAAAGATTCAAACTGTCCACAACTTATTAATTAATTGTATCCTCAATCAACAGCCTTAGTTCTACCAGCAGTTAGGTGATCAGGAGATGTATTGCACTGGCAGTCTGCAGTTAGAGACCTCTCCAAATTATTGAAGAGTAAGGAGGTCAGTTTAAGGACTAAGGTGCATTAATCCAGGCCATGGTCTTTTCTATCACTTGCACTATACATCTGAGATCTGGGCAATGAATAATGATGACAGAAGAATAATTGATGCCTTTGAGCTGTGGTGTTGGAGAAGAATACAGAATCTCCAATGGACTGCCAAAAAACAAACAGATATGTCTTAGAGAAGGTGCAACCAGAGGACTCCTTGGAGGCAAAGGTGACAAAGTTTCATCTCACATACTTTGGGCATGTTAGTGGGAGAGACTAGTCCTTGGAGAGGAACATCATTCTTGGAAAGGTGGAAGGTTGACAAAAGAGAGGAAGACCCTCAACCAAATGGATTGACACAGTGACTGCACGATTAGGCTCAAATATGTTGGAGATTGTGAGAGTGGCACAGGATATGGCAGGATTAAAATTATTTGTTCATAAGGTCACTCACTGTGCATCATATTTGATTAAATAGCACCTAGCAGCAACATAGTAATTCTCAACAAAGAGTCTCATTACTGGTTCAGTAGGCAGTACCATGATAGATAAAAGGTTGAAGTTGTCAATTATTTCATTTTACTTGGACACACAATGAACATCCATGGTAACAGCAGTCAAGAAGTCAAGACATATGTTGCATTAGAAAAATCTGCTGTCAAGGACCTCTCCAAAGTGTTAAAGAGGAAGAATAATACCAATTTAAAGACTGAGGTGTGTCTGATCCAAGCCATGGTATTTTCAGTTGCTTCCTGTACTTTTGAAAGTTGGACAGAGAATATGGAAGACAGAAGAAGAAATGATGCCTTTGAATTGTAGTGTTGAAAAACAATGCTGACTATCCCATGGACTGCCAAAAGGAAAAGGAAAAAAAGAAGTTTGTCCTTGGAGAAAGGGCAACCTAGATGCACCTTAGAAGCAGGGTCAGTGAAACTTCCTCTCATATATGCTAGACACATTGTCAGGAGGGGCCAGTCCTTGGAAAGAGACCTTATGCTGGGAAAGAAAAGTAGAGAGTCAGAGAGGAAGACCCTCAAGGAGGTGGATTGACATGGCTGTAACAATGGGCTCGTGCATATCAGAGATGAGGAAGATGGTACAGAACGGGACAAGGTTCAGATCTGTTGCTCATGAGTTGGAGTTAACTCAGCAGTACTAACAAAACAGCAATCATATTTCTAGGAACCTTGGCAACACAGTGGGTAATGTGTAGGGCTGTTAGCTGAAAGGCTGGTAGTTTATTTCAACCAGCCACTCTGAGGGACAAAGAGCTCAGAAACTCAATGGAGGATCACTATGACTGACCAGTCGGTGACAGTAGGAGTCTGTGGTGATTTTGTTGTTCTTGCTGTCACATATTGTCGAGTTCATAGCTGACCTCCAGAGGGTTTTCAAAGGCAGTAAATCGCTTGAGAGGAGACCGACCATCTTTCTGCCACAGAGCAGCTGGAGGATTTGAACTGCCTACCTTTGGATTTGCCAAACTATTTTCCACAGCAGCTGCATAATTTGCATTCTCACCAGCAGTGGATGAGGTGTCTGGGTAGGTTGTACCTACTGCTCGTTGCTGTCCAAATTCTTATGGTTGTGTCCCCATGTGTTACAGGATGGAACTGCGCTTCATACGGGTTTTGGCTGTAATCTTTATAGGCGAGTACCTCCAGGCCTTTCTTTGGTGCTGATAGGTACAGTCACACTAACTTTTTGCACCACCAGAGACCCTGTTAGGTTGTAGGAATTCTCCACATATTTTGGATATTAAACCATTATCATATATTGTTGTTGTTTACTGTACAGTCAGAACTGACTCATAGCTGACCCTTCAGTGGGTTTTCAGAAGTAGTTAATCGAAAGGGAGGAGATTGTCCATTCTTCTGCCACGAAGCAGCTGGTGGAATTGAATTGTGTGCCTTCAGGATTGCAGTGCAGCTTCCTGCCACTGGGCCACCAGAGCTTCCTCCCAAAGTTTTTTCCAGTCTTTAGATTTGCTGACTTGTTTATAAAGTCAGCAAACTATTTTCTCTATTGTGAATGCAAGACACAGTCCTGGTTGGGGTTTGGAAAGAGCAGAAGCTTAGAAGAAGTCTCATCCCTAAGCCCAACCATGAAGCTGTTTCTGGAACTAACTCTGGTACAATTCCTTGTCCAGGACTGGGATGCCAACTGAATTCTCAATCACAGTATCTGGCCACTTGTGATAGATTTGCCCAAATACGACTGAAAAGAAAAGCTAATTGCTGGCAGGCCCAGGACAGGCAGTGGGGCTGGAGGTGGGAGGAAGAGGTGGCCCCTCCTTGACTTTCATGGAAGCTGAAGAAGAGATTTCTCTGAAGCTTTAGGTGCCTTGGAAATATGTCTCAGATTTCAGATTTCACCCACAGCAAAGGCTTGCCAACTTAGAGATCTCTAATAGTTGTTGTTATTGTTCAGTGCCATCAAGTCAAGTATGACTCATAATGACCTTATGAATAGCCAACATGAATCTTGCCCTATCCTGTGCCAATTTAATCATCTCTGATACACTAGAACCCATTGTTGAAGTCACCCTGTTAATCCACCTTGTTGGAGGTCTTCCTCTCCTTCAATAATTCTCCATCTTTCCAAGCATGATGTCCCTTTGCAAGAAATAGCCTAGCTCCATGTCCAATGTGTGAAAAACAAAGTTTCACCATCTTTGCCTCCAAGGAGCACTCTGGCTTCACTTTTTAAAAATTATTGTTGTTGTGTATCATCAAGTCAGAACTGATGGCCCTCTGGTGGGTTTTCAGAGGCAGTTTTAATTGCAGAGGAGGAGATTGCCCATATTTCTCCCATAGAGCAGCTGGGTTCAGCACAGCCTCTTTCCATTAGGCGACCAGGGCTCCCTTTTTCCAGCTGTTGTTGTGTGCCATTGAAGTTGCTTGAGACTCATAGCAACCCTATGTATAACAGTATAGAGTCTAGAGACTAAAGTGCACCTGGTCTTCACAATTACTTACTATGCATCAGAGAGCTGGATAATGACCAAGCATGACAGAAGAATTGATGCCTTAGAGTTAGTTGCAGTGCTGGAGAAGTCTTGAACATACCATGGACCGCCAAGAACACAGTTAAGTCTGATTTGGGAAAGGGTGAAACCAAGTTTCTCCTTGGAGGCTAGGATTTTGAAGCTCTATCTCACTTACTTTGGGCACGTGGCCAGGAGGGACTGGTCCTTGGAGAAGGACATCATGCTTGGAAAGGTGGAGGGACAGCACAGGAGAGGAAGATCCCAGATGAGATGGATTGATACAGTAACTAGGGCAATGGGGGTAGATGTGTCAGAGTCAGTGAGACTGGCTCAGGACAGGGCAGGCTTCAGAGCTGTTGTACATAGGGTCGCTATGAGTCACAGGCAACTCGACGGCATGTGCACACCATGTACAACAGCTCTGAATCTTGCGCTATCTTGAGCCAATTTCATTCTTCAATCATCCTTAGTCATTGTCCAGGTCTCTGCTGCATAGCAAGTAATTGTAAAGATCATGGTTTGGATTAGGAAGGAATAGATGAAGCTCAGGCTGCTCTCCTCTCTCTGACAGGCCCATTCGCCTTGTCTGAATGCCAGTCCACTTAGTCTAATGCGTCTTGGAGGGAACCCAGGGGAGAAGCGGGGCTCTGTTTATCAGAGACTGGGACGTGGGTGGAGCTATAACTGTGCGGCAGGGTGGGGTGGGGCCAGGGCTGGGCGTGGTCTGTCAGAGGGGCAGAGCCAGAGCGCAGATCTCGGAGGCAAGGAGAGTGGGCGGAGTTATGACGGCGCGGCGGGCGGGACCACTAATGGGCGTGGTCTGACGCGGAGGGGCGTGACCATGGCTTTGCCGTGGGGCGGGGCTAGCTGAGGGGGGAGGGGCGAAGCTGGATGGGTGGAGTGCCGGCAGTGGGGGCGGGACTCGGGTCTTTAGGCCGTGTCCCGCCCCCACGTTCCACTCTTCCGGCTGAACGTTCAGTCCACTGCTGCTGCGCTCCGCCCGGTGCGGCTTTTGCCGTGACGGTCCCTGTGTTCCATCTTCGTGCGGCACTTGCTGCGCCCGAGCCCGCAATGTCGGGCCCCAACGGGGACCTGAGCATGCCGATGGAGGCGAGTGCAGAAGGCGAGGAAGACAGCTTTGGAGAAGCAGGTGACAAAGGGGCGGAGGAAACCACCTTTGCCTTTGCATGGGTGCCTTCCTGGGAAGGGATGAGGATTAGGACTGGCTTTGGGGCTTGGAAGGAACGGAGAGCCGTCTTCTTCCCCTCCCTTGGGTAAATCTCGAGTTGTAAATACCTCCTCGGGAGTGCAGGATGGGCGTCTGAGAGCGATCCCTGGAAACTGCAGCGCTGGACAAGTGTAGGCATCTTACCTCGTTTTACAGGTGGGGAAACTGAGGCAGTTCCAGGAACACTTAGCCAGTTGAGATTTGCTCTAGCCACTTCCTTTAGGCCCTAGGGAGACCGAGGCACCTGGGGAGATGGCGCAGGGCTGAGTTTGGGTTTGCTTAGATTTGGAGGAGGTGAAACCGGTGGGCGAGTCAGTCTGCTGAGTCAGCATCCCCAGACCCCTACCTAGTTTTGCTGGTTATCAAGCCTTGCCAACCAAATATGATGGGTTTACAGAGCAGCCTGTTGAATGTAAAGAACTGTAGAGTGAAGGGCAAGGTGTGGAGAGAACCAGTGGCTCCCATTCCACCTTCTAGTACCTCAATTTTCCCATCCATAAATTAGGAATAATGATTAAGGTCTCCCCCATTGAGATGTATCAGGGTCATATGAGAAAAGGTATGGTAAATACTTAGCTGGTTTCTAAGTAAACTGTTCATTAAGTGGTTATCGTTAGTACTATTAATGTAATAAAGACTAGTTTACTTAGAAGAAATAGCAAATGTGAGTTAAGTATGAGGTGTTTTTTGACAGCTTTATTGAGATTCATATACCATACAATCTACCAATTTAAATAAACAGTTCGGTACTTCTTAGTAGTCAGAGCTGTGAGGGCATCACTACAGTCAATTTTAGAACATTTTCATCACCTGCAGCCTGCTTTTAGTAAAGAGGTAAATGACTCCCCAAAGGGGAGCTGAGTGGTGCCGGCCTTTAGGTTTGTCTTGGGAAATGCTGGTGACCAATAACCAGATATGTGTAATCACCACGACAGGAGGCTCTGGCTCTTAGCCAGGCAGTGCAGCAACCATGGTGGGACAGCTAGAAGGGCCTCTCAGGGAGGTCACACTGAGTGATGTTGGCTTAGAAAGTGGAGAAGATGTCCCAAGCAGAAGATGAAGGCTTACAACTAGAAAATGCCCTTGACACAGATAAAGCCTGGCCCAGGAGTGGTGTAAGAATATCTACCTCCCCATCCCTTCCTCCTGGCTTGCGTCCCATGACATAGGTCACAAAGTAGTAATAGTAATGGCCATCTATCAAGTACTTGCCAGACCCTCTCTGAACTCTTGATTTATTCCAGTCCTTTAACTACCTAGTCTTGGCCTCCTTTTCCAGAGATACAGTAACTGGCTGGGACATAGTACAGCTGAAAATCAAACCCCCAAGTCTGAGTCCTGTACCTACCACTGACCCACTGGAAGACCCTGGGCAGGCCCCTTCCTTTATGGCTCTCAGCCTCCCCATCTGTATCACTAGGGAGTTGGACTCTTTAACATTCACTAAGGCTTGTCAGGAGTCTCCTCTGTGGGGCATGCCATTCACAGGGTGGTGATGGGTACCCTTCCTCTGAATGCAGACATATTCGCACCCACGTCCCACTCACACTTTGTTGACCCTGGCCTTTTTCTGTCACTGTCAGCTACTTCCCCTTTGGTCTTGAGTTAGCAGCTGAGTGTGTCTGAACCAGAGGGGGCCTGAGTCACGAGCTGGCTCAGAACTGAGTTCTGCAATGGGCATAAGCCCAGACCTTGGGATCAAGGGACATTGTGTAGCTGAAAGAACAGGTCAGGAGTGGCCACGAAGGAAGGAGGCCAGGGAAGACTTCTTGGGGGTGGAGGAGTTTTGAGCTGGTCCTTGAAAAGTTGTGATTGAGGCATTTCAAATGGCAGAGACAGAGAAGCTAGAAACCAGAAGCTTCATTCATTCAACAAAATGTGGCAGTGACAAGCACAAGGAAAGCACTAGTGACCAGGACTAAGTCTGCATAGAAACAAACACAGCAGTAAATCCTGAGATGAGGGCTGTGCAGGTGGGGAGAGCAGTGGGAGAAGCAACCAAGGCCTGATCCAGCCTGGGGCATCAGGAGGGCTCCCTCTGTACCATCCAAGCTGAGACCTATAGGATAAGTAGGACCCATCCAGGAGAGGAGGAAGGAAGATGCAGTGTTCCAGGCAGAGACAATGCTGTGTTCAAAGGGCCTGAGGTAGGCAGAGGCAGGAAAGAATGGGCTTGAGAGACAGTGCTAGAGCAGGGACAGGGTCCAGTTGCTGGGCCTGGAGAGACTGAAGGGTACTTTGGGCTTTAGCCTGAGGGTAGAGGGAACCACTGAGGGGCTGGAGAAGGCAGCTTTGAGAGCAGAGGAGGTAAGGCAGGACCTGGGAAAAGAGGCCTTGAATGCCTGACTCTACAACATGGGCTCTGGATTTTCTAAGCAGCTGCTAAGGAAAATATAGAGACTTGCCAGCCGGCAGGTCTTCCCAGGTAATACACACTCTTGCTGATCATCCTAACCCTGGGAAAGTGTGGTACAGTTGCCCCTTTTGGTATCTTACCTAATTTCCATATGGTAAGACTGAGACTCAGGAAGCAGTAGGGACTTGATAAAGGCCCTTCTGATGCTGCCTCTCAGCCCCCAAGCGAAGGCATCAAGTCTGGGGAAGAGTTTCTGGGGAGGGGTGGTATCTGTGAGTCCTAGGGAGGCATGAGACCTGGGCTGTGTCTTCCCCTTCCTCCCAGAATATGCTGCCATCAACTCTATGTTGGACCAAATCAACTCTTGTTTGGACCACCTGGAGGAAAAGAACGACCACCTCCACGCCCGTCTCCAGGAGCTGCTTGAGTCCAACCGGCAAACACGCCTCGAGTTCCAGCAGCAGCTTGGGGAGGCCTCCAGCGATGCCACCCACTAGGCTCTGTCAGAGCCCAACCAGGCCCTGACCCTGCCTCCCGGGCCAGGCTCTGGCCTGGACACTCACCACCTGGCTTGGGTAACTTCTTAAGGGCTGGCCTTTGGGTCTCCTGGTGGGCTTGCACTAAGCGACCCTCTTGGTGCTCTCCTTGGCCTGTCTGAACCAATCCCCTCTACCTGGTGTTCCCTCCTGGAGCCAAGCTATGGGCTTGCAGCTCGCTCACACTGCCTGCCTGCCTGCCTGAGCACTTCCCACTCTCCCCAGGCCTTGAGTGTCCACATTAAACGGGTCTAACACTACTGTACCTCTCTCCTCTGTATCTTAGATGAGGACCCCAGAGGTGAATAGGGGAGTCAAGGTTTTATAGGTGTAGATCATGCATTAAAGTCATGGGCCAGATGGTAAGGCTTGGGTTCTTGGGCACTTTATATTCTGGTCATAGCGAGTGTGGATGAACTAAGGATTTCCTCTCATCTGATGAACACTGGCCAGCACCTATTCCCCCAGTCTTGGCCCACAACATCGGATGTATTGTGTAGCCAGCCCTCTGTTATGCAATCAACCTTTCTGGGCAGTAGGGCCTCTCACCAAGACAGCTCAAGCCCACATTGACCACAGACAAGCTCTTTGGCCTTAGGCATGGCCCTCTTAGCGTCTGTCTCCCCAGCAGTATAATAACAGAGTTGGCCTGATTGTTTATCTCTAAAGGTCTTTCTAAATGGAGAAACAGCAAAACTAAAGAGCAGTCTGGGCCCCATTTGCTAATGATTCATTGCAGGGCTGCCTGATGAAAAACCTCCCATTCAGCTGGTGATACAAGAATTCAGAGCTACAATGAGTCTGAGAAGTGACCCCTGCATACCATTTCCAGAGTCCAACTGGAGAGAGGAGGCACAGAGACCCAGGGCTCAAGCTCTGAGGTGGAATCTTGCATATTTAGTGGTTACATGGCCTTGGGCTAGTCACTTGACCTAGGTAGTGCTCATTTTCTTCCTCTGCCAAGGCCTTCTATGGTCACTGCCAAGATGAAATGAGATCTTTCTTGAAAGCATTTTCTTACCCCTGATAAATTATTCAAAGGGAAACTAAGGCTTGGAGAAGTGACGTGCTTTATGATCCTGGAGCCCTTGGTCCTCGGGTTCTGCCACCACACTGCTTGGGGAAGCTCGCCACTGGGAAGTTGGCTGGGCCTGCCTTTCCACTTGCACCCAGAGTGCTGGTGGGGACTGGATAGCCAAGCAACTTTTATTGGATTTGAAGTGAAAAACCAACCATGTAAGTTTTCCAAGCAGACTTCTAGAATGCATCAGCAGACCTGGACCTTGACAGGCTGGGCACAGGGACTCCTTCGATCAGGATCTGAGGCGGGTAGAGCGCCGGGGTGGTGGGTGCCGTGATGGCTGGGCTGTCACCTTGCTTGAGGTTTTGGTTGGGTTGTGGATGGTGGGCTGGATGGGTGTGCGGCCTCCAGAGGTAAACAGTGCACTCAAGGCATTGCGGGCATTGATGGCACACCGGCGGCTCACCGGCCGGGTGGTGGGGCTGGGGTTCTTGGCCTTCTTGTATTTCTGGATACAAGAGGGTAGAAATGAGGTTAAAGCTTTCTCCCTTGAGGTGCTCCTGCCAGCAGCTGCACCTCCAGCTCCAGCCAAGACATCAGAGATGTGCAGTGTGACCCTGTGTGATGTACTCACCCTTTCTAAAAACTGGCTTCTAGAGCTAACAGCCTGACTCTCAGTATCCCCAGAACAATAACAGATACCAGCTCCTCCCTGGCTCTGAGCCCTTCATGTGTGGGGCCTCTCTGCTACAGGGTGCCCAAACATAAGAGGGAGATGGCCACTGGCCGTATCCATCAGGAGGGAGGTGGTCACTCGCTGGGTCCATCAATTTAGACAGAGTCTGAAGGACAGGGCAGGGCAAGGATACTCAGCTCACCTGCAGGTTCTCAAAGTGGGTCAAGGACTTGCAGTGGGAGGTCTGTGCCCCCGAGTTGCTGTGGTAGAACTTGTGGCAGATACGGCAGACATAACCCATCACGGGAACCAGGAAGTCCACGCCTGTGTGACACAGGATGGACATGCTCATTCCCCCATGTTGTCCATGGTGTCCCATCCTCTAGGGGTCTATTGGCTCCCCATACTCCAGGTGGGAACAGAAGAGATGGAGACATGGGGATAGGTGACCTAGCTAGATAGCTGCAGCTGGGATCTAGGGGAGGCTGAAAGCCACAGTTCCTGCAGGCAGGGTCAAGGAGAGGGTCTTACCGTATGCAGTGTTGGAGTTGTAAGTCTCTGAATCCTTCCACTCTTCCATGGATAGATCTTTAGTCCTCATCTAGAAGCAGGCAAATATGGACCTTGGATCTGGCTTGCCCCAGACCTTTCACAAATATTTGGGGGACCTGGAACCCACTTGCCCCCTTGATTTGTGGGAGGGTGGGGTGGCATCATTTGAGCTTTTGCACATGCTAATCCTGCCTCCCTGAGGGCCTTTCCCAAACCTTCAAGGCCCTTGAAAATTGCATCCATCCATCCTGTAGTCATCATGTATATTTATAAAGTCATATAAAATATAGCTCATAAATAGATCGTAACATGCATTAGAGCCAGCACAGTCCTTGTCTCAGGGCAGAAAGGGGTCCTTCCTGGGCAGGGAATCCAGCCTCCAGCCAGCCCTCCACCCCTTATCCCCAGCACCTGCTTGCAGAACTCTTCATCAACCTCAATCTCTTCTTCATCATCATCTTCCTCCTCTTCATCACCCTCGAAGCAGCCCACAGCATCGACTGTGATGAAATGGTCCTCATCTTGACCAGCTGTGTCCTTCTCAAGCATCTTCAGCTGTTCAGGGGAGAAGGTGAAGGACCAGGTCAGCTCTGAGCAACAAAGATAACCACACCTTGCCACTTATCACCCCTAAAGATCCCATTCCTTCCAGGCCTTTGAGCTTGGATAAACTCCAACTTTGGCTCTGTGGCCTTGGCAAAGGCTCTGGGCCTCTCTGGGTCCATGTCCTTCAATGGAGTCAGGGTTACCTCCTTGGCTTTGTCCTTGTGCCCCTGGGACTTCACATGCTCTACAAACTTGCGGGGGGTCTTGAAGTAGCGGCTGCAGACGGTGCAGAATGGTCTCAGGGAGTGTTTGGCGATCTAGAAAAAGAGGGCAAGTAAAAGTGGACAGTGTCTCCAGCTGTGAGCCTCTTGACAGTTAGCCAAGCAGTGGACAGAGACCTACCTCTTACCTGCAGGCCCACCACATCTATCAACAAGTTAAGCTACACTCTGCCCTTGTTCTAGAAGGCAGGCAAACATCCATCCCTTCCCTGTGTGGCTGTTTATGAGATGATCATGGATGGTAGTAGAGCGAGAGAACAGGGAGAGAGGGCAGCAGTCCAGAGGACCCCTACAAATCACTCAGCCGAGTGGCAGGCCTTGCACCCACTGGACAGAAAGGGAAATAAAGGCTCAAAGAAATGTGATGGAATTATTCAGGAGCCACACAGTGAGTGAGTAATGATGTGCAGACACAAAGACCAACAACTCATCTCCACTTAGCTGGGGCGGGCACGTTGCTGTGCTTTCATAGCACACAGGCCCTTGTACCTTGTGGTCCTGCGTCCTGCGGTGTTGGATGAGGTCACCCATGTAGTAGACCTGGCAGGTGTTGCACCAGCGCTGGGGTGGAGGTTCTCTGGAAACAGCAATCAGAAATTACAGTGTGCCACTGTCCTCTTTTAAAGAGAGCAGCTCTCCCAGATCACAAGCAAGGCAACTACAATTTTAAATTCTAACAGTCTTTTCCCCCCCTTTAATTTAACACATAAAGTTTTGAAGTTCATCTGAACGAAAACTTAATCAAGAATAGCCAAGGGGGGGGCTGCGGTAAGAATAGCTAAGGGGTGTGAAGACGGTGGTTATGATATAGGTGTTGTTACCACTGTCTTAAAACTTCACTAACTTGCCTGCCCCTCCCAAAACTGAAGCCAAAGCAAAGGCATTAAAGGCCAAGAAGGCAGTCCTGAAGGGTGTCCACAGCCAAAAAAAAAAAAAAAAGATCCGCACATCACCCACCTTCCGGCGGCCTAAGACGCTGAGATTCCAAAGGCAGCCCAAATACCCCCAGAAGAGCGCCCCCAGGAGAAACTAGCTTGACCACTATGCCATCATCAAGTTTCCCCTGACCACTGAGTCAGCCATGAAGAAGATAGAAGATAACAACACACTTGTGTTCATTGTGGATGTCAAGGCTGACAAGCACCAAATTAAACAAGCTGTAAAGAAGCTCTATGACATTGATGAGGCCAAGGTCAACACTTTGATTAGGCCTGATGGAGAGAAGAAGGCCTTTGTTCGATTTGCTCCTGATTATGATGCTTTGGATGTTACCAACAAATTTGGGATCATCTAAACTGAGTCCAACAGGCTAATTCTAAATATAAATTTTTCTCACAAAAAACAAAAACAAAACACCACAATTTCACAAACTTATTTTTCCCCAATATATTAAATTATAATAAAATGAAATAGAAAGAAAGAAGAAAAAAAAAATAACCCAAGGGAAATTTGAGAAAAAGAGTCAGAAGCATTTGCTATATCAGTCATTGAAATCATAGCTCCAGTCGTTAAAACTGAAGCATGCTGTGTATTCTGACGTCATCAATGGGATAGAAGAGGAAGTCTAAAACAAGTTCAAATATGCGTAAGATTTGTAAGTGTGTGATTACACATAAGGTTTCTGATAAATTTGAGAAGCATGTTGTTGTTAGGTGCCGTTGAGTTGAATACAACTCATAGCAACCCTAAGAACAATGTAGATGAACCCCATCCTAAACTGTGCCATTTTCACACTTCGTAATACACTAGAGCCCTCTGCAGCAGTCACCCTGTCAATCCACCTGGTTGAGGGTCTTCCTCTCCTTCAATGACCCTCCATCCTTCCAATCATCATGTCCCTCTCCAAGGAATTGACCCTGTCAATAGTAAGACACATGACCCAAGTCTGGCCAACTGGAAAATGCCACCTCTAGACATTGGATTGGTTAGAAAAGGCCACCTGACCACAGTAGCAGCCCTGAAGCCCCTTCCCTAGAAATAGTTTATTATTGTATGTGTGGATGATCGCCATTTCCTCTGTAGTCACTGTATTCCATTATAAAACTTCATTATCTTCTCAAGTTGCCCTTTGAAATCTTTGTTCGGTGTTTACTTCAGCATTTCCTCCCTTTGTTTTGGCTTCTTGATGCTCTAGTGTAATTTTCAGTTTCTTCTGACATCCATTGGTCTTTCTCCTCTATCTTTGTAATGGCTTGATTCAAGCCATGGTCTTTTTAATGACTTGCTATACATCTGAAAGCTAGACAGTGACTAAGGATGACAGAAGAATTGAAGCCTGTGAGTTGTGGTGTTGGAGAAGAGTACTGAATGTCCCATGGGCTGCCAAGAGAACCAAAGGCATGTCTTGGAGAAAGCACAACCTGGGTGTACTTTAGAGACGAAGATGGCAAAGTTTTGTCTCATATACTTTGGACATGTTGTTAGGAGGGGCCAGTCCTTGGAGAAGGACCTCATGCTTGCAACACTCAGGGAAAAGAGAGGAAGCCCCTCAAGGAGATGGATTGACTAAGTCAAGTGACTTTAACAATGGAGTCAAGAATATCAGAGATGGTGAGAATGGCACAGGACAGGACAAGGTTCAGATCTGTGCTTCACAGGGCTGCTATGAGTCCTACAACTTGATCGCACCTAACAACAACAATACGAGGTGGATTTATGTTACTTAAAACCACAAAGGATCTGCCGGATACAGGATGACTGTACTTATGTCTACATGTTGATGGTCAAAGTAGAGGAAGGAATCCTGGGTTGAGATTGGAGGTGAAGTGAAATGAGTTCTTTTATGTGGCCTTTTGGTTCTCTGGAAAAACAGCTTGAAGAAGTCATTTAGAGGAGGACTTCCTGGGTTGTTCTCTATCACAGAGGATTTGTTGCTTTTGTCATTGACTGATATTCCTGGGTACATTCATAACCAATTTGACAGTTTAAACTAATCTGGCCCTGGTCGTACATACCCTGGAGGGATTGATCAATTTGCTATGTTAAGTAAGTGTTTGACAATTCATTCAACAAGACTGGATGACTTTCAAGATTGGTCTATTTATGGTCTTGCTATGAGGGAAACTGGCAAAGAGTTTGCTTATGTAAGTGGCCAACTCTACAGATGAGACACAGAGAGGAGAGGGAGAGAAGAAACTCATTAAAGGACCTGTAATAAGGGTCAAAGTCCTGAGAAAGCATCTGAGCCAGTACGGAGTGGAAAGGTTGACAGCAAGGAAATCAAGTGCAGAGGGGTGTGCACAGCTGCAAGGGGATGTGCACTGCCAAGGAAGCATGGACAGCCTAGAGCAGGGTCGGCCTGCTCACGCAGCTGAGCAACAGTCCACAGAGGGTGCCCTGCACTGCTTTCTGCCTCAGAGACTTCCAGACTTGGCCTACGTGCTTCCTGATTCTGAGTTGTTCCTGTCATTTCCAAGTTGATCCTGATCTCAAGTTGTAGGCCTGTTACTTCCCTCATAAACCACACAGCTGAGTATGGTCTGTGAGTTCTGTGTGGCTGTTGCAATGAATTACTAAACCCAACAGAGAAGAGAGTGCCACTGGGGGGAATTGCTGGTGTTTGAAATGGAGAAGAAATTGGAGGGTTGAGATTTGCCTGACGTCCACCTACACAAGAACCAGCTTTGTGTTGATTCTGATTTTTATCTTTGGGAATGGTGACAGGTTCTAACACTACATTTTAGGAGAGATATTGTGTTTTACTGTTTGTTGTAAAGAATTTAATACAACTGGGCACTAACAGATAATGAGAAACTGGCATTGGGTGCATGCCTGTGAGATGCAACTGAAAATTGATGGCCTTCGAAGCTACTTCTTCAGTTTAACTAACCTGTCCTTCACAGGACTGACACAGAAACGGCAGCTTTGTGTGTCAGAGATGATGAGAATGGCACAGAACAGAACAGGGTTCACATCTAGTGTTCATAGGGTCACACTGAGTCATACTCATCTCAGTGGCACCTAACAACGTCCTTCACAAGAGTCGTCTTGTACTGGCCCCCATTCATGGACCTCATCCATGTTCATGGGCCTCATCCCAGTTAGCCAGGCTCCCGACTGGGGTTCCAAAGTGCCACTGCCATAGTACTTTCCATGATGGATCAGGAAGGACTGGTGCATCTTCAACCCCATTAGACTCTGTACCTGGGGAGGCCAGGCCTCCATCCCCCATTCCCCACAGCCTGACATGGGATCAGCCCAGAGATTCTGACTACGTTGCATGATGGAAGGACAAGACATCTATTTGAAGGATGATTTTTTTTCCTCACTGCCAACCCTCTCAAGAGTCTGGAAGGGTTACATCCTTCATTTTTCTTCTAACATAGTTAATTGCACTTCACAGATTTGGATCTTGTTTTAACTTAACATTCATTCAGCCAAATATATTTCATATCTTGTTCTCACCCAGTGAAAAGCCTTAACTGATCTACCCAATCCTCTAGGTTTGGGTATTTTAGATAATTTCCAGTTACATTGTTTTCATCATTATATTAATCCTGTAAAGAATATCTGTGTGATAAAGTTCTTCTATGTTTGATTCTTTCACTTAAGTGTAACTCCCAGGTCAGGGAACTCTGGTGGCCTAGTAGTAAAGAGCTGCACTGCCAACCTAAAGACATGCGGTTTGAATCTGCCAGGCACTCCATGGGAAAAATATGAGCAATCTCCTCACATGCAATTTACTGCCTCTAAAAACCCATTGGAGGGTCAGTTATGAGTCAGTTCAGACTTGATGGAACATAACAACATTGCAAGAAATAACCAAGCCTCCTATAAAAAAATAAACAAAACCCCAAAAAGTCTAACTCCTGGGTCAGCAGGCAAGGGGAGGTTGAGGTTTGAGAACACACAGCAAAATCACATCGGGAATCTCTCCATGAGAGTGGGCTAACAGAGATGCGAACTGCCCTTGCAGAGAAAGACCCCTGTCATTGGAGGTGGGTAAGCAGAGGCATTTCTCCAAGGCCTACCAGAAGCCCCTCCTCTTCCCTTACCCCCCATTTGGGGATCTTCAAGCCCATCCCTGCTCCTGATTCTATTAGTCTGGGATGGATTTGATTTTATTTCCAGAGTGTTTGTGTGGCTTTCTTTCTGAACTAGCTGTCAGCATCCTGAAATTTGGAGATTTCTTATCTAAGTCTAGATTTCTGGACCCTTCTGAAATACTGGGAATATGGAGCTGAGAGGCAGCTAGCTGTCTTACACGTCAGAGTCCATGTCACTGGTGACCTGAACTAACGCTGTCCACTTCGCTCAATAATGATGCCTCTCAGCTTCTACAGGCCTTGGTGACTACCTAGAGGGCCTTCTCATATGAAAGGTGGCATTTCTGATTGGCTGCCTTCTCATGACAGTGAATCAAGGAGAGGCAGGGAAGTTGTAACCTTGGCAACAGGAGGACCTTGTTCTCACTATTGTGCCCCCGGGTGGGGTGAGCATATGTGCCAGGGAGCACGGATCTGTGCCACAGCCCACTTCCCTCCAATGTGGTTGGTCACATTGTTCTTGTGGCTGGGACCTTAAGAGACAATCTTTTCACAAATTCCAGGACTATAGCCATCTCTAGGCTATCTTACAGATGAGGAAAATTGAGGTCCCAGGTCACACTATTAATAACATGAAGCGGTCTCCCGAGGAGGGCACGGCTTAACCCAAAGGTAGATCTTGCAGATGGTAGGGCCAGAGCCGCTCTTTGATTTCTGCCTTACCCACCCCATGACACAGCCCACTCCCCAGCACTGAGCCTCTGAGACCCTCTACTCACTCCTCCTCTCCCTCCAGAACGTCCTGAGGTGTAGGCAGCAGGGACAGGAGGCAGGTTTGGTTTGTGTGCTGGATCTCCCCGAGCCGCTGCTGGTGCTGGGTCCCTGCCAGGTGGTCCTGGAACTCCTGCAGCAGAGTGAAGGACGGGCATGAGGCACAGCTCTGGGGCAGTGGGCAGTGGTGGGGCCTGAGGAGGAGGATTCCAGCCTCTCTATCCCAGCTTCCTGGCCATTGCTGGGAGACTGTTCCTGTCCCCACTGCCCTGCATGGGCCAAAGGAAGAAAGGGGGATCAAGGCAGAGTGAGCACGCACTAGACTGAGAGCTTCTGCTCTTCCTAAGAAGAGGCCAGCTGTGTGGAGGGAAGACTGTGTGAACCCCTCAAAGAAGAAGAACAGTCTGATTAACTTCAAGTCTCTGTAACTCTGCTTGGAGTGCACTACTGGTTTATAGTGGTAATAATACAATACCAATAGCAGTAATAATAGAAGTGTTATGGTATCATTAATGTACAAGTGAATGCTCACTCTGGGCCAAGCCTGGGGTTCATGACTTCAATGTCAAGTTCAGGTCTGTCTGACTCTAAGAATCTATGTTATTGGCTGGTCAGGGAGCATTTTTCTGAGGCTACGTACAGCTTCCAGAGGTCGGCTCTCACGGCCTTTTGTCGCTACTAGACAGCAAAGGGGCAGACTGGGAATTCCGTAAAGATCCCACCCTCCATCTGCCCACCCAACGGGGTTGCTGTACCTGCTGGCTAGTGCAGTTGGCCTTGCAAATACAGCAGAAGAACTGGAGAGTCTGCCTAGAAGGTGTGCTGGCCACAGGGGTGATGGATGTGCAGTCACTGAGTCGAGGCCCAGGAGTCAGGGGGACAGTGCTAAAGGCCCGGCTGTCATTGCTCTGCTGGATGGTGACCTTCAGGGAGCCTGCAGCACCCCATACCTGGAGCCAGGAGCAAGAACAGAGCTACCACCAGCTAGGCACTTAAGATGGGTCAGCCCCATGCTGGACAAAGCTCTGCTGAATCCAGTCTGCTCTCCCTAAATCCCTCAGGTGGGAGGGCTGTTCCATTTCACAAATGGAGAAAATATGAGGGAGCTCTAAGGTGGGCTTAGGGAGACAGAAGCCATCCCAGTGCCAGATTCTGTGGCCCCAACATTCGTCCCCAGCTGCCACATTAATGTCTCACCCACCCTGAGCATCTCTCTAGCACTTTTTTCACATTCTCCCATATCCAGGTCACTGGGGGATTCCTCTTGGCTTTCTTCCATGCTGACCAGGGCATCGACTAGCCCCTGGGAGACTGTTTCCAGGCCTGAAATGACAGATGTCCTCTCCCACCCTGGGTCCAGAGAGACCTGAACCCAAGAGCAGCCCTCTCTGCCCACTGCTAGGGGCTTCAAGCCTGGTTCCAGTCCCAGGCTGTCGCCAGAGTCAGAAAGTACCAGTGAGAATCAAAGGGTCCCCACAGTGCTACTCTGCCACTGGGGCTGCAGGGGGCCAGAGTTCAAGTGCTCACTTACCTCCTCTAGCTTCTGCCATGTCAGGCAGCATTTCCTGTACCGTGGTATGAACTGGAGCCGGTGACTGCTCAGGTGCTGACACATGTGGCTGGGTCTGAGGCTGCCCCTGGGTCTGTGCCGGTGGCAGCTGCATGGGACGCTGCTCAAGTGGTGTTTCTGTTGTCTGTTCTGGAGGCTGTTCCAGCGGCTGGGCTTGCGCCTGGACCTGTGGACATGTCTGTGTCTGTGCCTGCTTCAGCAGCTGCTGCCGCGCCTGTTTTGGAGGCTGTGATGGTGCCTGTGGCTGCACCTGGGGTTGCACCTGCTTTGGCGACTCAGCCTCCTTCTGCGGCTGTGGCTGCACCTGCTTCTGCTGGGGCACTAAGTGCTCTGGGTAGGTCTGGGTTTGTGCCTGTCTCTGAAGCTTTGGCTGCACCGGGGCAACTGCTTGTGGCACCTGTGGCTGAGCCTGTGGCTGCACCTGGGCCTGGATCTGCAGAACCCGTGGCTGGAACCGTGGTGGCATGCGGACTTCTGCAGGCTCAAGCAGCAGCTCCGGTGTCTGTGTCTGCTTTGGTACTGTCATCCGGACCTGTGGCTGAACCTTTGCCTGAAGATGCCCTTGAGACCCTTTCTCTCCTGTGGGCTCCTGTGAGCTGGGAAGGATCAAGAGAAAAACCCATCCAGGTTTTCCTGGAGCCCCATGGGAGCTCCCAGGAAAGATTCCAGTACTCACTCGACTGCTAATGAACTGGGGATCTGGAAAAATGCCTTCACCTCTCTGATCCCCAATATTCTAGAAATAAATTGGAGAGAATCACCATCCCCCAGAATAGGTACCCAAAGTCCTATAAATCTGCTGGTCCTCCACCCACGCCCTAAGGTCCTAGATACAAATCTCCACCCGGTCACTTGTACCCCAAGCCAGCCTCCAGCTGGGGCTCAGATACAAGGAAGATACCAGAGATGGCCTGAAACCCTCCTAGGTACAGTAAGGGGGATAATTAGGCCTAACCTTTGTCCAAAGCAGAGACTGGGGTCCTGTCCCCGCCTGCTGCAGGGGTGCAGGGCTCCTGTGTTCTGGGCAGGTTCTCAGCTTCAGTTACCTTTTCAACCTCTTGGTTGGTGGTTCCAACCCTTCACAGGACTCTGGCTCTGGCATTGAGGTGCGTTTCTCCTTAATGATGCCATCTGGGTCATGGGGAGACTCTTGACCTGGGATGGAGGGCAGATGAGTGACCATGGATGCTGGTTTGAGTTCCAGGAGATGAAGCCTGGGATACAACCCCCCCACCACTATCCCTTCCCTGAGCCAGGAGTTAGCCCACTTGCCTCCCACATCTGTTTCTGTTACCCACCAAAGTAGTGCCCACCTGCCCCAACCTGTGTCCCTTTTCAGGGTCAGCAGCCTCCCTCCCTCACCTTCTGGTGTGTTGGTTCTGGGCTCTTCAGCTTCATCAGACCCCTCTGGGGGGTCTGCCTTGTCTTCCACAGGTATTGTCTGAGAATAAGAATCCTACTTCCTTTCAGAAACCGTATCTGACATCCGTCACCTACCCTTGCAAATGTCAGCTTGCACATTCCACAGGGAATGAAGGGGGCCTCTGGCTGGCCTGGCTCCAGAGCTGCCTAGATGCCAGACGGTCCTAAACACCCTGGGAGTTATGTCTAGGATAGTCCATTGAGCTGCCACAGGTCAGGGGACACAGTGCCTCTTCTTGACCACAGCATTATCTCCTCCCTTCTCTATCCCCTTCATCATGAAGCAACCAGTGGGATTTTTCTCAAGTACAGACTTGCACATCTCTCCTTTTCTGAGCTTAAAACTGTCTCTTATTTTTCTTTAAAACCTCTCATTTCTCAGACTTAAAACCATACAATCTGGCCTCTGCCCCACCCTTCACTCCAGCCTTCTTTTGTCCCCCTCTCCCCCAGTGCTCTCTACTCTATCCACACTAGCCTTTTATCTTATAGTCCAAAGCTCTGGCCTTTTCCTGCTACTAGGTCTTCACCCAGGCCTCAAAGATTCGTTTTACGGGAAGGCTTCCTGACACCAGACGAGGTGCCCAGGTCCCCAGAACACTTTAGATTTCTTTGTGACGATTTCCATAAACTTGATAAAGTAGTTAGAGCATTATGTGCATTTCATGTCTCTTGCCACCCACTCCTATCTCCAAGGAACACAAGAGCCAGACCAGAGGTCAGCTCCATTCCTGAATTCCCTGGACCCCTAGCAAGTGCTAGCAGAGGCTTGCTAAATGAACATGACTCTGGCCAGGGCCAGACCTCTCCAGAAAGCCCCTCTACAAGTCCTCCCACAGCCTCCTTCCCTCTCACCAAGCCTGAAGGGCTAGCACTGATCAGAGGACAGTAACCTGTGTACCAAGTCCAGACCACAAATCCTTCAGAAAGTACTTGGCCCTCACCCTGCTCCATGACTTAAGCACTGGGCTCTCGCTATGTGGCCCAGCGCAATCCCAATTCCACTCTGAGCCTCAGTTTTCCCACATGTAAAGTAGAAAGGGTGGAAACTTGATGGTCCTTAAAAGATCATGTTATGACAGGCCTTGTCGGAAGGTCTGAGGCCAAGGTCCATGATTAGAGGGGTATGCCTCAGAGAAGCTAGCAGGGTTCTGTCTCTAGGCCCAGAACTGCACTCAGGAACAAGGGGTGTGAGAGGGGCTGCCAGGAGGCTCAGTGAGTGTCTTAAGAAAGGTGATGTCTCTTATAAGGATCTTTATGCTTATGTCAGAGAAAGGTTCCTGTTGGTGTCTTTGACACCTCAGGGCTCCCAAACACCAACTTAGATTTAGCAAACAGAGCTTAGAACCTTCAGCTGGCAACAGTGTATAGCATGCCATTTTATAACATTGTTTTGTCCCAAATGCATTTTTGTATTTTTATATATGATTACTCACACTGGCTTTTTGCATTTCTGGCAGTAATTCAAAGTTTCCATTTTAAGTAACTGTAATTGAAAAGAAGCTAACTCATTTAAGGCTACATGTGGATTTTGGGTCCTTGGCAGGTCTAGATTGCAATGTGAAAGTGTACAGTAAATATAATACACATTGGATACCAAAGACTTAGATTTAAAAAAAAAAAGACTAAAAATACTTCATTAAATTTTTTTCATATTGACTACATGTTAAGATAATATATATTTGATATATTGAAGCAAATAAAATATATTCCTAAAATTAATATGACTGTTTTTTATTGTGGTTACCAGGGAATTTTGTTCGGTGTTGATTTAAAAAGAAATATAAAAGAAATAATAGTACTGGTTGTTGATTGTTGTCGAGTTGATCACAACTCATATTGATCCAATGAACAAAAGGCCTGAAGACTTTCTATAACTATCATCATTTACCAAAGTTCATGGAGTTTCCAGAGGCATGTTGTTTAGGAAGTGGATGCCACCCCTGCTTCCTTGGACATGTTAGGGTATGAGAATATTTGAAGTTTGAGGAACATTAGATAAGCCCAGACCTGCTTTACAGATGAAGAAACTGAGGCATAAAAAAGGAGGGGTGATCTGCCCAAAAGACCAGGGTAAGTGGAGGGGAGCTGACATGTAGGTGTCTCTTCTCCTCCCACCCCCACCCGATTCAAACACCTCTACTCACCTTTCGATTAGTAGTGCGGGAGTGTCTATGGGGTGCCCGCCCTGAGAAGTTGCCCTGGGGGGGATTCATAGGGACCCCAACAGGGGGAGGGCCCAGCAGGGACTGACGAGTAGCCTGGGGGAAGAACTGCTGTAGATTTGGAGTGGCTAGCTGAGGGGGTGGGAGGCTAGGAGCTGCCAGGTTCGGGGCTGCCAGGTTCGGGGCTGTCAGATTGTAGCCACGGAGGTTACCTGTGGGCAAGAAGAGAAAAGAAGGATCATAATTGTGTTGGGGGGTACAGGTGAATGTCAGAGACCAGTTCCCCAAAGCACTATGGGAACCTAACAGACAACTCTGAAGGAGACCAATTCCTACCTAAGAAGTTCAGTCTGGCCACGGGTGGTGGAGGAGGCCATAGGGTTATTTTTCTGCTCTAATTGGGAGGACAGAGCAGTATAGAGGGTAAGGCACTGACTTTCCAGATTTCTACTTTAACAGTGATTTAACACTCCCAGTCCTATTATCTCTACAGCTAAGAATATGTAGACACAACGTGGGAAAGCAACTTGCCAGTGTCTGTGAAAGGCTGCAGTTCACCTTCTGGTCCCAGCCAAGGCTCAGAGGTCCTCTTGAGCCCTCTCTCTCCTTGGCATCTCCCATCTAAGTGATCACCAGATCTTATCAGCTCCATCTCCTGCACCTCCTCTTCCTAGTCCTGCTTTTCCTTTCTAGCCTTCTGCTCATCCCACCTCTTCCAAAGCCACTTCATCTCTTCCCTACATTTTTGCCATAACCCTCTTAGACCACTAGTAGCAAACCAATCTTCCCCAAGCCACATGATACCTTCGTTCCTTCCTTTACCTCAACCCTTCCATAGCTCCCTAGTGATAGAGAATGATGCTCAGTCTGCACCAGGGATGTCCAGATCAACCTTCCTAAACCCTACTTTCTTGCCATTGTTCCCACACGTTGTTGTTGTTATGTGCCTTCAAGTTGCTTACGACTCTATGTACAACAGCCCTGAAACCTGCTCTATCCTTTGCCAACTTTACTGTCTCTGACACACCTACCCTTATTACCCCAGTCACTGTTTCAATCCACCTCATTGATGGTCTCCCTCTCTTTCTCTGTCCCTCTACCCTTCCAAGCATGACGTTCCTCTCCAAGGTTCAGTCCCTCCTTGCAACACGCCCAGTTTGTCAGACAAAGCCTCAGAATCCTTGCCTCCAAGGAGCGGCCTGGCTCTACCCTCTCTTATACCCTCACTATATTCCAGCCATATGCCCTCATTCATCTTTTAAACATGTCCAGCTTTAAGTCCTGCCTCTGAGCCTTATACATGCTATTCCCTTGCCTGGGTTCTCTGAGCCCACTAACTCTAAGTCATCTTTTGGACCTTCTTGTAGGTATTTTTCCTCAAGAGACTTTCAAAGACTTCCTCTAAGTCCTCCCAGCCCCCTCTATGTTCTCATAAGCCTCACCAATGGCACAGTCTCTCTGTCTACCTCCCACTATCCACTACCCAACCACACTGGGAGCTCCTCAAGCAAGGGCAGTCTCTTCAGTCAGCTGAGCTCCACACCTCAGGGGAGGGCCAATTTCAGGAAAGGTTTAAGAAATGAAGAATACTTGGAACCTTTGTCCTAGTGCACTGAAGTGCCTCCCTGTGCTGAGAGACAAAGTATAGGAGTTAAGGGCATGGTTTACACTGTGCTGTGAAAGCTGGGTACAGATTCATTCACACTCTATACTTCAAGCTCTCTGATCATGGGCAAATCAGTTTCTCCTTCTCAGCCTCAGTTCCGCCATCTCTAAAACAACATTTTATGAGAATTCATTGAGCTATATGAATGTGACTAGGATATACTAAGTGCTCAGTTAACAGTAAAAATACATATACACATGTGTACAGAAAAAAGCACAGCAGCTCCTAAAAACAATAAGGCAAATAAATGGAACATCCTAATAGAAAATGGACAAAGGACATGGACAAGTCACAAAAATATAAATGTTTAACGACAAATATCAAATATTCAATGGCACTAGCATTCAAAGAATGTCTATTTAAACATTATAAACATAATAAAGCTTCTCCTGCCAACCAAATTAATATACATACATATATAAAAAAAACATATAATACCCAATGTTGCTGTGGGCATGGTGAGGCTGGCACTGTCATACGTGGCGGGTGGCATTGCAAACTGGTCCAGTCCTTTGGGAAAGCAATTTGGTAGTACTTAACAAGAGCTTTAAAAACATCCATCTCCATCCATCATTTTACTTTTGGGAATCCATTCTAAGAAAATAATCTCAAACATGGGAAAAGATATTCATTCCAATGTTATTTAAAACAGAAAAAAAAAATTAAAAAAAAAAAAAGACATATCCCACCAATGGACTATTAAATAGCTATTAAAGATCATCTTTTCAGAGACCATGAACTTGTATGGTAAATGATCATGCCAAAATATTCAAGGAAAAAGAAACAAAATACAGCCTTCTCCTTAAAAATTTAACCACATCATGAACAAATTTCCAAATTGGTGCCTGGGAAAAAGTAGGATGAAATGTAACAAGACATTGATCAATGAAGCTGTCAAATGATAGTCTGGGTTTTTCTTCAGCCTTTATCTTTTCAGTCTTCTTTGAAGAGTATGGGGGAATTATAGCTATCACTATACAAACATTATGTATGGGTCTCTGTGTGTATTTTTTTTATCTTGCCATTTGCAGGTCAGTTCCCATGACCATCTATACCCACATGGCTCCAGCAGGATCAAGACTAAAAAACCATCATACCTTCCCATGAAGCAGGAGGGCTGGTGGACTAAGGACATAGCTCTGCAGTAAGATGTGGGCTTTAATTCTCATTCCACTCATGGATCTGTCTAACTCCTAGTGTTGTCAGTAGCGTCAAGGGGTTACATGTGGAAGGCTGTAGCCTAGGGCTTAATCCAGACAGGGTCAGGGTACCGAGGAAGCATAGCTGGGCTGTTAGCTGGAGAGGCTGGGTCTGAAGATGCTGGCCCTAGGTTTCTGAGCCCCTGAATTACTCCTTTAGGGACCAAGAAACCAGGTGCATCTAGGAAGGAAGAGCTCAGAAGCTGCTTTTATAGGCTGGTTTCGTAGAGAAACCGAGGCGTACAAGTCCAACAGAGGGATCTAGGGATACCTACTCAGACATTAGAGCTCAGAAGACCCAGGAGTTGGTGTAGGTCACCCACTAAAGGCATTTTATGGCTCAGAGAGAATAGTTTCCCTTCACTGGGTCTCATCCTTCTCTGTCCAGTGGGGTATGGAGGTGGTAATGTTTTGTCATTGTGTTGATTCTGACACAGAACGGCCCTATATGGCAAAGGAGAACTACTCTGTTGGGTTTCCAAAGTTGTGATCTTTACAGATGGAGCCTGGTGGAGCAGTGGTTAAGTACATGGTTACTAAGAGTAGTTTCAGCCCACCAGCCACGTCAGGGGAAAAAGATGGAACATTCTGCTTCCACAAAGAGTTACAGCCTTGACAACAACTCTCCAGGGAGTTCTACTAGAGTTAGGATCAACCTGATGACAGTGGGTTAGATTTTTAAATTTTTTCAAAATTTTTACATGTTTAAAAAAGTGATCGTCTGAATAAACAACTATTGAGCCACCAGAGCAACTTGAGATGTGGGGATATATGTTCAAAATACTTCTTTCTATCCATCAGTTTATCTAATCTGAATGTGGGAAAAGTGAACTGAGTACTGCTCACAATGCCAGCACCATGGCCAAGGTCACTGCTCCATGATCAGACAGACCTTCACCCCCTGCAGCCTCGGTGTGGGCACTGAGAGGTGTTCCATCTTAGGGTTTCTGAGTGAATCAGATGAGATGTACTGTAAGGGGTCTGCTGAAGAGTTACACTAAAATGAAGCAGGGTAGGGTCTGGACTCATACCTTGCAACTGCTGTAAAAGCAAAGCTCTCTGTAGCGCAGAGCCGTTAAGGAAAGAGGCTGAGTTGGTGCCTTGCAGATTCAGAAGCTGCTGCTGTGGCTGCTGCTGGGGGAGGCCCCTGTGGATTGGAAAGCACTTGTCAGAGGGTTGCTGCAGAGACCAGATTGCTTCTCTTTCCTGACCACTCTGTGCCCCACTTGGGCAGATGGAGAATTCCACTGGAGGTAGGAGTTGCTGATAACTCCATGCTTCAAGAGATTCCCGTGAGAGAAAGGGCTGCAGAGAGCAGTGTCCAAGACAGGAATCTAAGTGGTAGTGGTGTGGGGCACACCCTCCCAATGTAAGCTCACCTGCCTACAGCCATGGGCATGGGGGCCTGTGGTGGCGACTGCTGGAGCAGCTGCTGGAGCTGCAGCAACTGCTGCTGCTGCAACTGCTGCTGCTGCAACTGCTGCTGCTGCTGCAACTGCTGGAGCTGTTGCTGTTGCTGGAACTGCTGCTGCTGTTGGTTGTACATGGCTCCTGGGAGTAGTAGAGAGAGGAAGGAGTAAGCCAGGGTCCTGCCACAGTTCTGCTCTACCCCCATCCCAAGTCGACAGCATTCAAACACTCCCTGCTGATCCTCCCTGCTAGTCCCAATCCTGCCAAGTGCATGCCGCATTCACACTCAGTGCTCGCAATATGCCTCCATCCTTGCCATTAGTTACCTAGTTTAACCATCCTTCCGCTCAGATCTTGTCTATAGGCCTCCTTTACCTCCTCAACCTTGACCACCCAACTCCCAAGGCTCCATCCTTTCGGGTGGAGCACCTCCCTACCCCCATCATTCTGCACCAATCGCATCTCCCCGCCTGCTGCTCTTCCCTACCACACCTTTTATATATCTTCATTCTCTTCCTGGTACCCTATTTTGTGGTGATAAAGTCACACGCTCACACACACACACACACACACACACACACACACACACACACACACTCTCTCTCTCTCTCTCTCCAATAAGCTTTCACTTTTATCCATCCATGAGCCAACGCTTCCTGCTCTAACTGATCTCACCTTCCTTCCCCATCAACTCGTTCTGATCCTGATTCCGCTAAATCCTTCTAAAGCAGGTACACACATTACCCATCAAATCCTGAAGCCCCATCAGCTCACAAAGCCCAAGGCCTCCTTTCAAGTTGTCCCTAGCCCCTCCCCCAGACCCCCGCACCTCGAGTTCCCGCGCGGCTCTCGCCGCTGGAATTGCACCGCTTCCTCCCCGCACCCACTCAGCAATCGCGTCGCCCCCTCGGGAAAGGAGGGTTGTGGGCCCTGCGACGCTAAGGCCGGGAGGGCAGGCTGCCAGGCGCTCAGGCTCCCGGGCTACCCACCGTTCCACAAGGGCCTATCCGCTTGGAAGGCGAGCCAGCGGCCTCGGCCGGACAGCGCCCTCTGGAGGGCAGGAGGTCCCACTCCGCCGGCCGCGCCGCGAGGACCTTCCCCGCGCAGCGGTCACACTGCGAAGGCAGCGCCCGCTCACCCCACGCCGGGGAGGCTGCTGTCATCCCTCGAGAGGACGTGGAGGCCCCAGGCTGGGACGACCCTCTGGCTCGTGTTCTCTGCATCCAAAAGGGGCAGCTGGAGCCCAAGATCCGTCTGTCGCCTGGAGGGGTCTGCAGGGATGGGAGAGGGACCAGTCTCCAACCTACCTCACCACGGCCTGTCCCGCGAACCTGGGGCCCCGCGTGGGGCCGGAGTGGGAGGGCACGTGCAATCGGCTTATTTTCATTCGGGGACCAAGACCTGGCAAGAGGTCGCCAAGGTCGCACATGCTGGCGGAAGAGTGCACCAGAAGGGGTCGAAGTGGGGCCCCAATCTGAACTATTCTTAATAGATTTGGCTGGAGAGGAGGTGAGGAGGGTTGAATTTAGTTGTAAACAATTGCGTACATCTTACTTAGAAATTCTAAAGCGGTTCTAACTCAAGCAGTCCTTTAAGGATGACTCGATATCCCGCCTCTACAATCTCCCCTCCATCCCTATACGTAATTGCTTTGCCAAATAGCCCGTTAAGTCACTAAATAACAACTCCTAGACCCGTTTCTATTGCTCAAAGCCTTCGGTGTCTTTAGAAGCCCTGGGTGCGTTGAGCACACGGTGGCGCTAGGAACGCTCAGATCAGAGCCAGGCCCGGTTTTTTTGTTTGTTTGTTTTTGTTTTTGGTGTTTTTTTTTTTTTTTTTTTTGGAAGGAAGGCGGTCAGGTGCTCAAACAAATCTCTGCAGTCATGTGACAAGCGCTGTCCTAAAGCTCTGGCCCCGGCGCTACCTACCGCAGCCCCAAGGGGCGAAGACAGTCTAGACCAGCGGCCAAAGAGCTGGGTTTTTAAAGGTGCCTAGGGTGGACATAAGGTCGATAAGAGTCGCAGGCGACTCGATGGCACATAACAACTACAACAGAGTGGAGGCCAAGGGGTCAGGGAGACATAGCTTCTGAAAGGTAGGAAGGAAGCAGGGGAAGATTACTCAATAAACAAGGTAAAGCATAGGCTTACGTGTGCTTGCTATCACACGGGTTTCACGAGCTCTGGCTACCTAATGCTAAGAAGCTGTCCTGCAATCCCAAAGGCAAGGGAATCAAATCCACCATCTGATCCGCGGGAGCCGATGGACAATCCCCTCCTATACTAACTGCCTCTGAAAACCCGCTGGACAACAACTCCAACATAAATTCATGGGAAATTGTTCCCTATAGATTATAGTAAAGAAACATAAGTAAACACGTGTTAACCTTGCTTCCTGGCGATTCAGACTCGGTCAGACCCTCCGGATAGGTTTCTGCAGCTGTAAATCCTTACAGGAAGAGACTGCTCATCTTTATCTTAGGAAGGGGACTCCTACTGATGATGACCTTTCAATTAGCAGCGCTCCTTGTTAGGGATTGTAAATTTAAAAAGAGACTGATTCTGTAGGAAGGTGCTCTGGGTTTGTAAGATAAACAGACGTCAGGTTTGTAAGATAAACAGACGTCAGCCATACATAGAATCTTAGCTTCTTTCTGCTGGGGAGGAAAAAAGTGATATTGTTAACTAAAATAAACAAACCATCCCTGATGGGAACACCAGGAAAAACTGCAGTGCGAAGCCCAGAGGGATAGCAAGAAATACAGGATTGGAAAACTCATTCTGGTGCGAGATACTGGTGGGGGCCCTGAAGCAAGACCGATATCAGAGAGGAAATGGGACCAGGCGGAAGCGTTGACAAACTGATCTGGGCACCTGAGTCACAGAAATACAGGGTTGACACTGGCTCAGGGGGAATCCATTTTCTCATCTGTAAAATGGGTGTGAAGATGCCATTTCATAACTCTTCACAAGACATCTGGCACAGAGAAAGCTTAGCACACTGGCAACGGAAAAAAGAAAACACCTAAAAATAACATTCATGCTCGTGGAGGCTGGGAACCTGCACTACTGACTTTCTGCATCCTTGGATGCAATTCGCCTTTCTGGGCTAGACTGCAGTCTGCAATTACATATCAAGGTTTTTGAACGTGTTCTTGCCTTTGAACTGGTACTCCTACTTGCATATAATCTAGTCTAATAATCTAATTAAAGCAAGTAGTCAGAAATGAGATTTTTTTTAAAAAAAAAGCCAGAATGTTGTTCAAAGAACATTGTAATAGATAGCGGTCTAGAAAATAATCATCTTTAGGGGAGCAGCTAAGTAAGCCATGGTGTCTGTCTCTCAGGGAATAACACACAGCCATCAGAAATTATGTTTTCAAAGGATATCCAAACACTCACAATATGATGTGAAGTGAACTTGGCAGGTTACCAAATTACATATGCATTATGATCCTGCTTTTAGAGAGATTAACTGTATGTTTGTAACTGGCTCATGTTAGGGAGTTATCCTTTTCCTAATTTACAGTGATGGGTTTGTATGACATTATAATGAAAAGAGAGTGAGCTTTTTTAAAAAAAAGTTGGATTTTATTATGTGTGTGTGTGTGTATCATCAAATGGGATCTGACTGGTACAGGAGGAGATTGCCCCTTCTCCAGCAGAGCAACTGGTGGGTTCGAACTGCCTACCTCTGGGATTGCAGTACAGTTTCTTGCCACTAGGCCACCAAAGCTCTCTGGGAGGGAACTTTAAAAAAAATGTATATAACTTTGTGATACCTCTATGAAGGCCAAATGAGATAATGAGTGGGGACTTTGGGGCTCTTGTTAATTACTTTTAATCAACCCCATGCAGGCAAAATCCTCCAAATACAATTATGGGAGAGAAGTGTCACCTCTTTGCATCCCAGATGAACTCTCAGCCTAGAGGATCACCTTGAGGCCTCATTCTTGCCTCTGAGTTGACATGCCCCTTTATCACAAAATAAATTTGGATCTATATCCAGGTCCATTCTGCTCCAGAAAATCCACCTATCTCTTCTCGTGATAGTTCCATGATCATTGTCGTCTGGGGGTTTTTTTTTGGTTTTTTTTATCATTGTAGTTTTAGAACATATTTGTGATCATTGTAGCTTTAGAATATATTTTGGTGTCTGATGGCACAAGACCCTGATAATCTTCTTGGTTTTTTTTTCTAAACACTTCTTGCCAATTCTCAATCATGTATTATTTTAAGTAAATAATTTGTTATTACTAAGTGTTATTGAGTCGACTACAACTCGTAGTAAACCTATGAACAATAGATCTGAACCCTGCCATCCTTACCATCTCTTACACACTCGAGTCCACCATTATAGTCACTGTGTCAATCCATTTCATAAAGCATCTTCCCCTCCTTCACTGACCCTCCACCTTTCCAAGCATAATGTCCTTTTCCAAGGATGGCAACAACATGCCCAAAGTATGTGAGACAAAGTTTCATATCCTTGCCTCCAAGGAGCACCCTGGCTGCACCTTTCCCAAGACATGTTTATCTTTTTGGCAGTCCATGGGATATTCAGCACTCTTCTCCAACACCAAAACTCAAAGGCATTGATTCACAGAAATAAAAAAATAAAATTATGTAAAATAATACAAATAATAGCAATCCCCCAGAAAAATCCCATCAGAATCTTGATTGGTATTGCTTTAAATATGTTAAATCTGAGAAGAGCTGATCAACTTTTTTAAGTTTGAGATAATATATGTTGATACTTTTTTTAAACTTTCTATTACATTGCAGTTTTTGCAGATTTCTTCACCTAATGCCTAGAGAGTTTCTTTCATGGCTGTTGTTGCTACTTTCCCAATATCATTTCTCACCAGCTATTCATTGTGGTGTCTTTGTTTTGTAATCTTCCATTTCTTTTGCATCAAATTATTTCAGTGTTCAGTGATGTCATTTGCCCCTCAAGGGCAGAAATGGGCTGCTGAGTCGTTCTCAAGTCCTTGGGACCCAGCTCTGTGCCCTGCACATCACAACTACCTGGTGATGGTTGATTGAGCGAATGGATGAATTAAGTAATTGCTCTAGGGTGCAGTTTCCCGTCTCCCTCCTTGGACTTACAACTTGAGCAGCTCTTCTTTCCTTGAACAGAGGCACCCAGCATAGCATAGCAAGACATGTGATGTGAATCAGGGTCAGCATAACTTTCAGCTTGGAAACCCTGGGAACAGACTCCACTCAGCTACTGCTCCAGGTCAGACAAGAGGCAGAGAACAATCTCAAACCATATGCTTGTCATGTGGCTTTTTGGTGGCTGTCACCCACCTGTGTCTTCACCTATAAATAACTAGGGAGAAAGAAAGTGAGGACAGAGATGGAGGATTACAGGATAGGCATAGCCCTGTCATTGCCCCCATGAGGACCCACTGTAGGTCACTTCTTAATTTAGGATCTTAATTGGACCCTCTCTGCTTAACGGATTGACATGTAGACCTTCTCTATTTTCAATCAATCTCTTTACCTACTTCCTGCAAGAATGTAGCTCATCATTCCTAAACTCCTCTGGCTCTGAAAGGTATGAGGGAAAACCAAAATGATGTTCAATGGGGAAGAAGAGAATTGGGCACTTTGAAAGGTCCTCCTATGCTGGCCCACCTTTCCACCTTGTGGTGGGCTGAAGTGAAAAAACAAAACAAACCAGTTACCATGGAGCCCTCCCCACTCTTGAGCTGTGTTCCAGAGACTTTTCAAAACCTTGTTTTTTGAAAGCAGATTGTAAGATTTTTCCCCCCCCCCCCCAAGGTGTCTCTTTGTCACCTATTTCTTGATAGTTCTTTTTTAAAAAATGTGTTATTTTATTACATATTTGGAGAACATTGTTGTTGTGTGTTGTCAAGTAGAACTGACACATAGCTGACCCTCCAGCGGGCTGTTCTCTCTCAGGACTGGTGGTGCATTCAAACCATATGCCTTGAGGTTAGCAGCATAACTCCTTACCACTATGCCACCAGAGCTTGGCAAGTTCTTGATAGTTCTTGAAAGGGTATAATGCTCAAAGCAAACTTCCAATGCAAAGACTGTGAGACTTCATTGTTGATCAGTCTTTGGAAAAGGACATCATGCTTAGAAAGGTAGAAGGTCAGTGAAAGAGACGAAGACCTTCAGCAAAGTGCATCAGCACAGTGATTACCACAGTGAGCTTAAGCACAGCAGAGATTGTGAGCAGGATGAAGATTGAGTGAGGCTTTTATCTCTTATACATAGAGTTACTCTGAGTTAGTGCCAACAGCTCCTAACAATAAGAAAATGTCTGCTGGTGAGCTCTGGTGGCCTAGTGGCAAGAAGGTGTACTGCAACTCAGAGGTGCACAGTTCAAATCCACCAGATGCTCTGCTGGAGGAGGAACAATCTCCTCCTGTACCAGTCAGATCTGATTTGACAGTACACACACACACACACACACACACACACACACACACACTAAAATAAATGTAAAATAAAAAAGAAAATGTCTGTTAAACAAAACTAAACTGTTGTTCAGTTTTAAGAAGACTGCAGGGGATATATTTTTGCTTAAGCTTTAAAGATTATTTTAGATCAGGAATTTCAGGTATTCATTCAGCTTCCATGGCTCCAAAATGTCTAATGTCTTTGAGGATTTGAAAATCTGTTTGATATTCCCCTTCCTTTTGATAAGGATTCTTCTGGGGAATCTTTGCTCAAAATGATCAGTAATGATAGCCAAGCTACATCTAGCTCTTCTGGTTTTCTGATAAAGGAGACAGTTGTTCATGGATGTAATTAGCCAATATTCCACTTTTTTTGTTGTGTGATTGTTAGGTGCCATCCAGTCAAATATCACTCATGGCAAAATGATGAACAACAGATCTGAACCCTGTCCTATCTATCCTGTGCCATCCTCCATATACTCCTCTAACTCCTGACTTTTTCTATTACTCCAGGTGAATAAAGACCAATTGTACCTTGATGCTTACATGCTAGATTTTAAGACTCCAGGAGTCAAACAATAAACTATGAGGTAAAAAAGAAAGAAAGAAATACTAAGAACATTATTAGGCCAAATAACTGACTGTCCCATAAAACCATAACTAATCCCATGAGGTGTTTGGTTGTACATAAACTGCCTTACCAGCTATACTTTTTGTCATTGTTGCAAATACATCTCTTTGTTTCCCTACCTTAACCGAAGTGACTTTTTACGTCACTATTAATTTTACCCTTCCTTCCCCCAGCTCCCTATAACCACTATCAAACTTTGGTCTCTATACATTTGCCTTTTGTTTTCTTTTTCTGTAAGAATTACTTGATGTAGCTCTTCTAAGTCATTGTCTTTGTAACTCCCACCAAATGATTTAATAGAACTACACAAATATGAGATGTTTGTGGCCTACAGAGGGAATCGGATAGCTTGCTAATAATGTAAACAAGGGACACAGCACAAACTAGGGCAAGATCATGCGATGTGAAACACTGAACATGAGGATTAGACAGTTTTGCCATCCTACCAGGCTTAAAGTAGAGTCGTGGGATTCCTGGCCCATGGACCATGAAAGCGGAGTGGTTTGGGGGTGGGAGGCTCATGGACAGCAGGGCTCATTCAAGCACTTTTACCAGAGCGAGGCTTGCTGACACTCTGAACTAGAGCCAAAACCCTTCATTTTGCAGAATGAGGAGCTTTGGGGAGTGTGTTAAACAGTAGAACTAAAAAGAGCTTTGTAACACTTGCCCAACCATGTCCACAGCCAGGGCTGTGAGGCTGAGGGCCTGAGAAAGGCCTTTATTTGGGCACAGATGAGGAGAGGCTGTTCTGATGGAAAAGCTGCATCCTGAGTTACTCCTGAATTTGAATTGTGGCCTATATGCTAAATTCCTCCCAGAACACTTCATCATTCTAATGCGAAACCTATACTTGGACCAGGAGGCGGTCGTCAGAACAGGGCAAGGGAACACTGCATGGTTCAAAATTGGGAAGGGCGTATGCCAGGGACGCATCCTATCTCCATACCTTTCCTTTTTCTTTTTTTTTTTTTTTATGTGTATGTGTATGTGTACCGTCAAATTGGATCTGACTGGTTCAGGAGGAGATGGCCCCTCCTTCTCTGGCAGAGCATCTGGTGGATTCGAACTGCATATCTCTGGGATTGCAGTGCAGCTTCTTACCACTAGGCCACCAGAGCTCCCCATCTCCATACCTTTTCAACCTATATGCAGAACAGATTATCCGGGAGGCTGGGCTCTATGAGGAGAAACGTGGGGTCAAGATTGGGGGACAATTTATCAACAATCGGCATTATGCAGATGACACAACCCTACTTGCTGAAACTGAAGAGGATCTGAAGCACCTGCTGCAGAGGGTCAAGGACTGCAGCCTCCAATATGGATTGAGGCTCAATGTCAAGAAGACAAAGATTCTCACCACTGGACCAATTGGCAGCATCAGGATGGATGGTGAAGAGATTGAGATTGTACACAGCTTTAGTTTGCTTGGCTCCACAGTCAACAGTCTTGGCACCAGTAGCCAGGAAATTAAAAGGCACATTGCCATGGGAAAGTCTGCTGTTAGGGACCTCTCCAAAGTACTGAAGAACAATGGTGTCTCCCTGGAGACTAAGGTGCATTTGATACAGGCCATGGTCTTCGCAATCACTTGTTATGCATCAGAGAGTTGGACAATGACCAAGGAGAATAGAAGGAGAATTGATGCCTTTGAGCTGTGTTGCTGGAGAAGAGTTTTGAGAATACCATGGACTGTTAGGAAAACAAACAGATTTGCCCTAGAAAGGGTTAAACCAGGTGGCTCCTTGGAGGCAAGGATTCTGAGGCTCCGTCTAACATACTTTGGACATGTTGTGAGGAGAGACCGGTCCTTAGAGAGGGACATCATGCTTGAGAGGGTGGAGGGACAGTGCAGGAGGGGAAGGCCCTCTATGAGGTGGATTGATTCAGTGACTGTGATAATCGGGATGGGAGTGTCAGAGACAGTGCGATTGGCACAGGACAAAGCAGAGTTTAGGGCTGTTGTACATAGGGTGGCTATGAGTCGCAAGCGACTTGACGGCACTTAACAACAACAACCCCTAGAAATTTTTGGGTGGATTTCTTGGGATTTTTCTACATAAAGATCATGGATAGAATTTTCTTTCTTTTCTAGTCTGAATACTTTCAATTTATTTTTCTTATCACATTTATCTGGACAGATTTTTAATATAAATGAATACAAGTGGTGAGAGCAGGCACCCTTGTCTTGTCTTGTTCTTGATTTCAAGAGGAAAATTTTCTCTGTCTCTATTAAGTATAATGCTGACTTTTCATACATACACTCAAATCATAAGAAGGAATTTCCCTTATAATCTTCTTTAGGGTTTTCATCAAGAAAGAGTAATGGGTTTTGTTTGTTGTTTTTTGGGGTTTTTTTAAAAAGAATATTGGGTTTTATTGAATGTTTTTTGTACATACATAGAAATGATCATGTGGCTTTGTCCCTTTTCTCTGTAAATGTTGTTTGTCACAATGCTTGCTTTTCTGATGTTGAACCTGCCTTGCATTCCTGGAACAAATCTAATTTGGGCATTATTTATGACTCCCTTCATATCCTGTCAGATTCTGTTTGCTAGGGGGATTTTGTAGGATTTTACATTTCTTTTCAGGGCTTCTGTTTTATGGTATATGCATTCAAATACTTACACTGTAAGAACCAGTGTATTGTAGAAAGTAATAGCACAAGTTCTGAAGCAGACTCATCTTCATTCACATCTTGATTTCATCACTTCTTGGCTGTATGACCTTGGACAAATTCCTCATTAACTTCTCTGTGGCTTAGTTAGTTTACTCATCTGTCAAATAGAGTTAATAAAACTTCTCCCTCTTTTGGATGGGAGATAGTGTCAAATCATTGCCATCAAGTCTATTCCAACTCCGTGACCCTGTAAGACCTTACAGAGCTTCCCCAAGGGCTTCTAATGCTGTATTCTTTAAAGACACATAATGCCATAACTTTGTTCTTCAGAGCAGTTAGTGAATTTGAACCATTGTCCTTTGGGCTAGCAGCCAAGCATCCAACACCTGCATTCCCAGAGTTTCCTAGGGGTTGTGAGATAGTTCCAATTAACCCCTCAGCACAATACATAGGCAAGAGGAAAAGCCCAATGTCTATTTCTGGTGTTAATATTCTTCCCAGCAGATTTCTCCCACTTTGGTGCTCAAAGTGAATATGTATAGTAATTTTTCTTTTCTTTTTTTTTTTTTTAGATTTTAATGAAAGTTTATAAAGAACTTGGATTTCCATTCATTCATTGTTGAACATTTTCCTCCCTGCCCTCCATCCCCCAGTTTGCTTTTTTTTTTTAGGAAAAAAATGTTCTTTGATTGTTATACAGTCCATGCCCCAGACCACATTACGATGCAACTCTTATTCTGAACTCTTGTCATGCCAGTTTTAATACAGTTCTCTCCTTTGTCTGTTTCAATGCTGCATACAGTATTTATCCCTTCTTCGTTTTCCCCCAACCCCCAAGTCAATCCTGTTCTATAACAGCGGTATTATGCAGTATTTGCCTTTTTGTGACTGAAATATTTCACTCAGCACAATGTCCTCCAGGGTCACCCATTTTTGCATAATATTTCATGAGTTATTTGTTTTTCAGTGCTGCATGATATTCCATTATGTGAATATACCACAGCTTCTCTATCCATTCATTTGTTGATGGGCACTTGGGTTGTTTCCAACTCTTTGCTATTGTGAACAAAGCAGGAATAAACGTG
>NW_006399866.1:4402033-4407804 GCF_000299155.1 Elephantulus edwardii | reverse complement strand
CGTCTGACATACTTTGGGCATGTTGCAAGGAGGGACCAATCCTTGGAGAGGGACATCATGTTTGGGAGAGTGGAGGGACGGCGCAGGAGAGGAAGACCCTCGATGAGATGGATCGATTCTGTGAGTGGAGTGGTGGGAATGAATGTGTTTGAGACGGCGAGGTTGGCACAGGATAGAACGGCGTTTAGGGCTCTTATACATAGGGTCGCTGTAAGTTGCAAACAACTTGATGGCACATAATAACAACAACAACATGCATATATTTGCATGGATGGCAGTTATGGTTCCTATAGCGTATATTCCCAGTAGTGGAATTGTTTGGTCAAATGGTATTTCTATTTCCGACTTTTTGAGAAAGCGCCATACAGCCTTCTAAAATGGCTGCATCATTTTACACTCCCACCAACAGTGAATAAGTGTTCCAGTTTCTCCATAACCTCGCCAACATTTGTTGTTTGCTGCTCTGTTACATTTTGCTATTCTTACTGGGGTGGGATGATATCTCATAGTTGTGATAATAATTTCTAAGATTCTCATTTAATTAATTGTTGTGTTTATCTCAACACTCCCTTATGGTTTAGCTTCTCAAATTCTGGGATAAACTATCCTCAGTAGTTTTATTTCAGTCCACACTGAGCCCTGTGGGGAAACGAAGGCCAGGGTAAATAACAAGGTCATGTTCTTTCTGACTCCATACCTTTGTTTTTGTAAGTCACTCTGCCCAGGATATCATTCCCCCGCCCCCCATATCCTTGAGTGACATTCTATTCATGCATCATCCTTCAAGACCAACCTAGAGATGTGCAGAAAGCGATGCACATTGCAGGCATTTTTAATGGATCAAGAAATAAAGCTAGAGCATTACCAGGCAGTGGGAAACCACCCAGCTAAGAACACAGAATATGGCTTAGGTTTTGTCAATTACTGTAGAGTTAACTCCAACTTCATGTGGCCCCATGAAACATTGTCATTATTTTTACTAGGAGGACTGTTGTAGTCACTGTATATTAGTGGCTTCAGACCTATGGGATTCATTTTCCAGTTGTGATCCTCAGGGTTTCTATTGCTGGAAGTATATAGCTAGACCTTTCTTCAGAGTCTATCTAAGCCTTAGAAGCTCTACTGAAACCTGTATAGCTAGTACTGAAATACTTGTGAAATATTAGGTTTCAACAACATGTTGCTGCTGTTAGGTTGCATCGAGTTGAGTGCAACTCAGAGTGCCCCTGTGAATGACAGATCTGAACCCTGTCCTATCCTGTGCCATCCTTACCATCCCCAACACACTTAAGCTCATTGCTGCAGTCACTGTATCAACCCATCTTGTTCAACGTCTTCCTCTCGTTCACTGACCCTCCACCTTTTCAGGTGTGATATCCCTTTTCAGAGAATAGCTTCTCCTAGCAAGGTGCCCAAAATATCTAAGTTTCGCCATCTTTGCCTCTAAGGAGCACTCCGACCGCACTTTCCCAAAGACATATGTGTTTGGTTTTTTTCGCGGTTCATGCTCTTTTCAAACATCAGAACTCAAAGGTATCAATTCTTCTGTCATCTTTATTCCCTGTCCATCTCTCAGATGCCTAGTAAATAATTGAAAACACCATGGCCTGAGTCAGACACACCTTTGTCCTCAAACTGACATCATTGCTCAGTAATTTGGAGAGATCCATGACAGTATACTTGTCCAATGCAATTAAGTCTCCTGATCTCTTGACTGCTGTTACCATAAGGGTGTTATTGTGGATCCAAGTAAGATGAAATCATTGACAATTTCAACTTTTCCTCCATCTTTCATGATGTTGCCTATCAGTTCAGTGGTGAGGATTTTTGTCTTCTCGATGTTGAGACACAATCCATATTGAAGTCTATTGTCTTTGATCCTCTACAATGAGTGTTTCAAGTCTTCCTCACTTTCAGCAAGCAAGGTTGTGTGATCTGCATAGCGCAGATGGCTGATGAGTCTTCCTCCAATCCTGATGCCACATTCCTCTTTAGAGAATCCAGTTTCAAGACTGAATTTCTCAGCATACAGGTTGAATAGATATGAATAAAGGATACAACCTTGACATACACCTTTCCTGATTTTAAACCATTTTGTGTTCCCTCGTTCTGTTTGGACAACCGCTGCTTGGTCTAGGTCTAAGTTCTGCATAAGCACAATTAAATGTTCTGGGATTCTCATTCAACATCATAGCAACATACAAACTACTATAGTACAACAATCTGACAGATGAGTGGTGGCCTTATTAAATAAAAATTATAATTCAGCAGATATTAAATGACGCCTGAGATTCTTCATTTCTGACAAACTCGAGGTGATGCCTACCCTGCTACTCTGGAATTGATGCTACAACAGAATAAGACATACAGTAGGTATCAAAAAATGAATGGATATGGAAGCTGTGGCATATTCACACAATGGAATACTATATACTACACAGAACTGGTAAAACAAGAAACTCATAAAATATGACAAGGAATTAGTGACTCTGAAGGACACTATGCTGAGTGAAATATCTCATTCACAAAAGGACAAACAATGCATAATATCACTGTTATAAAACAGGATTGATATGGAGGTTAGGGGGAAACTAAGAAAAGAGGGAATAAATAATGAACACTGCATTGAAATAGATGAGGGAAAGAACTGTCTAAAAGAAATACATGATTAGGTATTATTTTCATGACAACAGTCTAGAATAAGAGGTGCATAGCAAAGTGGACTGGGAGTAGGGAGTGAGGGAGGAAATTGTGCAACAATAAAAGAATTTTTTTAAAGAGAAAAGCGAACTGGGAGAGTGGTAGGGAAGAAAGTGTGCAACAATGAATGAATGGAAATCCAAGTTTTCTGTACACTTTCGTTAAAATATCAATAATTTTTTTAAAAAAAGATATACAGCATGATGTGAATTGAGTGAAATTTCACAAAGCAAAATTATTGTCCACTCAACTATCCACACATATTTTTATTTATACAACTATTGTATTTTTTTTATTTTTATTTTTTATTATTTTGTGTGTGTGTACCGTCAAATCAGATCTGACTGGTACAGGAGGATATTGTGCCTCCTTCTCCGGCAGAGCATCTGGTGGATTCGAACCGTGTTCCTCTGGGATTGCAGTGCAGCTTCTTGCCACTAGGCCACCAGAGCTCCCCTACAACTATTGTATTATCCACAATGTAATTTAATTCTTTCTTCCTTCTCCCTGAGATTCTCATTTCCATCACCATCCTCTTTTACTCATTCCTGTCTTATGGGCTATTTTTCCTTTGGCAAGTGGATCAGTGATTCCAAGGAGTGAACACCTCCCTGGTGTTACTGTTCCTCTAACAGGCCTGTGTGCTGTTTGGCTGAAAGCTGAGCTGCAGGGTGAGTTTTGTTACAGGTTTGAAAGGCCATAGTCTCAGGAATTCTGCCTAATGGAATTCTAATGGACAAGTAAACCATGTCTTCTTATGTTTTTAAATCTTAGTTCACATGCTCCTCTCATCTAGAATCTTCTACTGTAATTCATTTGGGGGATCAGTGGTGGTAGTGAGTGGGGCACCATCTAGTTCTAGTCTCAGAGCAGTGGAAATTGAGGTTCACGTGGTCCATTAATTCTTTAATTATTTCTCTACATCTTTGCTTTTCTTCCTTCTTTTTTGCTCCAGAGAAGGAAAGATCATAATTTCATCTTAGATGATTGCTCATATTATGATTCTGTTTCTGTAAAAACAAAATGAAACCCAGTAATATGTAAATAAAATCTCCATATGAATAACTATAGGGGGAAATGCCAAAGGAATAAAACCTTACACTATAAACAGTTCTCTCTGCCTAGGGTGGAGGATGACCAAAGGCTTTCAACTATTTGTATAAAGTATGATTTTTACAGCATATTTCATTATTGTAATTTCAAAAAAAGAAAAAGATTTAAAATGCTGAAAGCATTATCTGGAAATTCTGATCCCAAGTATATATACCCCAAAGATATGAAGGCAGAAACACAAACAGAACCCTGTACATCAATGTTCACAGTAGCCAGAATATGACATCAACTGTAGTGCCTGCCATAGATGAGTGGATAAACACAATGACACACTATTCAGCTGTAAAGAAAAATGAAGACCTAATATCTACCACGCATGGATGAATCGTGAAAGCATCATGGTGAGTGAAATAAGTTAGTCACAACAGGACAAATACTGTATGATCTCATTTACAGAAATAAGCAAATACATAGAAACCAAGAATTATGAGTAGTTACCAACCATGAGAGGAATAGGGGGGATGTCTTTGCTTAAGGAGAAGTGTGAATTTAGTTTAAAGTTGGTGTAATGATTTGGAAAAGGATGAAGAGAATGAATGCTTGCCCAACATGAAGAATACAATCAGTGTATTGAAGAAATTGTTGAGATACGTATTGTTATATATTTTCATGTTTTGTTATATATTTTCATCCTGCACACATAAAAAATGCTAAAAGCCCAGCCATGATGTAGCCCTTGAGATTGTTATTGTTGTTATGTGCCGTCGAGTCGCTTGCAACACATAGTGACCCTATGTACAACAGCCCTGAAACCTTCTGTATCCTGTGCCAACTTTATTATCTCCAAACACCTAACCTCACTACCTCAGTCCATCTTTTCAATGGTTGTTTATTGCCATCGAGTTGAGCATGACTCATAGCAACCCTATGAACAAAAAGGACTGAAGCCCCTCTGCAACTATTGACATTTATCAAAGTTCATAGAGTTTCTGGAGGCATTTATAAACTTCACCCTTTCCCCCATTAAAGATTGTATTTCAGGCTTCCTTGGACCAAGTTCTTACCCATCGATCTGATGAACACCCCTCAGCGATCCCTCAGGGCAGGTGTCACAGCTCTGCCAACTCTGGTTCTTAGAGTGTAGACAGGCTACCCTGTGGCCTCACCTCTTGTGAATTACTTAATATGGTCTTTCAAGCAACAATCTTTGTAATCCTATCAAATTATTAGGTGGGGTTATGCAAATTAGGTATATGGAATCCTATTGAGGAGATTGTTCAGTTTTGCAATATGGCTAGGTATAAAAGCAAGCCAGTTCCAGAATGCAAAGGGGACTTTACAACCATTAAGAAAGAGGCAGCAGCAGAGACCACCCTTTAGATCCTGCATCCAAATGCTGAGAACTACTAGATCCAAGAGACAGAGAGCTGTTACACTGAAGGTGAGAGCTGGTGAGAAGGAGCAACAGAGAAAGCAGCAGCAGAGGCAGCAGAATCAGGAAACTTGCAGGAGATGGTGCCTTGGGCTTCCCAGATCACAGAGCCAAAAGATGCTTGCTGACAGGCTGAGAAGTCTCCGAGCACTGGTAGATAGAGCTAGGTTCACTGGACCATAGTACCAGAGAGCTAAAAGCCTTTGGGTCAAGGCGTTTACTGGCAAAATGAGGTGATCTCTGAGCCTTTATCTACAAAGCTAAGTGTTTTGTACAAAGTTGAAAGAGCTTTGTACTACCTGCTGGAATAGGGTAGAGGCTAGGCCAAGAGACTGAAGGTCACAGAGGTATGCTTGTGGTATGTCTGAAGAGTAGCTATCATGAACGAACTGTGTCTTGAGTCTTTCCTAATTCTGAATTAGTCTTTACTTCCCTAATAAACTAGTAATTGTGAGTATGATCTATGAGTTCAATGTGGCCACTGCACCAAGCACAATCAATAAGAGTGCATCTAAATTCCAAAATCAATCTCCATAATAGTCTATGTGTTTCCTACTGCCAAAGGGGCCCTTTAGAGTAGTGAGAG
>NW_006399866.1:4354232-4401782 GCF_000299155.1 Elephantulus edwardii | reverse complement strand
AAATTAAAAAAAAATGTGGCCACTGCAATGAATTATCAGACTCAGAAGAAAGGGAGCCTCAGTACCACCAGGAAATAATCGCCAGGATGGGCATGTATCTTTCTAGCTCTGGGAATGTGCACTACAGGCTCATTCACACAAAGGAAGGCCAGAACACATGGAAACCTCCAAGGAACATACAGATGCTGATGGAAATAAGAACTTTGCTTCACAGCCAACATAGAAAGCCTTTCCCGGTAGCTGTTGCCTTGAGTTTGGGCTTCTAGTCTCCTAAATTGTAACATTTCTGTTTGTTCAAGCCAAAAGCAAAACAAAAACTTCAGCAGAGAAGTAGAGGTTGTTATGAAAGTGGGCAAAATGATGGGTGTCAAAGTTCATAAAAAGGTTGGAAGCATGAGTGACCTCACCTCATAGGAATAAGCCTTTGACTGTTGATCTTGTTTCTTCTTCCTCCTGATGAAGGTAGATGAGGAGGTCTCAGGCTTCTTCTACCATGCCATTTTTAGATTTCCCTTTTCTGTCTCCTTTGGGGACTTCCAAATGTAGAAGTGAGTAGCCATTTTCTTGAATAGCCATTCACTTGAATGATAGAATTAGCAGATTGTCTTCCAGGTTGGAGAAGTTCTGGGTTTGAATTTCACTGTGTTTCCTTCCACCTCCGGATGGATTAAGGTGAATACTACCCCGTTGTCAGACACTCCTTAACTCATTGTCATTGAGTTGGAAACGATTCATAGCTGAGGCTGTAAATCACACAAGAGGAGACTGTTCATCTTTCTGCTGAGAAGCCACTGGTGGATCTGAATCACCACAGAGGTACCACTTTTGGGTCCGCAGTGTAGTTCCTTATGGACTACAGCACCAGGGCTCGCTTTCCTAGGACAAGAATTCCCACTTCTTCCAGAGGCCTTCCAAACCTCCAGGGCCTTTCCATTTGCAGTTCATGCTGTCTGGCATACTTTCTACCTGTGGCTGGCTCCTTCTCATCTTTTAGCTTTCATCTCCTCAGAGAAGCCTTCTAGACTCCCCTCAAGCAAAGTGCACTTTCTACTCCACACAGAAACTCTTCTCTGCTCATCTATTTTCTCCACCATTATTACTATAATCTATTTTATTTTTAACTGCTTCACTTCTCTGTTAATTCATTTACAGTCCATGTCTGCCACCTGAGAGTAAAGACCCTCTCTCTTTTTCACTGCTGTATTCTCAGTGCCTAGGACAGGAGTAGAAATAATTTGGGGAGTTGTGCTACCAGCCCGAAGGCCACTCTCCTCTAGAGGTTCGAAGCCACTAATGGCTCGGAGAAAGATGGGAAATATCTTTTCAGATCTTCAGTCTCAGAAACTGTGGAAACTCAATTATGGGTTATAAGGTCGCCGAGGAAGGACAGAACCCAATTCAGGCCCAGAACGAGTTCACTGAGGAGAAAACCAGCCCCCACTAAAAGTTAGAGAGAAGGTTTTATATTGTCATACAAGGAAATTGGGGAGGGGAATGCTCACAGATGTTTTTCAGCTAAGGAAGTGGGCTGGGGGGGTCTCAGATTCCTGGGAAAGGAGGGAGAGCAGTTTTGCATCCTCAAGAAAGAAAAACAGCCACAACTGCTGTTTTCTGTGTTTGGATCATTTCAGTGGCTATTCTAGGAAAGGAAGCAAGAGTAGCTCCGCAGCCCTAATTTGGATCGGTCTTGATTCTATGGCATTGAATTTTTGAGAACAGAAGCAGGTATTCTATGCAGGTCTCAGTTTCTCTATCTGTAAGCTGTGAAGACAGCCAAGACTATGATCCAAGAGGCCCTGTACTTGAGGTGAGAACGCTCTTGTACCCAAAAATCCCATCCCCCAAACAGCATCCTCATACCCTAACACTGCTAACCTAAACTGCGGTCCAGTCCGTTCCTACTATGAGACCCTCCATTAGTGTCCCAGGCTATAAATCTTTTTGGGAGGAAATCGCCCATCTTTCTATTTCTTACTCCCCCTCACTCCCTACCTGTGGCTGATTAATTGGAACTGCTGACTTTAGAGCCTGATGTTAACGTATTACGCCACCAGGCCTCCTTTTAGGCACTGCCAAGCACCCCCAAAGCCGCAGAAGTAGAAGACCACAACCCCCATGGTGCCCCGCGCGGCGCCTGCGCAGGGCAGGCGGTCAGTGGAGCCACGTGCGCCCTCTGGCGGCGGCCAAGCGTGACGCGACGCTTGGATCCCCGAGGGGCGGGGGACCCGCGGCGCTGGCAGTCTGGGCGCGCGGCTGCAGCGGCGAAGCAGGAGTCGAAATCTGGAACGGGAGCGGCTGCCGGATTGCCGCCCGCTGGGCCTGCCGCAACCATGGGCAACCGCGGCATGGAGGACCTCATCCCGCTGGTCAACCGAATGCAGGACGCCTTCTCCGCCATCGGTCAGAACGCGGACCTCGACCTGCCGCAGATTGCCGTGGTGGGCGGCCAGAGCGCCGGAAAGAGCTCGGTGCTCGAGAATTTCGTAGGCAGGTAAGAGCGGCGCCTGCTGGGGCGCGTGCCCTGGCTCCTGCAACACCTTGGATCTCCGCCCCGGGACCCGACGGCGCCGCGACCTCCCAGCCCCCGGCCTTGCCGTCTCGGACGGCGCGTCCCCGACCCCCAGGCACAGGAGGCAGCCCTTCCCCTGGCCACTTCAGGGGCCCCTCGGGGGCAGCAGCGCCCTTCGCTTGTCTGCAAGCGTTGACAAGCCTCTGGCTACTGCATCACGCCCCCCTCCTTCACCCCGTCCTTTAGGAAAGACAGCAGCATTCTAAGGAGACCCTGAAAAAATCCTTCTCCCCCACTGTGGGTACTGCATTAGTCAGCGCGCCTCCCTGGACTGCTAGGGTCCCTTGGAGAAGGTAGTACCCTCAGGGCAGCGCCTACCACCCCCTGTGTGGATGACAGCCACCTTTCCCCACGCAAATTTATGGACCTTAGTAGCCGTCCTCTTCCCTGGAGGAGGACAGGGGCCTGCGGGCATCGAGGGTCAAGCACAGTCTGTCGTGTCCCCCACCTCCACACACACACATACACACACCTCTGCGGCTCCAGGCCGCCATCCGTGCGCAGCAGCGCCGCGGAGGGGGAGGCGCAGGCTGCAAGCCGAGGAAGGAAAGGATGGAGGGGTGGAGGGAGAAAAAACCCTCTTCTCATCTCTTTCTGAGGCCATCCTTTGGTAGGGGGCGCCTGTCAGTGCCCATCTCCCCGTAGCCTGACGGAGGGACTGTGATGGAGGAAGAAAGTGGCGGAGGGCAGAGATGACTAAGACAGGGAGACAGGCGGGGAGGGGGAGCCATTTGCGGAACCTAATCCTCCTCCTGCCTCTGATCCCACAAGGCGCTGGGCGGACCAGGTGGCAAGGAGTATGAGGGGGGCAACCCCAAAGACAAAGGAGACTACTGGGTTGTGGGGCAGGCAGGGTTGTGACCAGCGCTCGTCAAGTTCACCAGGAAAAAGGGGAAGAGATGACTTTTCTGGTGCTGAGGAGGAGAGTGAGGGAGGAGGGATTGCTCTCCAGTACTGCAGGTGGAATAGGGGGCTGGGCAGGAGAGGCCAGGAGAGTTGACACTAACCTCCTCCTACTCTGTCTACCTCCCATCCTCACCTTTTTCAGAAACCCTAGCTTTCTTCCAATGACCTTCATGGCTTGCTGGGGGTGGGAGGAAGGAGACAGAAGCTCCTCCTTCAGAGGGACAGCAGTTCTGTGGGGTGACATTCCAGGTCCAAACCATTCTGCTATGAGATCTCAGGCAAGTCACTTGGCCTCTGTTTCCCCATCTGTAATATGAACAGTTGGTCTCTGTTTCCCCATCTGTAATATGAACAGTTGGTCTTGATGGTCATTTCTGCCATTGAATGACCTAGGTAGTCCAGTGATAGTCCTTGGGCTGAGAGGAGGAGGCCTGGATGGCGCAGTGTGTCTGTGGGCTGCTGGAAAGGCACTGTAGGCGGCGGGGCCCATCTGGTCAGCAGAGGGGGAGGCTTTCTGTCTCTGGGGGACAGGCTCTGCAGAACCCCCCTCCTGCTCACGTGACCCGAGAGCTGCAGAGACACAGGCAGACAACATACAGATGGTCCTTATCTCTGAAACCTCTTCACAGCCTGGGGCAGAGGGGAACCCTGCAGACAGCAGAGCCCTGAGGCCTTGGTGCTTCTAATGACACTTATGGACACCTAGCCTGGATCCCTACCTTTTATGTCCATTCATTCACTGACAGGGCCATTGAACATTTGCTGAGCATTTCTGTACAGGCTACATACTCTGGGTGAGGGTAGAGAGGGAACTACTGGTGCTCTCAGCTCCCATTTAGTAAGCCCTTCCCTTGTGCCCCACACCATGCCGAGGCAGCCTCACCACAGCCCCACGAGACAGGTACCATGATGCTTGCTTAGAGAAGAGGAAAGTGAGACTCTGGAGGTTAGATGGCTTGACCAAGGTCACACAGCCAGAAAGGGAAGGGTTTGTTAGATTCCAAAGCCCAGGTTCTAATCTCTGTCCCGCACTGGGCAGTAGGCCCTGGGATCTGCAGGAGTGTGGGCCTGGGTTACTCCCCTCTGTAGGATCCAGGTGCAGACAGCTCCTGCCCTGCCTCCCTGCGAGAGTGTAAAAGCCCTTTAGTGAATATGCGGGAGGGAGGCCTCCATAGTCAATTAGGCTTGGGAGCCTACATGTGTGAGGACAGAACTGGCCCCTGGCCTCTTGGCACTTGCTCTCCAGTCAAAGAGATGCCAGCAAGCAGAGAGCAGGACATCCTGGACAGCAAGTGTGACCTCTACTCCAAGTGATCTTGACCCTCTGGCCACCTTCACTACCCTCCAGTGATCTTTACCTTAGTCATTGAAGGGATTCCCTCTATTCCCTGGAATGCAGGCTAGGGAAGAGGAGGGCTTGGTTGTGGTCAGGAAAACATCATTTGATCCTCTTGAGAGCAGGTGAGCAGGCTAGGACTGAGGCAGAGGCAGGAAAACTGAGGCTCAGAGAAGTCCCTCCAAGCCAATCTTGCTTACTCTCTCATGAGTGCCCAAACTCACTGCCAAGGTTGTGTCCCCAGGGCTGCTGAGCATGGTAACAGCCACTCTGCCTCCTGGGGCATCCTCGGAGGCAACCCCCCATGGAGAGGAAGTGGAAAATGCATCAGAGGAAACAGAGGCTGCTCCAGGCCAACCTGGGCTCCAAGGCACCCTGGAGGATTCTGCAATCAGCTCTGTAATGCAGGTGGCCCAGTGGCTACCCAGGGCCTGTTGGGAATTATCTGGGTCTGTGCTATTTTCTCATCCTCCATTTACAGAGAGGGCAAGCTGAGGTTGTTTCAGTTACTCATTTCGAATGTTCACAAGGTCTTGGAAATAGGAATTCTCTAGTGAAAAAAGACAAAGGCATTGCATTCTGGAGAGGAAGACAGAAATAGTAAACACAAACAAGTTTGTATGTTAAGACAACTGGAAAATGTGGTCATGGGGAGGGTGAGAAGTGCTTTTCACAGGGACGTCAGAGATCTTTAGAGGAGGTGGCATCCGAAATGAGACAAGAAATTATGTGATTAGCTATAGTAGGAACATTGGAGGCTGAGGGAACAGCAAATGCAAAAACCCTAGGTCAGGAAGGAATTTAGTATACTGAAAGAAGAGAAAGGAACTACTCCAGCTGGTGTTTGGGGAGCATGGGAGAAATGGATCAATGAAGAAGGCTGGGGCTAGATTTACAGGCTTTGTAGACCATAATGAAGAATTTGGGTTAATCTTCATTCGTACCAGAAGCTTTGAAGCAGTGAAATGACTTAAGCTGATTCCAGCACGTGTGTGACTTAGAATGAGGGTGAACAGAAAAGGCTTGAAGAGGCGGCCCTTTCAAGAGCAAAAAGGTGAGGAAAGTTCAGACATTGCAGGGCTTTAGCAGTTAAGAGGAGGAGAAGGGAGAAGAGGTGAAGGGGATTTTTCTTGAGTGAAGATACAACAGAACTTGCTGATAAATGGAGTGTGGGGGACAAAGAGGGGAGGGGTCAAGGATAACTTCCAGGGCTTTGATGGAGCAGCTGGGTAGATGGAGGTGCCATTAATGGAGACAGGGAAGACAGAAAGTACAGGTTTGGGGGAGACAGAGGCAGTAAGAGTAGGAGTTTGTCAATGTATTGAATCTGAGGTTGGACTTCTGAGTGGAGATGTCAGGTGGGTACTTTGGTGAGACAAGTCAAAAGCTCTAAGCTAGATACACAAATTTGAAAATCTTTTGTGTTTATCTATGCCACAGTGCCCACTTGGAAGCAGGTATAGACAGAGGAGATGCTTGGATCTGAGCACTGCAGCATTTCATGGTCAGATCCCTGCTACCCAAGGCTAACGAGGCTCCCTTGTCAGCATTCTGGCTCACCTTTGCCTGTCTTTGGTTGTGTGCTCCCCAACATATACACAAATAAGGTATGGAGTATCTTGCAACAGGCTTCCCAATTCCAGCCCCCCTGACTTGACGGACTCCCACATCCAGGCAGACTGACCGCTCTCAGTAAGTGCCCACTCTCCTACACTCTTTTTTTTTTAAAAAAAAAACCCCAACAACTTTATTTCATTAATTTTGTGTGTGTGTGTACCATCAAATTGGATCTGACTGGTATGGGAGGAGATTGCCCCTCTTTCTCCAGCAGAGCATCTGATGGATTTGAACCATGTGCCTCTGGGATTACAGTGCAGCTTCTTGCCACTAGGCCACCAGAGCTCCCTTCCCCTACACTCTTGATCCTTAGAAATGTAGCAAGTCAGTGGGAATATAGCAGAGAGGGTAAGAACTCAGGATCTGGAATTGGATCTAGGTTTGGAGCCCAGCTCTCACACTTACAAACTGAGCCACCTTGGAGATGTTTCTTAAACCTAATCAGTTGCTAGGTCTTCATCTGTAAAATGTGAATAATAGTAGCACCTCCCTTAGGGTTTGTGGGGAGCATTGAGTTAAGGCCTGTGAAGCACTCAGGGTAGAGCCTGGTCTGAGGATGTGCCAGTTCTATTGTAGGCAAGCCTTTTGGGATGGTGCAGGCAGGGAGGTGAGCCAGGATGAAGATGGAGAATCTTCTCCATCCAGGTTGTAGCAGTGGAACTGATGAGTAATCCTTTGCCCATCGCCCAAGGGACAGTCTATGAGACAGAGTTTTAGGTTTCACTAGTGACTTTGCCTAGTAAAAGGAAGAGGGTCAAAGAAAGAGAGGGAGACTTTTAGCAAGGTAGATTGACCTGGTGGCTGTACCAATGGGCTTGAGCATATCGCAGATCATGAGGATGGCACTGGATAGGGTGAGATTCAGATCTGTTGTTCATAGGCAGGTGCCCCCACTCAGGCTCCCATCTCCCGATGGTCCTTCTTATTCTAGTTCCAGCATCGTTTGGTACTGATCGCTAACCTCTGAGAGCTCCTCGTCATCAGACCCAGCCTGCCATGGGAGAGACTGCCTACTCTCTGCTGTAGGCTCTGTCCCCTCCATTTGGTTGGGATACATTTCAGCTATCCTATTGCCCAGATTTATAGATGAAGTAAAAGAGAATTAGGGGATTGAGATATCCTAGCCAGAAAGTTACTATGTGCCAAGTCTTGGGGACACAGCAGCAAAATGACAGAAATATCCCTGCCTCCAGGAGACTCCTAGCTGCTCAAGGAAGAGAGACATTAAATCACACAAAGAGCTAATTTGTTGTGTATTTTGAAGAACGGTCCAAGGAGCTGACTATTAAAAGGGACAGAAGAACTAGGTGGTTCCTACTATTTGTACTGAGCATTTTGATCAAAGATTCTGTAGAAGAATCCTGATCAAATGGAGCAGAAGGTAAAACAGAAAGAACTTCAGATTGTTTCTGGAGCCCAGGGGGCTGGATAACCCCCCTGAGATAATCATTAAAGTTTAAACCAAAATTATCCATCTGAAGCCTTCGTAAAAGCCAAACAATAGTTTAGCTTAACTAGTACAATTATGGTATTAAAGTGACAAACATCAACCTAAGGGTGAGACAGAAACTTAGGGGCAGGGAGTTTAGGTGGAAGAACGACTCAAAAAAGGAGAGAGGAGTTGAATAATCGGAAGAATTGTAATCAGTGTTGCTGAATGGGACCTGCAGAAATGGTTGACCTGATATATATCTTACTGGGTACAGCCTCAACAAAATGAAATTTAAAAGTCAAGGAAAGGGGGACCCTGTGGGTCAGAGAGGGCTCCCTGAGGAGGAGGCAATTCAGACTTGATCTAAGCAAGAAAAAGGCATTGATCAAGTTAAGGAGCTGGGGCAGGCACTCCAGGTGGAGAGCTCAGCTTGAGCGAAGGCCCAAGGTGGGAAGCAGCTCAGGGCGTCAGATGAAGGGCCGTGTGGCTGGAGCATGCCAGGCTGGGAAGTGGGGCAGAGGGTGATGGCCTCATTGGACACCCCTTTCTACATCCTCCAGGGAATTGCAGGACAGCCACACTGTTTCAGCTTCTCTATGCTGAGAACATGCACCCACTGCACACTAAGTACATGCCTATGGAGGATCACTGTGGGGATGTGGCCAGAGACCATCCCATCCACCCTACCCCACCCCACCCGACCCAACCAGTGACCCAAAAGAACAGGGAATGAAAGGTTACCCCAGCAGACAGCATCTGATTTCAGTGCCAGGAGAGTCGCATTTCCTGAGCCTTGGCTAGGGTCAGAGGGGAGTTATCCTAGGTGAGGGGTAGGAGCTGCTGGGCAGGGCAGAATGGCGTGAAGGAAGACCGTTAGGGGCCCAGTGTTATTGAGAATGGAGCAAGAGCCAAAACGTGCCATGTGTCTAAATATAAACCTAGCTAAGGAATTGCTAACTGCAATATATTCTGTCCTCCTACTTTGGCAAACACATTTTATAACAACCTGGCAAAGTGAGTGAATTGAGAATTCAGACTTCGTAGAGTTCCATGGGGGAGCTCTCGTGGCCTGCTGGTAAGAAGCTGCACTGCAATCTCGAAAGCACATGGTTTGAATCCACCAGCTGCTCCATAGGAGGAGAGACAATCTTCTCCTGTGTGATTAACTATCTCTGAAAACCTGCCAAAAGTCAGCTGAGGGTGGATTCTGACTCTACGGTACACAAGAACAACAGAGTTCTATAATGGGATGTAGAGATATGGGAACTAGTCTCTTCCCACTCCCCTTCAAACCCGAAGATACTCCTGCTCACATGTGAACACTCAGCCCTCATATCTTAACTTCATCCACACTCCCAGGAAGGCTCTCCTCAATACTGATTATTATCTTTTTGTAAGAGGAACAGAGACTATCTCCAAGATTGTTGTTATTGATGTGTGTCTAGAGTTGAAAATTACCTCTAGCTGAACCTCCAACAGGTTTTCAGGAGTAGTAAAATCATAAGGGAAGGGATTGCACATCCTTCTTCTGCAGAGCAGCTGATGGGTTTGAACCACATGCCTTTGGGATTGCAGCACAGCTTCTTACCACTGGATCACAGAGCTCCAGTGTTAGGATGGAAAAATAGCACAGAGAGGGTAAGCGACCTGTCTAAAGTCAGCAGTTGATTTAGAGACAGGGCAGGAACTGTCACTGGGCCTCCTGCCTCCAGGCCAGGGCTTTCCATGTGTCTGTCCACCCTCTTTCCCGCACCTTCCCCTGTGTGTTTGTGTGCACACCTACGCATTCAGTTCTTCTCTCTGATCCATGGCTCTGGCACTCCCACCCCCTCCCTGGACTGAAAGCTGGCTGAAGAAACAAGAACTATTTGAAGGAACTCTAGAAACTTGGTATTGCTGTAGGCGATGAGGAAATGTAGAGCCTTAGGCTTGGAAGGTGTTCAAAACAGTCTGAAATAGCACCTTCCCAGGGCCTTCAGATCAACCTCCAACCCACCCTCAACTACCCAGTTCAGTCCCCAAGCCCTGTAGCACCCACAGCCTATTCACTCACCTCTTCCCACCTCTGTTGCCACCACCTTCACCTCGGCAACTGAACCAGCCTTCTCTCCCAAGTCCATTCACCACCCACACTCAGCACACAAAAATCAGCTGAGTTTCTGTCACGAATAATGAGTAAAGCTGTTCTAGTCTCCCAATCTCATCTCTTCTGCTGAAGCCATCCTTGGCTTCTGTGACTTCAGAGCAGAATCCTTGCTCCTGAGATGGACCCTTGAGGCTTACAAGACACAATCCTGCTGTCCTCGGGCTCCTCCCTCCAGGTCCACCCTTCAGCCAGGTAGAATATCATGCAGTTTATGGGGGAAATGAATGTCCCTTCCCATTCACTCTTCTGGGGTACATACGGCTGCATGTGCTGTTCTCTCTGCCTGGAATGTTCCTCACACCGCCCTTATCTTCCGTCTTCATCCTTCAGGTCTCATGTCAGCCAGTACTTCCTTCCAGGATGCCTTCTCTGACCACCTTCTTCTCCCATGACTCAACTTCTACATGTGGGCTAGAGCTTAGTTTTCTCCCAGGATGAAGGGTTGTAGGGGGAAAAGAGGCTCAATATCTTGGCAGATAACAACTCCTACCATGGTTACATCTCTTGTATTTCTTACCAGGCTAGTCTTTGATCATTCCAGCTCAGTTGCATCTGGTCTTAGTACAGGGGAAGGAGCCACCAGCCAGGGCAGGGAGAAAAATTTCAAGAAGCAGATGCATGCCCGCCTCCCCCAGCCTCCGTCCGAGTTCTGAATTCAAGAGAACACTGTGCTGGAACATGAGCAAAGCAACTAGTGCGTGAAGAATGCTCACAGCCCAGTGGGTACCCTCTGTTAAAGCTAGGCCAAGTGCTCAGGGATCCCCTCACCTTCTCTGGGAAATGCTGTTGGACTGTGCCCCATTTTATTGATAGGAAAGCTGAGACTCATGGGAGGGAAATAAGCTGGTGATGGAGCCAGGATTCTTTACCATTAAACTGCTTGTGTTAAGAAATACAAACCCAGATGCAGTTCTGTATGGCATGACTGGGAAAACGTCCAGCAGCTGTGCCTAGAAGTCCAGGGCCTGTGCCACACGTGACTTCGTCTGAGACTCAGTTTCTTCCCTGAAAGATGGAGGAGCTGATCATGCTGACCTTGTTCAACTGTTGTGAGGGAAACTGGGTGATACGGATCTTAAAAAGCAACTTTACTGAGGTCTAATTGACATGCCATAGAATCCACTTAGCTCATGTGTTCAGCGATTTTTAGTACATTTAGAGCTGTGCAGCCATCATCAAAATATAATTTTAGAATATTTCCATCACCCAGAAGAAACCTTATGTAGATTTAAAGCCCCTGGCAGAGTCCCTGGCTAGCGGTCAAATATCCATCAGTTAGTCATGATTATTATTAACGAAATGTATACTACGGTTAGGTAGGTGGTATAAATGATTGAGTACTAGCTAGAAGTTGGGGATTTAAACTTCTCCCAAGAAGAACCTGGGAAAATGGGCTTGCTGGAGTCCCTAAGGAGCAGTTCTACTCTGCTTCCACCCATTCTCCATGAGTTACGATTGACTCACCAGCAATTGACAACAACAACAATGGCAAAACTATAGTTGTCTCCTGCTATTCGGATTATGGCTGGCTTTTATTGGCTTTTTAAAACAAAAGAAGACAAAACAAAACAACCCAAAGCATGTCCACCCCTGAGTTCTGAATTCATAAAAGAAATTATTGGTAAGATATTTTATGTATTTTGTAGAAATACTTTTTTCAAATGGAGAGCATATGCTTTTTTGAAAATTAGGGGCAGAACTTGAGAAATAGATTTCCATTTAGAAAATATGATGTCATCGACACTTGAGAGAAAGAAAGCAAAAGAAAGAAAGGAGGAAGGAAGGAAAGATGAGAATTGAGTGGGGTTTTTAGGAAAGCAGTGTGGAAAGAGCACTGGCCTGGAGCTCACACCTGCACCACGACCTTGGGCAAAACTCTTCTCCTTGTTGTGCCTCAGTTGAAGGTGTACAATGAGGGTGACAGTGGGGAACCTGGGAGAGCTAATCTCCATATCATTCATTCATTCGGGGAGCAGGCTGGGCTCTATGCTGGGTGCTAGGGATATGGTGGCCAGCTGGATCCACGCAGTCCTGCTGTCAGGATCATCAGAACATCAGAGAAAACGAAGGCCAGGACAGCCCTGCAATGTTCAAATCTCAAAGTGAAATTCATGAACTTTGTGAGATGGGCACACCCAGCACCCAGGGGCAGTGGGAACAGAGAGGGACTTGTTGCCTGGGAGCAGCCTCACCTCCTCCCAACTGTATTTCTTGGCCCGCTTCCTTGCCTAGTCCCTGCCCTGGCTTTCCATTTCAGGGACACCTCAGAGTCCACCAGCCCTCTTGTCTTCTACCCTCAGGGGCAAGATACAGCTAAACATATCCTGGCCCATCCCCACTCAGCCAGCCAGCCCCCAGTATCACCACTTACCTTCCAGCCCCCTCACTGCTGCACCATCTGGTGTCCTAATTGGGAGGGCTCAGCTTGTGTTCACAGCAAGCGCAACAAGTTGCCCTTCTGATTTACAATCACACCTTCACTCATATAGGTCTCACAACAACTTATTTTACTGCTGTAGAAACAGGTTCGGAGAGGTATTGCTATTTATGCACAGTCATACAGCACCAAAGTGGCAACTCAGAGATTCAGCAGAGACTGTCCAACATCAGAGTCCAGGAAGCAGAGGAATTACAAGAGTCATCACCAACACGACGTATACGCCTGACCGAGCATGCTACTTGCTGTGTGTCTTTTGCATTCAGCAAGTCCTGGAAACCAGTGTCCCTGAGCTTAGTCCATATCTCCATTCCTAAGGCAGGAGTTGAAGTGGTGCAGTTCTTCAGACCACTCTGAGGTGTGATGTTTTGAGGCCCAAAGAGATGTTTATTTCATACTCCCTGTACTTCAGGTTTGAAGGCGCCACTGCAGATGGCAGGGCAAGGCCTCCCAGGGAAACCACCATCTGCCCAAAATGAGCCATGAGAGCTGACGTGCCACCATCCATCCTCCCACGCTGGGGCCCAGCATACATCCACCGTATTTGGTGGGCCTGGCACACTTTTCGTGAGGTGCCTGTTCTGTCCTCCCTCAGCCTAACCAAGAGCTGGAGTAGGAGGTGCAGGGGGCCACCTGGCTGGAGGCCTAATGCTTGAGCGGCCCAGCTTGAGAGGGGCCTGTGGGAGAGTAGGGGCTAGGGTCTGGTTATCAGAATCCTGTGAGAAGTGTGTCCAGGTGAAAGGAAAGCTATGGGGCAGCTGTGCATGACTGACATTTCCAGGTGCTTGGACACCTACTATGGTCCCTGCGAGCTCCTCTTCAATCACCATCATTTCCACCTGCCATTTCATAGATTAAGTTCAGTTCCTGGATGAGGTCAGTGGAAGGGTCTTTACATCTCTTGCTGAAATTTGGAGGGCGGCTCCTCCTAGGGGATAGACTGAGGAGTCATCCTGCAGGGCAGCATCCTGGAGCTGAGCACCTACTGTGCACTGGGTATGCTAAACTCTTTCCCCGAAAAGCTCCATGAATCCCCCTGCTGCAGCCACATGGGCTAGAGCAAATATCCTGTTTATAGCTGAGACCCATAGAGTAAAACAAGATGCCCTAGAGAACTAGGCAGAAGTGGGATTTGAACCCATGGCCTCTGTCTTCTGACCATTAAGCCCCTCATATACTCATTGCTGTCAATTTGGAATTGAATCATAGTTGATCCAAAGTAAGTTTTCAGAGGTTTTATTTTATTATTTTTATGTGCGTGTACCGTCAAATCAGATCTGACTGGTACAGGAGGAGATTGCCCCTCCTTCCCCAGCAGAGCATCTGGTGGATTGGAGTTTTCAGAGGTTTTAAATCACATAAGAAGAGACTGCCAGTCTTTCTCTTACAGAGCAGTCAGAAGATTTGAACCACCTGCCTTTGGGTCAGCAGTACAACTCTTTACCCACTAGACCATCAGAGTTCCCTGACCACTAAGCCCGTGATCCTTAAACTTTTTAAAGGGATCATGAAAGTCACCAGAAGATTTGGTTTCAAATCCAAGTTCTGTTCCTCCTGCCCCACCCTCCAGACTGCACCCCAGCTTGTCTGAGGTACATGCCTTTTAACTACTGGCCAGGGGATTCTGCTGCAGGCCATGTGAGGACTAGACTTTGAACACTTACACCATGGCAGACATGGGGCCTCTGCACCCCCTTCCCCACCCTAATGTAGGAGATCTTACTAAAGAGGAGTGCTTCCCTCAGACATGGCCCTGTCCTCTAATCTCTGCTTCCCATAAGCTGCTTGTCCTTTAAATAGCCCCACAAAGCAGTGACTTGGGGCAGACTGGCCTAGGCCTCTGGCCATCTAGCACCCACCACTCAAGGCCCTCTGTCCCATCTATGCAGACCTCAGAGTCCTCACCCCCTTAGGCCAACATGGATGGGTGAGCCCATCTGCATAGGGGGAGGTCTCTCCAGAAGGAGTTCCCGGGAAGGTCCATATCACCATGGGGGGGACACTGTCAGTAGTCCCATCTTTCCCCACCCATCCTACATTTTCCATGGCAACTGCTGTTGCCATGGTATTGGTGAGGTGCTAGTAGAGAAAAGGGATGGACTGTGGGCTCCCACCTCCACCCCTGTGAAACCAAATGTTCTATCTCTACAGTCCAGGAGGGGACTAAAACTGGGGGGTCATCTCCCCAAAGCAATCAGTACATAAAGACTAGGATATAGAAACAGGGAGTCGCTCAGTGCTCCCACCCCCAGTTAATCACCTCCTTTACTGTGCTGCCTGGTACACCTCCGTTCTAGCACATGTCATGCTGCATTGCATTATCTGTTTACTGTCTGCTTCTCCCACCACACAGTGAGCTCCTCAGGGTGGGGAACTGTCTGACTCATCTCCCATCCCCAGGACCCAGCACAAGGCCTGGCACAAGCAGCTGTTCTCAAATATGTCCTAGATTGAATGCAACTGAATTATATAAAAAAAGCCAAGTCTGGTTCCTTGGTTTTAGGAGCGGCACAGTTTGATAGGAAGTTCCACAGGCTCTGGGGTCTATTAGATGCTTGAATCCCAGATTTGTCATTCATAGGTGATCTTGTGCAAGTCATCTCCCCTCTCTAAGCCTTAGTTTCTTCATCTAGAAAATGGGAGTCATGATTGCCATACCAAAACACTGATTTAATGACTTAAGAATTCAATGTTTGGGGTACCCTCCTGTATGCCAAGCCCTGTGCTAGATACTGGGGTACAGTTGTTGTTGTTGTTAGATGCTGTCAAGTCATAGACAACTCATAGCGACCCTATGAACGAAAGGTCTGGGCACTATTCGTACATAGAGTTTCCAGAGGCAAGCCATTTAGGATGTGGACGCTGCTCTTGCTTCCAGGCTCTGGGATACAGTAGTGAACAGAAAAATGTAGCTCCTGCTCACTTGAAATTCAGCCTTGTAAGAAGTGTTTACCTGGCAACTAAGGAGAGATTAATGAGCACATGATATATCATCCTCCTCCTAGAGTACTTCCCTCAGCTCCAGCCTGAACCCCACATGACTCCTCCCAGCAGCCTCTGGTATCCTCAGTGGTGGGACATGATGAGGACAGGGGTCAGGAGAAGCCTCACCAAGTTCTGAGAGGAAGTCTTGATCCTAGGTCTCCAGAATCTTCTGCCCCTCGGGTGCAGGGAGCTTGGTGAGGCCAGGGTCAGCCTCTGGGTTGGGGCAGGAGACCTGGGTTATGGCCCTGGCTCTGTCCATGCTGCAGTGTGTGTTTCACCATGTCCATTTCCCTCCTAGGCCCCTGTGTGCCTCCTCACGAATGGGATGGGTGGCTGCATCTCTGGGGCTACAGGGCTCTGACCCACTTCCCCTTTCCTGCATCCTGAGGATCCTGTGACTTCTGATTTTGCCAGCCTGATCCCAGGAGATGCCTCCACCCTTCTGTTTGGGGTGGGGCTGGGGTGGGGGGATGAGAAGAGCTGACAGAGAACCCACACCCGAAAGAGTCAGCCAGAGGGACAGCTGAGGCTGACATTGGCACAAACAGATGTCTGAAGATAGAGGATCAGGCCTGGAGGTTTGGGGTGCCTTTGGGATCTCTCAGAAGTAAGCACAGGGCTGACAGCAACAGAAGACTACAGAGACAAACAGATCTGGTTCCAGGGCTGGATCTGGAAGATACTGGCTGTATGTCTTAAGTGTGGCTAAGGCTCATTTTCCTCATTTGTTAAATAAGAATAATAGTAGCACCTGCTCTGTGGGACTCCCATGCGGAGTCCATGAGGTAATGCTCAAAAAGCACCTGGCACACAACAGGCCAAGAGCTGTCTCTTACCTTCTCCTTCCCCCATTCCCTATGTCTTCAGCTAGCCAGATGGGGTCCAGGGAGAGGGAAGTGAGATTCTGCCCTTCCCCAAAGCGGAAAGGAAGTGTGGCTATTTCCTTTTTGACTACTGGACACTTAGGCACATGGGACATGATATGCCTCAGTTTCTCTTAGGCTGAATGGGACAGGGACTTCCTGTGGGGGCAGAACCAGCCATGTCTGAGAGAAGTCTAGGTTGTGTTATTCTTGTCTCTTGGCAGCTCATTTGCATAAATCCTGTGACTCTGGAAAGTTGGGGAGCTCTTTGCACCTGTCATGCAGCTCCCCTGAGTGTCCTGAGCCAAGGTGAAGGATGGAGTATCACTCTCATAGCTTTGGAGCTCCTAGTTATAGGACAGGGGGCTCTGGTGGCCTAGGTGCTATGCAACCAACCTGAAGTCATGCAGTTCAAATCCACCAACTGTTCCACAGGAGGAAGAAGGGCAGTCTCCTCCTGTGCAGTTTACTACCTCTGAAAACGTGCTAGAGGGTCAGCTATGAGTTGGTTTTGACAGATGTCCTGGACAGAGGGAGACTTCTCGGATCCTGACCTCTTTCTGACCCCCAATTCATTGCAGGGACTTTCTGCCTCGAGGATCTGGCATTGTCACCCGCCGGCCCCTAGTCCTGCAGCTGGTCAATTCTAGCACAGGTATGTGTCTTTACCCACCAGCAACTTCTTCTGGGCTCTCCTCATCTGCCCCAACCATGAGGTCCAGCTGGGCCAATGAGCTTGTTCTCTGTGTGACTTTGGGCATAGGCTTCCTCTCCATCCAGGAGATGGGGATGAAAATGCATAAATGGGGATGTGTTATTGTAGGAGAGGAAGGGGAAATTAGGGTCCAGAGTATGTGGGCAATGTTTCTTTCAAGAAGAGGGATAGAGAGAACAAAGGTAGTGTTTTGGGCTATGGTGCCCACTTCTTTCCCCTACCCACTTTTAAACAGAATATGCCGAGTTCCTGCACTGCAAGGGTAAGAAATTCACAGACTTCGAGGAGGTGCGCCTGGAAATCGAGGCTGAAACAGACCGAGTTACTGGCACCAATAAAGGCATCTCACCGGTGCCCATCAACCTTCGCGTGTACTCTCCGCATGGTAGGGCGGCTGGGACCGGCCCCCAAGCTTGTGGCTATCTTGCTAGCCCCGCCCCTTGGAACAATTTTATTGGCCACGCCCCTTTTCCTTCACAGTGATCCCTCCCCAATGCTATACCACCCAGGCCCCACCCTATCATGGTTCTGTTCCCCTAGGCCATGCCCTTCAACATGCCCCTGCTTTAGCCAGGATCGCTCCACCCACTTAGACCAGGCTCCCAATCAGATCCTCCATAAGCTCAGTCTTGGCTCTTAACCCCTCCTACTAATGGCCACGCCTATCATCTTGAACCCACCCTCTCACTATCCTGTCCAGTGCTGAACCTGACCCTGGTGGACCTTCCTGGAATGACGAAGGTCCCAGTGGGGGACCAGCCTGCTGACATCGAGTTCCAGATCCGGGACATGCTCATGCAGTTCGTCACCAAAGAGAACTGCCTCATCCTGGCCGTGTCACCCGCCAACTCTGATCTAGCCAACTCCGATGCCCTCAAGATCGCCAAAGAGGTGGACCCCCAGGGTAGGTCCATCGGACCCAGCTGCCGATGCCAAGGCTCTTAATATCTAAGCATAAGGAAAACCACTGGAAGATTTAAGCAGAATAGTTAGAGAATTAGATTCATGCCATTAAAATTTATTTTGGATACTCTGGAGAGAATGGATGAGGGAGAAAATTGGAAGCAGGCATTTAAGGGAATGAGTAAGAAGAGGGGGAGAGAGTAGGTAGGGATGGTGGAAATGAGATTGCAGTGGAATACATGGAGTCCCATGTGTGTGAAATCAAGCACAGATATGACCCTCCCATCTATCCTCCCAGGTCAACGCACTATTGGGGTCATAACCAAGCTGGACCTGATGGACGAGGGCACAGATGCCCGTGATGTGTTGGAGAATAAACTGCTCCCTCTACGCAGAGGTATGTATGCCAGCCCCCACATGACCCACTGTATTGCCACCTACCCTTTTAGCAATGCTGTTTGCCCTGACCTTGTCTCTGTCCACAGGCTACATTGGAGTGGTCAATCGAAGCCAGAAGGACATTGATGGCAAAAAAGACATCACAGCCGCCTTAGCTGCTGAGCGAAAGTTCTTCCTCTCCCATCCTTCCTACCGCCACTTGGCTGACCGCATGGGCACACCTTACCTTCAGAAGGTCCTCAACCAGGTAGTTGCCCGGTCCAGATGGAGTGGGGCCTGGGGAAATCAGTAAAAAGAGCAGACTAATTCAAGGGTATTTTAAGAGGGTACTTTCTGGGGAGGAGGAGGATGCCTTTGGCCTAGGCAGATCTCCTAGTTCCAAATAAGTGCAAGCGTATCTGACCCATCAGCCCTTAATATGGGATAGAGAAAACTCCCCTGGGTTTGGCTGTGCTGGCTTGAGGAAACTCGCTGCCTGGGAAGAAGGCTACTGCATCTGTTGAGCTGGGAGTGGTCTGCACTGGGCTGAGGTTCTCCTGTCCAAACCACATACTCCACATCTACAAATCCACCCCATCCTGTCTTCCTGTTACTCGCCAGTGTGTAAGTGCACTGTAACCCCTAAAAAAGTTGAGTGGGCTCTCTGCAGTGCACCCAGAGTGGGTGTCGCTGCTCCCCGCTGGCAAACAGACAGCAACAGGTAGTCAGCAGAGCTTAGTTAGCATTTTTGTTATACAAATGGACAAAATGAGGCCCAGAAATGGAAAGCAACTTGTCCACATCACACCCCTGGAGCTTTTGCTGCCTGTTCCCTGACTGTGACCTGCTATGGGAGACCTAGAACTTGTCTCCTGCCTCAAATGTGAGAAAGACCAAGACCTTCTGTGCAGGGTGACACAGCCAAGGGCTTGAGTTTGAGGACGAGAATTGGATTGTTCTCAGCTGAAGACCTTTGTTTCTTCTGGATTAGGGAGAGGCTGATCTGGACACTGGAAGGGAAATCCCAGGAGTTTCTCTAAGATATTTCTCCATCTGGAATAGGGCTTCCAGAACTGTGTGTGTGTGTGTGTGTGTGTGTGTGTGAAGAGAGAGAGAGAAATAATGATACTATAGTGTGATTTAGGAGAGAAGTGGACTATAATGTGATTTAGGAGCAGAAGTGGAGACTCTGGAAGTCACAGACCTGGGTAATCCCACCTTTGTTGCTCACCACTAAGACATTCTCTAGTTCCCTGCCCCTCTATTTTTGTATTTGGAAAATGGTGAAAAAGAAAAACACTTATTTCATGGAATTGTTGTACACCTTCAGGAAGGTGAGGACCTGGTCGGGGTGAACATCAAAACCTTAGGATTACTTTATGGAGCTCTGGGAGTCGCACTGCTAACCCAAGGGCCTTGGCTGCTGGTTTAAATCCATCAAAAACTCCTTAGGAGAAAGACGGACAGTCTCATCCCCTGCAATTCTCAACCTTGGAAACTCAAAGGAGGGTCAGATATGAGTCAGTCATGAGTCAACACTGGCCCTGAGTTGGTTATTTTTAATGGGAAGCTTTAATTCAGGCTGCAAGAAGCAGTCCTCTAGCTGTCTCACCAAAGATTTATTTTATTTGATCCTCCTAATATCTAGAAAAGATTGAATTTGTTAAAAATAAGGTAATTTCATGTAAAAATCCAGATTTCTGGCTTTTGCTGATAATGAAGTTATTCAGTCATTAATTCACTTAATACCCTTTGCGTGCCAGGTCCTGCCCTCAGACAGCTTTCACTCCAGTGGACAGGGCAGCACTGTGCAGGGCTGTGGCTGCCCAATAGCACTCCTTCCCCACTTCCATGTGAGCCCCTGGCATCCTGCCCCTGCTTGACTCTCTGGACATCTGGGTCTGTGACCATGATCTTAACCTTTCCTCACCCTCACTCCCAGCAACTAACAAACCACATCCGGGACACGCTGCCAGGGCTGCGGAACAAGCTGCAGAGCCAGCTGCTGTCCATCGAGAAGGAGGTGGATGAGTACAAGAACTTCCGCCCTGATGACCCATCAAGAAAGACCAAGGCGCTGCTTCAGTGAGGCCCTCCCTGACCCCAAAATCAAGACGGCTGACAGACCATCCTCCCACCCCTCACATGCACATCTCAGCACCATCCTCAGCTTGGGGGCTCTCCCAGGGTACCCTTGATGGACTGCTTCTGCCCACTCAGGCCATATCACTCTCTTTCCAGGATGGTCCAGCAGTTTGCTGTAGACTTTGAGAAACGCATCGAGGGCTCAGGAGACCAGATTGACACCTATGAACTGTCGGGAGGAGCCCGCATCAACCGAATCTTCCATGAACGCTTTCCCTTTGAGCTGGTCAAGGTAGGGAAAGATTCCAAGTCCCATCAGCTCCAGGGGAAAAAAGGCTTAGAACCATCCCGAGAAGGAGAGCTTCAGTCTCTCACTCACCTTTGAAGACCATTATAGAACCTCAAGTCTGTCATGACCTCCCAAGTGTCAGTGACAGGCTTTGACCAGCCATTTCTCTGTTCTCCACACAGATGGAGTTTGATGAAAAGGAACTTCGCAGGGAGATCAGCTATGCCATCAAGAATATCCATGGCATTAGGCACGTATTGGGACTGGGAATGGGGGGCTGAACCTCAGAAGGCAAGAGGGTCTAGCTCAGCGGCACAGGGAATGATAAAGTGGGCTTCTGTCAGAAGGACCCTAGAAGGCTGGTCCCTAGACCCCTCAACCTTGACTTTCTGGTTCCCTTTTGACAGGCCCCAGCTGGGAATGGCAGGTGAGAGGCCTGGGCCACCTCTCTTCCTGCAACCTGCTGCCCCCTCTTTCTGTCCCTGGGAACAAGGTCTAGTGGCAGAGCCCAGGGCACAGATACAGGGAGGCATGCTCTGGGGGTGAGCTGCCTACTCATCCCCTGGGTGAGAGAGAGCTCTACCCAGCCCCACACAGGAGGGACAGAAAAGGTGCCCAAACCATTGGGTGAGACCTGGTAGGAGCTTATAGCTATTGGTCTATGTTCCTGGGTGATGTCACCAAAGGGTGAGTCCACTCAACTCTCCAGACCTTCCTAGGTACCCATTACCTCAATCCTATTCCAATTTGTATCCCTCCTTTCAGCCAACTACACAGTCCTTGGATCAAGAAGGGGGATTGGGAAGTAGACTTCCCCAGTCTTATGTTCTTTAAAACACCTTTCCCCTGAACCCCTTTCCAGAATTGCATTGTGTTCATTCAACAAAAATGATTTTGAAGCACTTACTATGTATCAGGCACTAAATAAGACCCAAATATCCTTGGTTTCACACAGGTTCCATTCCAAAGTTTGGAATTTCCACGCTGATAAGTGCATTGGCCAAAATATAGGGTTGGGGGTGGGGGATACCGCTCTCTTAATCTTAAAATAAAATGCTCTATTCCTGGAAAAGCCCCTAAGGCAATTTTCAAGTCATCTCTGGCTCTCCAATCTTTTCTATAAACAGAATCCTAAGTGAAAGCACAACATCTAAAACAGACCCCCAAAGAACACAGATTGAAAACCCCTCATTACATTACACCTGATCTATTTTACCGATGGGAACACTGAGGCCCAGAGAGGGGTAGTGGGAGGACCCTGTGGGTGGAACTCAGGGGTTCGGGGAGGAGCCCTGGCCTGGCACTCTTGGCAGGAGCCAGCCTGTGACACTGTGCCCTTCTCCCACTCCGGGCGTTCAGAACGGGGCTGTTCACCCCAGACATGGCCTTTGAGACCATTGTGAAAAAGCAGGTGAAGAAGATCCGAGAACCGTGTCTCAAGTGTGTGGACATGGTTATCTCGGAGCTAATCAGCACCGTTAGACAGTGCACCAAGAAGGTAACCCAGCGGCCCGGGCCAGTCCTGCCTACGCCCCACCCTGCACTGCTGCCAGGCACCCCTTCCCCGTGTCCCCCACTGCCTCCTTGGTAGCATGTACAGACCCCAGCGGGGTGGGGGAGGCAGCCTTCCATGGACCAGGAGAAGAGGACCCTTTGAGGGGACCTCATCCACCGCCCTGGCCCCCAGGCCCAGAAGACCTGAAGGGATAGTCATTGGTAAGACCTGTGCAATGAAGGCTGGCTGTTTACTTTGAGCTCTCAGCTCAGGGAGATGAGGTTTGAGGGGATCCTGAAGTTCCTTCCTGCCCTCAGAGGTGGTGTCCCTTGGGGACTCCAGGGACCAAGTCTTAGGGACACTTTGGCCCAAGAAACAGATAAGCCACCAGCCCTTCTTGGGAATTTTCAGAACCTGGGAAGCCTGAGTGTGCACAGGACCCAGGTCTAGCAGGCACTCTGACTCCCCACTGCCCTTCATCCTCTCCATCCACTCCACCTTCACTCAGGACCCTCCCTTCCCTGCCATCCACATCTAGCCTTCCAGAAACACAGCCCTCTCCCATTTGCCACCTCATCTTACCCTCACAGAACCATGTGAGGAGGATAGAGCAGGGAGGATGACGCCCATTTCACAGCAGGAACACTGATGCACAGATCAAATTATTTACTCACGGTCATGCAGAAGGAACATAACTGTTATTCAAAAGCAGAACTTTGGACCCCAAGCCCAGTGCTCCATTGATTCCCCCCACAGCCTCCCTACCTCTCCCCTCCCCACTGCTGTCCTAGCCCCTCTTTATTGCCACCTGCACTCTTTCTGTCTTTCTTCTGTCTTTCTGAGCTGAGTTCCTCCATGCACCTTTGGAGGAGAGCTAGGGAATGTCCCTTAAGGAGAAATACAGAGGCAGGAGTATATCAGAGAGCTGGAGAATGGTGGTCAGACTTCAGCACTGCAACTCCAGGAGGCACTATCTGCACTGTAGTCTGTGTGAATAAAGCCTCCTGGAGTCATGCAGTCCCCAGCCTGGGCAACTAGACAAAACAACCCTGGTAATATGGGGGTGGTGCTGGAGGCTTTGAAGTTAGAATAAAGTGAGTGAAAGGGGAACTGGGAAACCTAGAATTGAGCAGGATTGGTGGGTGGGGTGTTTGCCTTGTCCTAGTCTTGAGTCAGCCCTTTAGGAGGACCCAAAGCTATGGACAAAGATGGCTGCTTTCCATAGATGGAAAAGGAAGCCTGACCCAGGGTAGTTAAGGAGTGGAGGGGAGATAGTGGAACCCTGGGAACTCATGAAGGTGTATGAAGCAAGGACTTGGTTCTTCAGACCCTCCAACCTTACCCACCAAACCATGGGGTGCTTGGCTGCACCTGGGAGATGCCCACCCTGGGTGGTGGTAGGGAGGGCCTAGCCCCACACTCACATTGTCTTCTGTTCTCTTTCTCTGTGTCGGTGTTTCTCTGTCCCCCCCATGTCCCATGCCATCCTTCCCACCTCCCAACCTCACTTGGCTTTCACTCTCCTCTTCCTTCCTGCCCTTGGCTGTTCCTCTTCTGTCCCCTCCTCCTCCCTGGGTGCAGGACGGGCCTCTTCACACCTGACCTCGCTTTTGAAGCCACAGTGAAAAAACAGGTGCAGAAGCTCAAAGAGCCCAGTATCAAGTGTGTGGATATGGTAGTCAGTGAGCTCACGGCCACCATCAGAAAGTGTAGCGAAAAGGTATGATGGCGGCCTGGGCTGGGCGGGGACTAGTTGTCCCTTTCTCATGGCCACAGCTTCCTGTGGGCAGAAGCATCTGCTGAGCAGGGCTGGCAGCCCCTTGGCCACTCACTGTGGACCCAGACACCTATGTGGGCTGGCTGATTCCTGGCCCTAATATTTCATCCAACTTGTAGCTTTGTGCCAACTTGCTCTTAATCTCTTTAGGGCCCCATCCCTGCTGAGTCAAGCATCCTCAGTGGTCATATCCCCCAATAATGACAATAAGAGGAAGGATGTTAAGGAATGACAGCTGTTTACTGAGTACCTACTATGTGCCAAGCATTGGGCTAAATGCCTACCCTTATTGTCTGACTTAATCCTTTCAGCAACCTTAAGAAGTGAGTAATATTGTTACTCCAATTTTACAGATGGCAAAACTGAGTCTCATGGGAAAGATAATATACTCAGGATCCCACAGCTAGGAAGTAACAGAGTAAGATTCAGATTTATGGAGGCCAAGGGAAAGGGTCTAAGGACAGAGCCTATTGGGAAGGGGCGGGGGGTGGAGTGTGGGCAGCTATCTTGGCCCTTCAAAATCAATTTGTCTAAAAGCATATTTAAAGTCTTCACTTTACAGTAATCCATGTATGTGAGGCAGGATCAGCCTCCTTTGAGCTGTTTGTGTGACCTTTTAGGTATCTTTTTCCAGCTTGTTCTCACAAATAGGGCCTTTTAAGGATTTAACCCAGTTCACCTGAAGCATTCCTCTTTTATTTGAATCAGATTCCAACTAAATCAAAGTCTCGAGGGGAGTCCCCTACCTTACCTATATCTGAGAAGTTCCCCATGCTGGGGAATGGGGTAGAGATGAGGAGATGTCTGCTTTAACGTCCTGTTTTCAATAAGTACCTTCGTTTTCATGGCTCATACACAATTGGTCATGTCAACTCCTTTCACAGTCCTATCTCTCTTTTCTAGACATCTCTGTGTCTAGTGGAGCTAGAGTAAGAGTTAATACCCAACTAGTGTCTATTCCAAGACACTGAAATAAAACTTAAACTGGATTCTGTATTGCTTTGGTATTTGTTGTGACATCTAAACTATAGTCACATTAGATCATGAATGCTAAAAAAAATCTTTTTTGTGTTAAACTGTAAAATATGGAGTTTATTTTAAGCTGCTTCAAACCCTTTTACAAAAAGAAGACAGACTACAATTGAATTAAAAAGAAAATACTGAGTTGATTTTTAATTGTAGAAATAATACATTCCCATAAAGGAAATACAGAAAATGCCCAAGAGGAAAAAAGAAACAATCCTCTCTCTCTTTCCAGAAAGCCACTACTAGAGATATTGTTTATTTCCTTCAAGTATATCCTTTCTTGTTTTTTAAATACACACCTTTTTAAAAAATTAATTTATTAATATTGATTTTTGTCCTGATCATATATGATTTTTAGGAAAATACTCAACACAGAGAGAGTAAAAGGTCCTCATAATCCCATAGGCCTCTAGATAGTGACCACTAGCATGACATCCTTTCCAGCTAGCTAGTTGAAAACACACAACAACTACATGAGATCACACTCTACACACTGGTCCATGAACTCTCATTTTTGCCTGAGTGAGCAGTGTGTTGAGGAATCTGTTTTGCTACAGATAGATGAAGTCATATTCTTAATGATCCAATCACATTTGATGAGAGAGAGGTACTGTAATTTACATTCTCAGTATCCTATTGTCTTTTAGGTTATTTCCATTTTTTTCCTCTTTTATAATCAATACCATAGTTAGCATTCTGCAACTATATTTTTAGTAGGTGTCTCCTATCTCTACGTTAAATTTCTAGATGTCATTTGCCTGAGCAATGATATAAACATTTACAATACTGGAAACATCTACAACATGGCCCTTCAAAAAGTTTTCATGAAAATATTATACTCCTTCAAATCCTGCTCCCACATATAGATTTGTTTATTTTGCAAATAGATCAGTCCTCTATTTTTTCTCTTAATAATATGTATATTTTATTACTGCACAGATTACATAATTTTAAATGATTATCTGATAGCTTTGACTATGTGTGTACTGTTAAATCGGATCTGACTGGTACAAGAAGAGATTGGCTCTCCTTCTCCAGCAGAGCACCTGGTGGATTTGAACCACATAACTCTGGGGTTGCAGTGCAGCTTCTTGCCACTAGGCCACCAGAGATCCCTGGATTTATCATTGTTTATTTAACTACTAAGAGCCCTGGTGGCTCAGTGGTTAAGTGCTCAGCTGGCTGACTAAGGGGTTAATGATTCAAACCCACCAGCAGCTCCATAGAAGGAAGATGTGGCTGTTAGCATAATGAGAACAACCTTGGAAACTGGACAGTTGACTGTGCCCTGTATGGTCAATCTGAATTGGAATTGGCTGGACAGTGAGAAGAATGAATTTACCTGTTTTCCCATTTAGACTAGCTCCAATTTTGTAGTATTATAAACAACCTGGGAATTAACATCTTTGTGTATGAAGAGTTTTACTTTTCTCTATTTAGGATTCCATAGGATAGATCCCAAAAAGATAAATTTAGTAGATAGAAACATTATTAACATGCATTCTAAAAGAAGTCATTTTTTCCCTTTTGTATATGGTAAAATTTTAAAAACAATCCCAGTCTCCATCAGAAGGCATTTGATTAACTCAGACAATGAAACACTACAGCCAGTAAGAAGGGCAAGGCATATTTATTTTCTACTTACATGTCTCTGCACAACACATTGCCTCTAAGGGCGGGCTCCAGGCTGGCCACACTGGTCAGCCTTCCACTCCTGATTGAGGAGAAAAGGATTGAGAGAGAAAAGTTCCATTTTAAAAACTGGCTACAAATTCTGGAAATGCTCGGAGGCAACCAGAATGGAAAAAGATGCTCAAAGGGAACATAACTTCTTAATGGGGCCAGGGTTGCTCTGTCATGTGTGACTCGTGGAAATCTTGAGAAATGGAACATCCAGGCGGTTAGTGGGAGAATTGGTTATGCTCTTTGGCAAACTGCTGCCTCCTCCTCTATTTCCCCTCCATTATTGTTCCCTCTTCACCCCTGGGAGAGGGAAAGTGCTTGAGACAACCTTCAAAATTGGCTTTTGGTGGTAGTTGCTCAAGGGACTATGGGCTTCAGTGGGCACCCACACCCAGTATTTTTAACCCCATGGTCTCAGGCTGACCCCCTCCCAGGTCCCCTGTGCTTGGCCACCCCTTGGCATAGCAACAGACTGGGCAGGATGTGGTTATCTCCCAGTGTCTGCCTCCCCTGGGCTGGCGTCCAGGACTGTGCTTCCTCCCTATCTTCCTGCCTTCTTTGGTGTTCTTCTCATTTCCTTGGCTTCCATATTGCCATCCAAATCACCACCTTTGCCTGTTACTCAGGCACAACCCTCAAAGCTCTCTTCCCATATAGGAGGACCCACCGAAGGGGCCTGGCCCAGCCATGGGGATGGGGACAAGGGGAGGTTCTAGCTTTGTCTGAGTCCCACATGGAGAGTGAGGAGGGAGAGCCGCCAGTAATGGCAGTCCCTCTAGACAGGCTCCTGTATCTCATGAAGCTCAATGTATCCTCCCCAGGGAGGAGCTGGTTTATGAGCCAGAGGGCAGAGTAACAGAACACATGCCTTCTCAGCATAGCAAGGAGGGCCAAGACATCCATCCTTCATTCATTCTCTCATTCCTTTCAACATACCTTGGGAGAGCAGGAGCAGTGTGCCTCACTCTGTCCCTGTCTCCAGGTCCGACAGACAGAGGAGCAAGCAAGCAATTAGGACTCAGTTTGATAAGCAAAGGAGAGGGGATCTTGGGGCAATGGAACAGGCTTTCCGAAGGACATGGTATCCAGTGGAGTCCAGAAAAAGTCAATCTGGGCCTGTCTAGAGCTTGACTGAGCTGAGGACAAAGGTCACAAGCAGAGGGAGAAGGCATTGAATCAACTTCACCCTCAGTTCTTGAACATTGGGGAGAGTTGGGTACTGCCGAGCTCCACCCCAAAGGAGGTTTTGTGGGCAGCTCAAAGTTGGAGGCAGATGCGATTGGAGGGTGATGGTGCCAGACAGGGGCATGCAGAGGGAGGTAGAACTAAGTGGGATCTGCCAGGAGGGCTGGGGGTCCAGCTAGGCCCCGCGGGGTACTGATCATGCTGCTGGCACCTACCTCCGCATGCTACCCCTGCCCCATGCCTCTCGTGCCTGTGCCTGTGGCTCCTGCATGTCGTTTTGTGTGACTGGTGGTTCCCCTCTGCCTACTCTCCAGCTCTGGCAAGAGCATTGCCTGTCTTCAGCCTGATTCACGAGGCCAGTTGGCACCTTGAGCCCTTTCCACCCTCCATTCCTCCTGGACTAGAGTCTGGAGGCTGTTCCCTGCCTGATCCTCCTGCCTAACTATGCCCTGACATCCTTAGTATAGGCTGGGGTAGCCCTGATGGCTAGAGAAAGCCTTGGAAGCCAACAGTCTCCTAAAGGCCTCAGTAGAATGTCTGTTTCTAAGGTGGCTTCTATCAACATGGTGACCAAAAAAGCAGGCTGGTTCCCAAGGCATTTCTCCCCATGGGAACTGCCCTTTCCCTCTGAAGTTGGCCAGGGTAGGCCAGTGAAGAGGGTTCTGGAACCAGGAAGACCCTTGGATTGCTGTTTGGAACTTAGCTCTCAGGGGGAAAGAGTGACAGTGGCTGGGTGCCATCAGCTTCCTGGCATCCCAGGTCTCTCTCTCCTCATGGGCATTGTATGTGCCTCCCACCCCATAGCCCCTGGAACCCTGGGCTTGGGCAGGGTTGGGATGCCCCCTGCCCAAGCCCCCCTGTGTACGTGGTTCTCTTCCCTCCTGTCCACCCCATAGCTCCAGCAATACCCCCGGCTGAGGGAGGAGATGGAGCGCATTGTGACCACTCATATCCGGGAGCGTGAGGGTCGGACCAAGGAGCAGGTGAGGCCCACCCATCCCCATCCCCATCCTGGCTAGCCTTGCCATCCATTCCTATCCTTGGGCTCTGTCCCTCTTCCCATGGGCCCTTCTCTGTCTCACTCCCCTCATAGTCCCTGTTTCCCTTTCTTCCTCTGTCCTCCACTCACTGGAAGTCTGCCTGTTTTGCCATTTCTTTCTAGGTCTCTCTGTCTCCCTGCATGCTGTTTCCCTGAATCACCTTACATCCCTCCTTTAATATAGTCATTCATCAAATATTCATCCATTCAGCCACAAGTAAATTCCTTGAACACTGCCTCAGATCTCAGAGGCGCTGACTAGCCCAGTCATGGCCCTGAGAAAGCTTTGTCATCTCTGTCACCTCACGGTCTGTCCCTACCTATGGCGCCTATTCCTACATATCCCCTCTCTATAAGAGTACTTTCTCCAAGCACTCATGTTTCTGTTGTTGACATTATCTTAAAATCCTTATTGATCTTTTTCCCTCCCTCATTATGAAAGTAATAAATAACAAATCATTAAATCAAGATTGCAATTCAACTATCCCTCCCTTGGGAAGGAGCCCTGGTAGCACAGTGGTTAAGCACTCAACTGCTAATGGAAAGGTTAGTAGTTCAGACCCACCCAGTGGCTCTATAGAAGAACGATCTAGTGATGGGTTTGAAGACCCCAAGGAGCAGATCTACTATGCTGCATGGGTTTACTGTGAGTGGGAATTGATTTTGATTCCAGATCACATGAGACCCACAAGACCCCCATTCATTCTCCCCTATTCCTCATTCCCTGTCTGAGGTAATCAGTACTAACAGGGTGGTGTGCTTTCTTCCAGATATTTTTCTAGGACCTCGTGTAAACACACACACACACATACTCACTTTCTCTCTCAGAGTATTCTATACTTAGTTTAAGGAATCCTAACCCTGCTGTGCCTTGCCTTTTTTTTCCCCTAACGATAATCATTAGTACCTAACATCTAGAAACTAACATTGTTTAAGCATAAATTACTCATCAGATACGTGACCTGCCTCATCTTATTGCCTTTTTACCAGTCTCTATGAGACAGAAACTCTCCAGGTTTAGAACCTGAGGCTCAGTGAGGACCACCCCCAGTTTCACAGTAAGCACTGGGGTCTGGGTTTCAGCCTGACAGTATTCAGTCAGAACTTTCCCCTTATCACAACACAATTACAAATCCCTCTGGCATAACCATTTTATAAAGGTGAATCCTTCCATTACCAGAATATTGAACTCTTCATTCTTACAAACAGCTGTAAAGTGTTTTGTTTAGAAGATATTGAAATCTGTTTTTGCCTTCTGATGATCATTGGTTTATTCTCAATTTTTTTCTATTATGATAGGCCATAATGAATGTCTGTTTTATCCTTGTTCACTTGATGAATTAATCTGTGAGACACAGTTCTGGAAATGTCTATGTATATTTTAATGTTGTTAAGTAGTGCTAAAGTGTCCTCCTTTACAGTCCCACTGAAAAGTATATGAGACTCCACCTCCCTACATTTACCATTATCAATATGCACCATGTATTTGACAAGTTTAAAAAGCTTCAAAAGCTGTCATTGTGGGGAGTTCTTGTGGCCTAGTGGCAAGAAGCTGTACTGCAATCCCAGAAGCGCATGGTTCGAGTTCACCAGATGCTCTGCTGAAGATAATAAAAGAATTTTTTTTAAAAAAGCTCTCACAAAAAAAAAATAAAAAAAGCTCTCATTGTTACTTTAACTTGCATTTTTTAAATATTTCATGATTGAGAATATTTTGTATGTTTATTGGTTATATGCATTTCTTCTGTGAATTATCCATCCCTTTTTTCTGTTTTGATATGTTTCTTGTCTTATTGATCTGCAAGAATTCTTTGTTTATTATGGATACTAACCTTTTATAGTTAGTACTGGTGTCCTACTGGCAAGAAACTGCACAGCAATCCTGAAGGCACATGGTTTGAATCCACCAGCTGCTCTGTGGGAGAAGGATGGGCGATTAACTGCCTTGAAAATCTCCAGAGGGTCAGCTATGGGTCAATTCCAAATCGATGGTACATGACAATTTTTTTTAAATTTTTATTATTTGTGTGTGTGTGTACCGTCAAATCGGAGCTGACTGGTACGGGAGGAGATTGTCCCTCCTCCAGCAGAGCATCTGGTGGATTCAGACCACATACCTCTGGGGTTGCAGTGCAGCTTCTTGCCACTAGGCCACCAGAGCTCGCCATGGTAATTTTTTATAGGGAGGTTTGGCAGCTCCTTGTTGTAAAGAGTTGCGCTGTCAACCTGAAGTCACATGGTTTGAATCTACCAGCTGCTCCTCAGGAGAAATCCACTCCCATGTGATTTACTGCCTCCAAAAACCCGCTGGAGGGGCAGCTATGAGTTGGTTCTGGCTCAGTGGTATACAACAACAACCTTTTATATGTGCTGCAAGGTGTGTGTTTTTTTCTCCCAGCTTGTCATTTACTTTTTTTTAATGTTTGGGTTTTTTCTTTCAACTTTTAACACTTTCCTCAAAAATTTCATAGGCTGTTTTGGTATGAACGTACATGTTCAGTGTGAAGCATTTAATTCTGGCAGAGAGTCGTACTGCTTGCTCACTATCTGCTGTCCTGATGGTTTTGCCTACAATGTCTCCATGAACCCTTAGAATGACTTTATGAAGTTGTTGTTGTTGTTGTTAGCTACCGTCAAATTCAGTATGGCCCATAGTGACCATATGAACAACAGATCTGAAGTCTGTCCTTTCCTATGCCGTCCTCCTCATCTCTGACATACTTGAGCTCATTGCTGCAGCCATTTTGTCAATTGTCATTCACTTTTAAACATCGTGTGGTGTCTTCTGTTTGCCCTCTGACTTGTGTATCTTTGAAGGTTATGCTCCTCATTGATATTGAGCTGGCTTACATGAACACCAACCATGAGGACTTCATAGGCTTTGCCAAGTGAGTGCTCTCTAGGAAGAAAGGGTGACACTTCTTATGTGAGTAAGTGTGTGTGTGTGTGTATGTGTGTGTCTGCTTGCACTTGTGTAGCACCCAGGACCACTGGGTTAACCTCTCTGAGCTCACTGCCCATTGAGTTTGGGCCTTGAGAGGAGCATCCCTGAGACCCCTCCTCTCTCCCCATTAGTGCTCAACAGAGAAGCAACCAGATGAACAAGAAGAAGACCTCAGGGAACCAGGTGAGCAGGCCCCAGTGTTTTAGTCCTAGGGATGGAGGGTCCTGGATGGAAGCCAATCTCTGAGAGCCCCTCCCCTGAGGGAAAGGGTCCTGTGGGGGCCAGGGAGCCTGTCAACTGCCAGCCACAAGCCTCTCACCCTGTCTTAGTAACTCTCTCTCTCTCTCTCTCTCTCTCTCACTGCTTCTCGTGGTTGCTATGGTTACCTCTTTTCAGGATGAGATTCTGGTGAGTATCAGGACTGGGGCTCTTGGCTTTTGTAGTGAGCAGGAGGAGGGGGCTGATTGGTTGGGGGGTTGTGCAGGGGGCAAAAAGGCTCCCATTAGCTTGAGACACTTGTCCACACCAGTACGTGCATGTGCCCTGGCCAGAGTCAAGATCTCAATGAACACAGAATTCCATTGGTGTACCCATCCATGTATGTGAGCTTGCTTCAGACAGTCTGACCATGCAGGGAGGGAAGGGATAAACATGCTAAGAAGAGGCCTGGTACAGAGTAGGTGCTCCTTAAATATCTATTGGATGGACAGGTGGGTGGATGGATGGATGGATGGATGGATGGATGGATGGATGGGAGCTAGACCTGTTTCTGAGAAGCTAGCTGACAGACTGCCTCTTCCAGAGAGCTGAATAAGGATGATACGCCAAAAGACAAGCCCTACCTCGCCTGCCTCTCTGCTCTTCCCCTTTAGATCTCTGCGGAAACCTTACTCATCAGGAGTCCTTTCTCAAATCCCTTCATACACAGGAGCCATAGAGTCCTGAGCCTTTGCCCTTGCATAGGTTCCATAGGATGTATTTTCTTTGTAATAATCTAACTGCTTGTGTGATTGATCTATGAGGGCAGGGTCTGAGATTATCTTGTTCATCACTGAATCCTCAGCCCCCCTGCCCAGTGTCTGGCACACAACAGGTACTCAGCAGAATGAGAGTTAATGAATATTTTGGAGCAAGTCAGTTCAACAAGTACTCATAGGTACCTAAGCTGTCCAGGCCCTGGTCAAGTCAGACCCTGCATCTGCTCCATGGAGACCTTTCCCTGTACGTGGGGCCTAGCTAGGGGACCTGGAAGTACAGAAAGTCCCCGAGGTAGGAGCTCTAGGGGGCATTTTGGATGAGCAGAGAGGTGTGAAAAGCTGGGGACATCCAAGGACTTTAAGTCTGGGTAGGGAGTAGGGTGGAAGTATCTTGGCCAGATCCTAGGACAGGGGCAGGAGAGGAGTCATGGGATCTTAGTTCCTGTGTTTCTGTTAGCCAACTAATACAACTTTCCCTTTAGTTTAGCTACCAATTGGCTGTGTGGCTAGGGTTCTTAGGGAAGCCAGAAGGGGTAATGAGGGCTCTAGAAGTGCTCTGAGGCCCTCAGAAGTGTCTGATCTGCGAAGCCTTTCCCACTAGCCCCTAGTTGTCCTTGAGTCTACTTCAGCTGCTCATAGAAGAAGTGCATGATGTTTGGGTCAGGGAAGAGAGAAGAAGCAGGTTTGTCACACTGGCAGTCTGTACCAGGACTGAGGCCTGGTCCACTACAAGGGCAAAGGCAGTGACCCTGCCCTTAGAGTGGAACTCACAGACCCTGGTGTGTGGTGATGGTTCAGGACAGTTCATGGGACTTTGCTGTGAAAAGGAACTTTATCTTTTACTCAGAAATTTACTTGGGAGTAGTCTAGGCCCTTCCTGAGGAAGTTCTTTGTCCCTTTCCTTTTCTCCCCAGCACCCGAACCTGGGCCTAGGCCTGGTGCCCAAAGACTCTTAGAACCATAATATGTAGTATCTCTTTAAATATGCCCAATGTATTGATCACTTATTGTTTACCAAGCACTGTGTCATGAGTTTTCTCATTTGAGAGATTTCATAGTGATGAAATACTTCATAATTTAGTAGAGGTGACATATACCAACAGAGAATCACACATACATAAACACACTTCATTAAAAGTTGTAGTCAATACCGTAGAAGACTTCTGGGAGTGATAAGAACTTGTATGGAGAGTCCTAAGGTACACTGAGGAGCCAGAGTGGGCCTGCTTGAGAATGTGACTTCTGAGTTGGTACCCTAAGGGCAAATATGAATCCACTAGGCAAAGAGGGAAGGGAAGTGCTTTCTAGACAGAAGCAACAGCATATGTAAAGTGCCTGAGATCAGACCAAAAAAAGTCTTAGAATAAATTTATTTTAAGCCAAAGAGGAACCCTCTGTTGTCTTGCCAAATGAATTCAGCTTGCACACTTTCAGTGATGGGGAACTCATCCTCTACCAAGGCAATTAGTCTTTTAATCAGAATGCTTTTGTCTGAAGGCCCATTTTCCTAAGCTGACATCTGTCTTCCTCTGTCTCCCATTCTATTAACTTGTGGTTTAAACCTGGGCAGGTCTGGCCCCCACCCTCCCTAACCAGCTAGGCCTGGGGGAGGGGTGGGGTTTTCTGAGTGCCTCTCTTTGCCTAGCCATCTTCCCTGGAGAAGCCTAGCCCCTGCCCACTGACCTCTTGGTTCCTCCCTCTCCAGGTCATCCGGAAGGGCTGGCTGACCATCAACAACATTGGCATCATGAAGGGTGGCTCCAAGGAGTACTGGTTTGTTCTGACTGCTGAGAATTTGTCCTGGTACAAGGATGATGAGGTGAGTGAGGGGTTACTGGTCATCAAGGGGTCAGCTGGTGGGCAGAGTTTGGCTCAGAGTCTATCGTGGGCATGGAATAGTCTGTACCACCCAATGAGTTGTTGTAGTAGTTGTTGTTTAATGGTATCAGAGACCCATGTGAGAAGGTAGGGTGCAAGGCAGGCAATCCAGAGGGGCTGAGGAGAAAGCTTCTCATTCATGTTATAAGGAGATGCTGGCTTGGCAGGGGACCTGGGGCTGAGGGACTTGGGGTTGGGGGACAAGGGCGCTGAGTACCCCTCCCTGATCTCACCAGCCCTGCCTTCCTGTTTTCCACTTCAGGGCGTGCCTCCTCCTCCTCCATGGCCCCCTTGAGCCCATGACACACATAAACCCTACTGCCAGATACACTGTTAACCCCTGCATCCCAGCCCCTCTAGCCCAGCAGCCCACAGGATTTTCCTAGCGGTTTCCAGGATGAGGATGGAGTAATGGCAGCCTGCAGAGCCACACAGTCTCTCCCTGCCCATGAGAGCATGCAGCATCCCTCTGCCATGCTCCTCCCCTGTCACTGGTCTCCTTTAAGAATGAGTTTATTTGGCTTCCACATCTGGATTCCAGAGGTGACCAAAGAGGAAGGGGGGGTGAGGGAGAGGGGGCTTTTGGTAATGTGTGCCAGCTGGCCAAGGAATGGGGAAAGGGCCCTGGGAAGATAGGTTCATCTCAGTGGGAGAGTGGGGTTTGGGATGAGGGCCTGTGACTTTGGTCTCCAAGCCCCTTCCTAGAGCCCTGCCTCCTCTAAGTCTGCCCCAGGCAGGGCCCCCTCCTTCCCACCTTGGGCGGGGCCCTCTGTCGTCACTGGCAGGGGGTGCCAAGCCATCTGGACCTCATTACACCAACCCTGGCCTCTCCCCTAGCACAAGCACAGGGCCCCTGGAAGGGATGGAGTGAGGTAGAGTGGGGCGCTAGCAGGGGGGCCACTTCCTGCTCTGTCGGCCAGGCAGCCTTCCTAGACACCCCCTAGGGATTGGAGGCCCCCAACTTCTGGCTCTATAACTCCTGGTGCTCCCATTTTGGAGCTCTTAAAATAGGGACAGTGTGACACTGTGGTCTGAGACTGAGGGTCCCAACTGGATGCCCTAGAGGGGGTTGTTGAGAATCTGAGAGGGGGGGGTCCCCTGACTTCATACTTGGGTATATGGGTCCATTTTGAGCTTTGCATGTATATTTGAGAGTTTTTTTAAGTATGAAAGATTGCTGAGATTGTGTGTGTGTGTGTGGTGTGGGTAGTGAGGGATGGGAGGTGAGGAGTGTGAGAATATAGATGAGGTATGTGGGTATTTTGCAGGACAGTGTGTTTGAGGTATAAACAGTTAAGTATGTTTGGAATATATATGTCTGTGTGTGCTTAGGGAGCATGTATTCGGGTTGGAGTTTGTGATCTTGAGGTATGACCCTCCAAGTGTGTGTTCTGCGCCTGGTGTGTAGGTATGAATATGTGCGTAGTTAGGCAGTGGGCTTGAGCAAGGATGGTGTGAATGTGAAATACTGGGGATCTGAGAAAATATGGATGTGGTTGGGGTGTCAGGATGGGGAGGGAGAGTGGCCCGTTGTGAGGTGTGTTTGTGTGTGTGCATTTGTGATGTGAGTGTGTGCTTGGGGCACAAAAGCATGATGGAAGGTTTGGCTCTGTGAATGCGTATGCCTCAGTTGGGGATGAGTGTTGAAATGTGGCTATCTGAGTGGAGTTTTGCACTAAGACAGATGGGGATTTAGAAGTGCTTTTGGTAGCAGGAGTCCCCTTCCTCAGCCCAGTCACCAACCCTCTGGTCTTTGGTGGCAATGGGAGACCTAGGTCACCCATCTCCCTAGCCCTCTTTGACCTCTCCCCAACTTCTCAGTCTTCCCTTGTTACCTCCCACCATCAGTACTGTCACCCCCCACCCATCCCATTCCACAGTTGGCTGGCATCCCCCAGCCTCTGGACCTCCTCCCAGCCCTCCCTTGCTACCCAAGCCCTCTGCCCTGACTCCAGGCTCCAGATCTCTGATGGCAGGAGGGGATCCGTGCAGTGCTCCAGCGTTGGTGCCGAGGGTCTAACCCAGCCCAGCCTAACCAATGTGCAGACTACTGTACAATTTGGGAGTCCTGAACAGATAGTCTAAACACTGGGTAGACGGAGTGGAGGTTTCCTCTGGTCCATCCAGGCAGCAGTCTGTCCATCCGGTGGGAACTTCAGCCCCATCCTTTGGAAATCCAAGCACCCCTCTCCAACAAGCCACAGCCCCAGTGTCCCCCAAGCCTCAGCCCAGCCAGCCATGGTCCCTCTCTGCTCCCAACTCCCCTTCTGCCTCCTTTGACGTGGCAAGGGTGAGCAGGAGCTGTGGCTAGGAAGGAGGGGCCTGGGGAGGGGGCCGACCCAGCAGGAAGGGAGGGAGGGATGGGGGAGGAGGCCCCTCCTACGTAGTGTCCAACCCCAAAGCTCAGGGAGGGTGGCGGTGGGGCCTCCCTCGATCGGTTCCAGATGTTCCCTGGCCGAATGTGCAACTTCCTCCTCTCCTCCCCCTGCTGCCCTCTGGGGCTCCCAGCCACCCGCCTGGCATAAAGAAGGCTTTATGTGGCTGATGGGCCACACGGGTGTAGGGGGCAGAGGAGAGTGGGCAGGATGATGCTGAGAGGTGGGGGTCACAGGGTCCTCCTAAACCTAGCACCCTGGACCTGAGATTTTGGATTAGACTCCTACCCAAGATTTCTGAATGCCTGAGGCCTATATATAGCCTCTATATACAGAGAACTCTGGTGGCTTAGTAGTAAGGAGTTGTGATGCCAACCCAAAGTACGCAGTTCAAATCCACCAACAGTTCACAGGGAGAAAGATGGGCAATCTATCTCCTCCTGTGTGATTTACTGCCTCTGATAACCCACTGGAGGTTCAACAATGAGTCAGTTCCAACTTGACATACAACAACACCCCTACCCCAAGGTGCTCCTTAGAGGCAAAGATGGTGAAAGTCCGTCTTACATACTTTGGGCTCATTGTCAGGAAGGGCCAGTCCTTGGAAAAAGACATCATGCTGAGAAAGGTGGAGGGCCAGAGAGGAAGATAAAAACCATCAATAGGGTGGATCGCACAGTGATTGTAATGATGGGCTTGAGCGTATCAGTTACAGTGAGGATAGTACAGGATAGGGTAGGTCCACAGGGGAACTGCATGCTGTAGTCAACTCAATCTAGACTGTACCTAACAAGAACAACAGCCCCCACATCAGGCCCCAGCCCCCCAAGCCTCGTGGGTGGGGCACAGACAATAGATGCCCTCCTCTCCTTTTAGATCCCCAATCTAGGGTTCCTCCTCTTCAGACTCTGAACCCCCTCCATATAGACATATGTCAGCTTATACCAGATGTATACACATGTGCACAAACTCTTAGTATCCTACACAACAATCCAAAGATCCACATAACTCCCCCAATGACTCTAGACAAACTATACATACATATACAGCCCATTACGCAAGCTGTCTGCATACCACAGGGTATGTCACAGAAGCACGCTCATGTACACACACACTTACAGTTAGTACACTAATCTGCGACAGGCATTTCTCATAGCACTCATCTGCACTAATTAACAAACATGCTCACACTGACATCACACACACACATACACATCCATGCACTACAGACCCATGGGTGCATATGTATACACAGACATGGTGATGGGATATGGACTCAAGTGTGCATGTATTTTCACAAACACACAACCATACATAGTTTCACATACAGACACACCATTCCCTAGCTGGAGCTGTAGACCTGATTGCTACCACATGGGTTGCTGGGGGGTGTGGACTGAGAAGCATCTGGGGCTGATGGCCCCTCTTTCCCTTTCTGAGTCAGGAAATGAAGTCAGAGTTTATCCAGAATAGGCCCTAGGCTCAGCAGCCAGGTGGGGCTAGCATCTACGGCCTGCTTGTGGAGGGACATGGAAACAGCCTCACCACTTTGGGCTGTGTCACTCACCATTCACCACTTGTAGTGTGCGAGGGACTTGTGCTCAGTTGCACTAGATTGGAAGCTCACAGTCCCACAGGAAGTGGGATAGTGCCAGCTCACCATCACTCCTACCCTTCCCCACAGGAGAAGGAGAAGAAATACATGCTGTCTGTGGACAACCTGAAGCTTCGGGACGTGGAGAAGGGCTTCATGTCAAGCAAGCATATCTTTGCCCTCTTTAATACGGAGCAGAGGTACCTGGCTATCCTGGACTCGGACTGTGGAGTCCCAGACCCTGCAAGCCCCAAACTACCCTTACGGAGTAGGAATCAGTATACATAGCTGCAGAGAGGGGAGGAGCCTGCCTCAGGCCCCACAGCAAGTCATTCATCTGACAAATAGTTATTGAACTCCTGCTCTATGATCAACACCATGTGACTTTGTATTTTCCTCCCTCTCTCCCTTGCTTTTTTCCACAATTATTTGTTTAGTGTCTGCTGTGCATGAGCACTCCGCCAAGCCCTGGGGACCAAGGAGAGTCCAGGAGCCCTTGGTCTCTGCCCTTTGTGGCTCAGTGTCTAGTGGGTCCTCTCCTAATCAGATAGGAGGTTTAAAGTCGCTCATCAGATAAGTTCTCAGAGATGCAGAGAGGGAAAGGACTGGGATCTGAGATCTTAGCGAGGAGCTGCGTTGCCCTGTGGATGTCCCCCTTATTGTGGGCTCAGTCTCTTTCTAAGTATTTTATTGCTCACGTCCCTAAATCCTCATTCCTAAGAAGTATTAATTATTATAATTAATCCATTTTCTAGATGAGGAAAATGGAGGATTGGAAAGATAAAACCACTTTCTCAGGGTCCCACAGCTGAGGAATGAGAAAGGAAGAACTGGCTCTCAGGCCTGATGACCCCATCACCCATGATGCCCTTAAGCACCAACAAGGATGGGCTTTGCTTGGTCTCCCCTCACCACTTTTCCCATCTTGCAGGAATGTGTACAAGGATTACCGGCAGCTGGAACTGGCCTGTGAGACCCAGGAGGAGGTGGACAGCTGGAAAGCCTCCTTCCTAAGGGCTGGCGTGTATCCCGAGCGTGTTGGTGTGAGTGGCAGGGCAGGGTAGGGAGGGTCAGATGCTCATATGAGAGGTCCCTGGGGCACCATCCTCAGGGATGCCAAACAATGTGATGTTGTAAGAGCTCTCCATGCCTACCTAACCTGGAGTGAGATCCTGTAGTGCAGTTTTACATGCCCATCCTCTCTGCCATTGAAGGCATTTCTTGTATCTGCTTCCTATGGTGGCAATTAGTCGGTTGGTTTTGGTTTTTTAAGACTGCCTTCACTTTCTGTAGCAGTTCATTTGTCCTGTCTTTGTCTGTGACAATGTCTAGAGTTGTCTTAGAGCTGGGATGCAATGTCCTAGCTTCATTCAACCTCTTCCCTTTTCCTTTGTGTGTGTCTGTCTGCTTCGGCTGTGCTCCCTGGTGGTGGCGGTGGTGGTGACACTTGTGTGGCGGACTTTGTGACCTTGGCATGGGCCTCTCAGGACAAGGAGAAAGTGAGTGTGCCCTTCCCTTGTCTTCTGCCAGGCTTTTCCTGGCTTGACCCTAGACAGGTCTTTAGAATCAGAAAGAAATTTGAGAAATCTTGGCAGTGTCTCTTCTAATTTATGCATTTGGAAATGGAAGCAAATTCTAGGCACTAAAGTTAGAGCAAAAACATAGCTGAAGAAAAGGAGCCTGGGTCCTGAGAGGCACTGGGGTGGGAGGAACCCAAAAAGTCAGAGAATGTGAAGAGCTGGATATCTGTGATTCAGGCCAGGGACTTCTCTCTGTGCCTCAGTGTTCTAGGCACCTTTGGAGGAGGTGAGCTGACCCAGGACTTCAGCCCAGTCGTGAAGCCTAGCTTAGGCTCTGCTCGACTGTGGCAGACCTGACGACCCTGACACCCTTCTGTTCCCAATGCAGGCCAGTGAGGCAGAGGAGAATGGCTCTGACAACTTCATGCATTCCATGGATCCACAACTGGAGCGGCAGGTGGAGACCATCCGGAACCTCGTGGACTCATATATGGCCATTGTCAACAAGACAGTGCGAGACCTCATGCCTAAGACCATCATGCACCTCATGATCAACAATGTGCGTGTCTTGCTGTGTGTGGGATGGGGTACAAGATCAAGGCAGACAGTGTAGCCTGAGGAAGGCATCAGCTGGCTAGCCCTGTGGGAACAGGTCTAGGAGAGAGGCATGGTCCAGACCAGAGCTGTCCAGTAGAAATATGATGTGAGCTTTGTATATCATTCTACATGTTCTTGTAGTCACATTAAAAGAATTATAAAGAAATACCATTAATAATAATATAATATTTCATTTAGCCCAGCATACCCCAAATATAACATAAATTAAATTTGAATTCTTCAGTCGTACTAGTCACACTTGAAGTGTTCAGTGGTCACAAGTGGCTATCATATTGGACAGAACAGGTCTGGACTTCTGGGTCAGGACTATTAAGAGAGGCAAGAGCCAGCCCTCTGGGACTGGGTCTGGTGGGGAAACTATAATATAGACCCCAGGGGCTATATTACAGTTGTTGTTGTTGTTATTGATTGCCGTAGAGTTGAGGATGATTCATAATGACCCCCATAAACAAAAGACCTGAAGCCTTACTATATATAACAATAGGAGGAGCGTGGTCCAGACCATTGGGTAAAGTCTGGATTACATGGCATAGGCCAGCATTCCAGAGTCAGTGAGGTAGAAGAAGCATAAATTAGCTCTATAATGTCAGGTCTGGGACAAAACAAGCAGGCAACACATACTGGCCCCTCTGTCCACAGTTCCTGAGGACAATATAGCCGTACATGTACCTTCACCCTTGACCCCTTCCAAAGCTTCCTCTTAGCCCAGAATGCTCATATTACATACATCTGTACTTTAGAGGCTCCCATATCTTTGATCCCCTTGATGGTCAATGTGGTACTCAGGTGGACCATCCTTGCTGGGTACACTAGGAAAGGAAAAGTAATAGCAATGGTTTGCTCCTGGCCCAGTAAGGGGCTTTACCACAAAAAAATATAGGGATAATCCTTTTCTCCTTTCACCCAGATTCCTAGTTTTCTTCAGGTTGGCCCTTACAGCCTTGCTGCCTTCAGCTTACAGTCTAAACATTTCTGTGTATCACATTCAATAGCAACATTCTCAGATTTCATTGTGCATTTAGACTGGGCAGTTTGCTAAAATACTGATTCCTTGATACCACCCTTGGAGTTCTGATTCAGTAAATCTTGGAAGGATCCAGAAGCCTGCATCTTTAGAGAACTCCTAGACAGACTTTAAAATATACATCCCAGAGCCTGACCACAACCTGTGGCTTAGTAAAATGCATGGCTCCAAGAGAATGAGAAATGTGTTTGAATCTTGATTTTGTTAAGAGTTCCCTGTGTGTCTTTGAACTCCTCTCTCTCAGCCTCTATTTCCTCATATGTGAAATACAGATAATAATAGCACCAGTCTCAGTGTTGAGAATCACAGAAGAATCTAACAAAGTCCCTGACACATAGTTGGTGTTCGAAATGCATTTGAGTAATGAAGAAAAGGAACATAGGCAGACTGAAGGCATAATAACTCGGCATTCTTCCATCAATGTCCCAGAGCCACAATACGGTAGCATCTGGAAAACCCAATCCCAGAGGCATTCAAATTTGTTACTTTAATTTCTCAGAGGTACAGAAAATCTGTACCATAGACAGGTCACTTTTACTCCCTGTTCTTCAGTTTCTCCATCTAAAACAAATGCAATTCCAGTAGAATTTGCAGAAGCGGAATCCCAAGTTAAGGTGTTGGTGATAGTGATAATGAAATCAATACCACCCAGCCTCTTAAACCACTGTAGTGCACGGTGGCTTAGGAGTCGGATCTCAGCACTCCCTCCTCTCCTTGCTCGCCCACAGACCAAGGAGTTCATCTTCTCAGAACTACTAGCCAACCTGTACTCCTGTGGGGACCAGAATACACTGATGGAAGAATCCGCTGAGCAGGCGCAGCGCCGGGACGAGATGCTGCGCATGTACCACGCGCTGAAGGAGGCGCTGAGCATCATCGGCGACATCAACACGACTACCGTCAGCACGCCTATGCCCCCGCCTGTGGACGACTCCTGGCTGCAGGTGCAGAGCGTACCAACCGGACGCAGGTACCAGGGCCGGTCCCCACGGCCCCGAAGCCCCCAGTCGGGGGCCCGCGGGAAGAGGGCCGGGACCGGGCAGTGGCGCGCCCGCGTCGCCGGGACGGCTCCCACCTGGAGCGAGGGGCGGAACTTAGAGAGGGGCGGGGCCTGACGCGGGGCGGGGCTTGCCGTGGAGCGCTGGCAGCAGGCGGGGCGGGGCGGGGACATTGATGTCCCTGGAATTGGGGGTTGGGCCTTTAAGCTCCAGAGCCGGAGCGAGGGCACAGTGGGGCGGAGCTTGCGTGCACGGGCTGGGCCTGCTCTGGGCTGGGGGCGGAGCATGAGGTTGAATGGAACTACTCTTCTTTCTCTTGTTTCCTGCTCGCTGTCACTCACAGGTCGCCCACGTCCAGCCCCACCCCTCAGCGCCGAGCCCCCGCCGTGCCCCCAGCCCGGCCAGGGTCGCGGGGCCCTGCTCCTGGGCCTCCGCCTGCTGGGTCCGCCCTGGGGGGGGCGCCCCCCGTGCCCTCCAGGCCGGGGGCTTCCCCTGACCCCTTCGGCCCTCCCCCTCAGGTGCCCTCGCGCCCAAACCGCGCCCCGCCTGGGGTCCCCAGGTGAGTAGAGGCAGAATACAGCAGGAGAGGCCACCGGGCTCCATATGGCTGGAGGGTGCGGGGCGGTGGAGAGAGGGGAGCCCATCTCAGGGCCGAAGCTGTCTTCCGCAACACTCCAGTCACCAGTGCCAGAGCCACGAAGTGTGTGGCCGTGGACTGGCGGAGCCAGCCTTGGCCCCCGGAGAGCGCTGAGTCCTGCAGTTGGTCTTTCCTGGGAAGGAGGCCATGGGACTGGTCCCGCCTGGCCCTTTCTCTCTCGCACTTGCATGGCGCTTCCCTCCATTGTTACTTTTCGCAGCCTTCTACACATTATTTTCTGACTCCTTTTGCCTTTCTTACTCTCCTCCATTCTCCTTTACTCCTCTCCCAGCTCCTGGTGAGCCTACTTTGGGTCTGAATCCAGATCCTCTGCAGATGTGTGTATTCTTTTCAGTTACACTCAGGGCTACAACCCTGATGCCTTCACCTCCCGTTCCTGATTCTACCGAACTGTCACAAGGGGGGTCTTTTGACCTCTGTCCCAGAGGAACATAGGCTAGACTGTGGCTGTGTGGGCAGCAAGGTGTGTGGTGTGTATGTGGGCGTGCACACAGGTGCGTGAGTGTATGAGCAGCACTAGCTGTGGAGTAGGATGGGGGTCACCTGGGGATGAAGCCATGAAGTACCCTAATAACTTCCCTCTCCTCTGGCTTCTGGCCTTGACTGGCCTGTACCAACCAATGGGATAAAAGTGGGCGCAGGTGAAGGTGGTTCCATTCCCAGAGATTTTCAAGGAAAATGATTCTCCTTCATCCTCTGAATTTTTGCCTACTTGATCCATGACCCTGTCATTTAAGTTCCCTCCAATATCTAACTTAGTTTGCCCTGTTTCCAATGGCCACATTCACTGAGAAAGAACACATTAGACCAATTGAATACATTTATGTTTCCAGATGGCTGGAGGGTAGAGCCATAGGTTTAGTTCTCATAAGCCCAAAACAACACAACGATGAAATTTGCTCTATAGTGACCTAATGACAGAAGTAAATGGGGTGAAGATGGTCAGAATACTAGACTGAAAGTCCAGAGATGCTAGTTTAACTTAGGACTTGAAGCAAAGTATTTTCCTTTCTAGGGCCTCGGTTTCCCTTCTGCCAGTGATGATTAATTTTCTTCCCAAGGTTGGTGAGGAAATTAAGGGAAACAATGGCTATAGGGATGCTGCACAATTGCTGGAGTTCAGATTCTGCAGGGTATTTTACATATTCCCAATCCTGTATTAAGGTGAATGGGAGCTCTGGTGGCCTCGTGGGTAGGGACTTGTGCTGCCAACTCAAATCTACCAGCAGCTTCACAGGAAAAAGATGGGCAATCTTCTCCTATACAGTTTACTACCCTTAGTGGCATATAACAACAATAACACTGAAGTGTGGTGTAGGGAACTATAAAATATCATACTTGCTCTAACTCATGAGAATCATTTTGTCCTGCCTCAGAGAAGAGAGGTAACCCTGGTGGTATAGGTTGTGGGGAGATTCGCCCCTTTGGCATTTTGAATTTACCAGTAGCTCCACAGGAGAAAGATGAGCAGTCTCCTCCAATGTGATTCACAGCCTCTGGCAACCCACTGGTAGATCAGCTATGAGTTAGTTCCAACTAGATGACAAGTTGGAGGTATCTTTAGTATGATGAGAGAGTAGTCTGGAAGTTTGACTTCAGTGAGGTGTGAAGGATGACTGAAGTAAAGGCAGGTGGTGCTAGTAAAGGCAATGTGGGTGAACATTTGGTATGGGGTATGTTGAGAACTGCTGGCTAGAGTTGAGAAAGCAGGTAGAGATAGGAGAAAAGAAGGAAGTTTGAAACTCTTCAATTTCAGAGAAATTTTGGCTCGTTGAGATTCAATGCAGTGGATAGTAGGGAGCAATAGAAAATTCTTGAGCTAAGAAATGACAGATGGACCCCAACAAAGCAAGTTTTGCCCTTTCAGGAGCAGTGTAGGTGGCTTTTACAGGGAGCTGGTGCAAATGCCTTCTATGTGCGGGCGAGCTTCTGTGTTGTGACTCAGCCCATGCGTGCTTCCGTGTACTGAGCGGCTGCATACCCCAGATCCGTTCTGCACGAGTCAGCCAGTGAGGTTGGTGGGCAGTGTGTGTGTGGCTGTATGTGTGTTGTCTATGAGCATGTGTGTTAGTGTGTGCATGCAGGGCCGTGAGGCCTCACAGCATGTGTGTGCACGCCCAGGCGCGTGTGTGTGTGTGTGTCCCCTATCCCCATGCCTGCCCCATCTGTGAGTGTGAACTGCCATGTTGATTTCGTGCTGTCTTTCAGAATCACTATCAGTGACCCCTGAGGAGCGTCAGCCACGGTAGGTACATGCCTCTCCACCTGCTGCATGAACAGAGTGTCTGCCCTCTGCTGCACCAGCTCCACACTGGGGCATACCTGGGACCTCAGAGCCAGGTTCCCCTTCCTCTCCCCTCTGTAGATCCAAACTTAATCTTTCTTCTTCCTGCCTTCACTGCCAGCTGACTATCTTGCCTCCTTCCCCAGCGAGCCTCAGGACTCAGTGCCATTGCCCCGGACCTTCATGGCCAAACCAGGGGGCCTCTTGAGGCTCCATGCCAAAGCTGGTAGACATGGGTACTTTCTGGAGCCATCAAAGAGGGCAGTGAACTCATAGTTTAGGATGCAGGAGCTAGCCACCTGGAAGGGGTTAATAATGTGGAGCTCATCTTGGAGGTAACCAGAGGCTTTGAACTTCACCCTGAGGATACCACACCCACCACCCAATCCATACCAGCTCTCAAAGTTGGGGAATCAAAGCTACCATAGAGCAGGGATGGTTCTGAGCAGTAACCTGGGGTCCAGACTCTGGTGATGATATCGGAAGGCCTGAGGATCCCATAACCACCATCAGCCCGTCACACTCCTCATAGCAGCCTCCTTCCTTTACCTTTTTTATATTGTCATACTTGCTTATGTACACCTTGGGGTAGCTTCCTTAGCCCCAGATGCAGCACCAAAGCCAACCAGCAGGCTCAAGGACTTGAACTTTTCACTCCTAGGGGTTACCCATACTTTCCAGCCAAGAGAACAACACCTGCTGAACTAGGCATTTCCTAGGGCAAATAAACTTCTCAGCATTCTGCCCAAGCCAGGCCTCAAAATTTCCTTGCCAACTCTGCCCCCAACACTGACTTTTGCTCTTCTGCTTTTCCCCAGCAGGAAGGGCCCAGCCTCACCTACAAGACCTGCATTCCCCCGACCGGCTGAGGCACCCCTCTTAGACTTATAAGTCTGTGGCCACTGGCATCCGGCTGCCTGCCCTCCTGCCTCCCTCAGGGTCCCCTCCAGATTACCCAGAGGCCTCCAGTGCTCTCTCCAGCCATCTGTTTTAGCTTTAACCCTCCTGGTGTTTACCCTCCTTCTGTCTTTATCAGGCCTAGAGGAAGTTGCATGGGGCTTATGCCCCCATACTCCCTGAGGCTATGGATGGCCCTAAGGCCAGTGGGTTGAAAGACATGGTGACCAGAGAAGAGGAAATCAGCAGGGAAGCCAGAGGGGGCAGAGTATGCATTTTGGAGGTGTGGTTGCACTGCCTGGGTGGTGTGTGAGAATCCAGCGTGTGTCATGTGTAGTAGTGGGGTTACCACTCCAAACTCCCTGTGAAACTCTGGCCCCTGACCATCTTCAGCTCCTCCCTTCCCATCTCCTGTTTTTTGGTCTTTTTTCCAGAAACCTCACCCCACACTCACACTTCTGTCCTTTCCCCATATTTCCCTTCACGGCCGTGGCTTGCTGCTCTTGCCTTACCAAGTATCTCCTTCCTTTTCTCTTTGCTTTCTCTCCAACTGCCAGCCGATCGGGTCAGGCAAGTCCATCCCGTCCTGAGAGCCCCAGGCCCCCCTTCGACCTCTAATCAGATTCCTCCTACTCCTCGGAGACTTTACTTTGCAAGCCTGCCTGGACAGCTGTTCTGTGACTTGACAGTGCCCCACCGCCCAAGTCTCTCCCATTTTATCTGTGACTTAGTCTGTTGTTGTGGTGAGCTGACACATCCAGATATGACATTGGTGAAAACGAGTGTCCCTTCTGTGGTATTGTTCTGCCCTATTGTATAAATAACTATAAATATATACAATACATATACACACAGACTTAGATGTATGTGTGGGTGTATATGTATATGATGTGTATGTAGATGTATATGTATACATA
>NW_006399866.1:4352386-4354132 GCF_000299155.1 Elephantulus edwardii | reverse complement strand
ATACCCCCATAGAGCAGGCACAGCCTTGCCTCAAGCATTGGGATTCAATCACTGTGCTGTCCTTGTGGAGTCTTGTGGCTCAACTATCAGGGAACACTGTCACCTTGACATTCTTCCTCCACAATGTTCCACCTCCAGTGAGCCTCCCAGTCCATGTCCAGCCTGTGGTCAGCCAGCCCTTCTCCACTATCCCTCCCATCCCTCACCACTTCAAAGCATGGGGATGCTGTACTCGCAGCTGTGTGGTTCTCTGGCTGCTAACAGTCTTGTTGTCTTTTGGCTGACAATAAAAACTAATTTCTGGACGATGGAGAACAATGTGTCTCCTGCTGACTTTTGTTCTCCAAGAAATTGAGGGGAGAGGTGACAATTGAAACACTGGTGGTGGGGAATAAACCTAACACTACAAGGATGCCATGAGAAATGGTCATGTTGTTTCCAAGGCCTTCTTGGCAAGCACCTGGAGTTGAGCTTATGTACATCCTGCAAGCTTAGCTCTGGTCTTTGGGGACAGGAAAGGCTGGAAGGGAGGTTGTGGGTCTCCAGGTTTCTAGTCTAGAGACATAGGAACAGGATGGTGGGTGCAGAAAGGGGAAATGAAGCCTGTGATGGGGTGGAAAATATGCTGTCTTCCCTCCTCAAGATTAGAGACCTCCCATCTGTTCGGAGGGGGCCTGTTGGCCATTATTAGGACAAGTCTGTTCCCATTGAAGTCCCAGGCTTCACTAAACAGTGTCCAGGAAATGAGCCTGGAAAATCCAGCCCCACCAGACATGCTCAAACACACTGGGGCTCTGTGTGGTCCACAAATCAGCGCCCTCTGCTGACGAGACTGGATCCCTAGCTCTGTCATCTCACAGGACTAAGTGAAAGCAAGAACACTCAAAGCCAAGTAGTGTTGACATCATTTATTCCACAATAAATAAGCAGTAAGGAGTCAAATAATTAAGAATATAGGAACCCCATAGGCATTTCTTCTTCTGACGCCCTATGAATAAAGATATTTCCTGAGTCCCGAATGATGACAAACTCATTCCCAGTGGCCAACGCCATCCTCTGATACAGGGCCTATATCCTCTGGAATATGCAAAATGTCACACAGTATATGGGGATAGAGAAGCTCTTCATCCCACGGCCAGGGAGAATGTCATCCTCCATTGCTGACTAACTGGACTATTTATGCACTGATATGGCAGTGCTTGAGGCCCCTCAGAGGATGATGTTTAAGCCTCCAAAATAGAAGACCTCAGAGTCCCTTTTGTAAGGATAATCAACAGAGGCCTGAGCTTCACTTTATGTAGGAAAGGTATTTAGCCCTCTTCCTTGAATAAAGGGTGCAGAATTATAAAGAGGGCTAAGAACTCCCAGACACATTCTGATTAACGTCTAGTAGATAGAACTTGTACAAGTGTCTACTTGAGAGCATCCCAACTCAATAAATATGGCTAGTCTTTATGTAATAGATGTCACTTTTTCCCCCTAGTTATCCATCAAGTCTTTCCATATTAATATTAATGAAGATATTTTCTTTTAAAATAGGGATCCTCCCTACCATTGATATTCTTAGTATTTTTGCCAGCCACTAAGCCTTTGAATATTAACTATACCACAAATGAAGATGTATTTATGCTGACACATTCTGATTAACATCTAATTGATACACTATCTAGAAGCTTCCACTTGAGAGCTTCTCCAACTCTCAAAAAAATATGGCTATAATCTTTTGGTTTTTTCCTGGCTAGCCAT
>NW_006399866.1:4333234-4351221 GCF_000299155.1 Elephantulus edwardii | reverse complement strand
TGCTCTCTTCTGACAACATCTTCTTTGCCTACATACAGGTTTCATATAAGCATAATTAAGTGTTCTGGAATTCCCATTCTTTACACTATTAGCCATAATGTGTTATGATCCACACAGTCAATAAAACAAAAAATACACATTCTTTTGATATCTTCTGCTTTCAGCCAGGATTCATCTGACATCGCTGGTGTCAAAACCTCTTCAAAGCCTAGCTTGAATTTCCTTTTTTTTATATTTTTTTTATTTTTTCTTTTAAAACAGGGATCCTACCTAACATTAATATTCCTAGTATATTTTTTGTGTCAGCCACCAAGGTTTTGAATATTAAGATAACTATACTACCAATGAAGAGGTATTTATGTTCTCTCCCTAGCCCTAGGGGTTTTTTTTGGTCAGGCACCAAGCCTTTCAATATTAAGCTAATTATACCCTTCCACCAACGAAAATAGTTATATGCTCTCCTTTAAAATAGAGCTCTAGAGCCTCACTTAGGTGGCTTCTTTTTTAAGTTTTAAAATATTTCTGGTAGGTTTTTTGTTCTTATATTTTTGTAATTTTTTTTTCTCTTTTTGTGAGATTGGTGGGGTTTTCTTTGTTTTTGTTTTTTAAGGGGGGGGATGAGGTTATCTCTAGTCTTAACTGCAAATAAATATGATGGTTTAGCCCCCCTGTCAGGATGAAATACACTACTAGAGATCCCTGTATGAGATTAGGTAAGAAAAATCTTCAGAGGGCTGCCTTTGGGGTTAGCATGGTAGAAAAATGGTACACATATGGCTTCTTCGGTTTGTTCCCACACTGAGTCCTCATTAGATTCAACGTTCCACAGGAGGAACTGCATCTTCTGGCCAGTTTTGAGGATGGGAGCATTAGCAGACCTGGCCTCTCCCTGGTTTACTTCTGCGAAGAGAGAAAAGCAGAGCTCTGACTCATGTGCAGGCTTCTCCTGCTTCCTCCCACACTTCCAAGGGCCATACTCACTGCTGGTGAGCTCCACATCCCGTGGGGCTGAGGTCTCAGGAGCCGCGTGAGAGGCAGCGGTGGTTTCTGATTGGAGCAGAGGGTTCTGCTCCCTCTCATAATTTTTATTCATTAATTTTAACACTGCTTCCGAAGTCTTTACCTGGAGAAGAAAACATTCAGCATTCCTACCTCTGCTCTACCCCAACCCCCATCCAAGGAGATGTCCAAGGCCCTTTACCTTTACATCATCTTTATGTTGAGCTACAGGGCCAATGCCCTCTTCCTTAGCCTGGTGATGCTCTTTTAGTTGTGCCCTATTGTTAAGGTAAAGGGCAGCATAGTCTCCTAGAGAGAAGGGTGGGTGCACAGATCTTAGAACTGGGGTTTCCTTCAGATCCACCATGTGCTTACCCCAGGGACCTATGACCCTCATTCCCCCTGCTCACCAATAGAAGCACTTTTCCCAGGCAGCTGGATGCAGCGATGTTCCAAATATTCCAGTCTCTCTTGTAGTTCTACTTTGTCTTTCATCACATCTATAAATCGTCCCTTGAGTCCAAACAACAGGGTCAATGTGAAGCAGTGACCTGCCCCCATCCTCTTGACCCACGTCAGGAGCAAGAACCCACACTTCCTTACTTGAAGTTTTTCCATTGCTTCCTGCAGGACTCGGTACTTCTCTCCAAGAACGTTGTCTTTTACTTCTGAAGGTGAGGGTTCAGGGTTTGGTCTATCTCTGACCTCCACGTCAGGCTCTTGCCCCCCATGCTGGGCCTGTTCTTTCTGAGACATAACTGCCTGTAGGCAAGGAGTTTGTGTACGTTTTTATAGGGAAAATATTCAGGAAATAACATAAGCAGAGGGGTAGGAGAAGCTTATCTCTTTGTCTGTGGCTCAAATGTTTAAAAGATGGAGAGGGATCTAATCCACTAGGTCCTAAGAGGAATGTGAGGATCAAGAGAAATCAGAACAGGAAAACCAAGAGATGTCAGGAAGATCAGTAATGTAAAAAAGTGAGACAGAGAAGGGGCAGGAAGGAGTCAGGCTTACCAGGGCACCTTGGCTGTTGAGCACTGACGGGGCAACATCCGCATCCTTTACCAGCATATCTTCTCCTAAAAGCAGTGAGCAAGATTTTCAGACCACCAACAAAGTAGATTGAGTGGGACCAGAAATTTCTCTGGGTCCATCTCTGCCACTACCTAGCTGTGCCATCCTGAGCCAGCTACTCCCCAGAAGAAAATGACTGGCTTTCCTAAAGCCCTCTTCTTAATTCTACAATGCTAAACCCCTTCCTTCCTCTCCTTCGAAGTGGTCTAACGTACCTTCTCTAGGGATCGCCAGGTCTCTTATTTGGGCCTCCAGTTGTTGGTTCCTCTCCTCTACAGTTGCTAATTTTTCCTAAGGGACCGGAGAGGGGCAGGGAGTGAAAAGGGGTACACATCACCAGATTCTCACACTCAAGGTTTCCACACTCAGCCAACTCCCTTACTTGGGTCCGCTGAAGCTCTTGGTTTATTTTATGCAGGGTGCCCTGATCAGAAATAAGATGTTGATATAATACTGCATATTGCTGGTAAGTTACTATATATAGTTGTAGGTAACGATAATACAGGTCTCTTTCCTCCTGTAGATTTTCCACTTGGGTATTTTTAGTTTTGACCTGTGGGAAAATCCTGGGCGTAAGAAAAGGTGGTAGCCTGCTCTGGATTCTAAGCCCTTAGGGGGTACAGAAGGGGGGGGGGGTAGGTCTTCAGGGCAAGCACTGTGAGGTTCTGCTATCTGCCCAAGCTCTACCACTTAATTATTTCCCTCACCCAGAGCTCTATGCCTTCACCCAGCCTCACTTCATAATCTACTTTGGCATCATTTCTACTTTAAGCCAGACTGACTGGGGGAAAAGTGAAGTATCAGTATCTGTTAAGTTCATGGTATGTGCCCAATAGTTTATATATGTTACTCTCACTTGATTTTTAACACCTCTGAGGAAAAGTGGGCTCTGGTGGCACAGTCTGTAGAGAGTTGCACTGGCTAACCCAAAGGCAGCCACTCAACCAGAGAAAGATGGACAGTCTCCTCTCATGCGCTCTAAGTAGGTCTGTCTTAATGGCATGGGATGAGATAGCCAGGAGCAAAGTGCTAAATTCCTTTACAGACAAGGAAACAGATGCTGAGAGTGAACAATGGAGCTGAGATGAACATCCAGGACTGAATTGAAGCAGCTCTCTCTAGGATTCAGGGACCCTAGCCCTGGTGATGATCTATGGATTGGAGCTACCCCCCTCTGAAAGTCAGAGGGCACAGGAAGGAGCTGTTATTGACTCTGCAAAGCTTGTGGTTGTTTACTTTTCCGATGCTCTCATGCCTCCATATCCCCTTCCTCCCCAACTGAAGCTGCTTCTCAGGTCTGACCCTGGCACCTAGCTCTATCCCTGGACCATCCCAAGGCTACTGCCTCTTGCCCAGCCCTTTTCAGCTGAGGCAGGCAGGGGTTACCATTTTTTTGAGCTCCTCCACGTTTTTCTGGAGCTCATCTATTTTCTTGGTAAGTTCCTTTTTAATATGCTGTTCCGCCTGAAGCGTATTGGTCAGTTCCAGCTTATCATTTGTCTGCACAGAGAGAAGTAATCAGCCACTGTCCAATGCAGTAGGAACCCCCACAACTAGGTGTCCACCTCACCTCCCACAGCTCAGGGGAGGATTGAGACAGGTTGGAAAATATGCAGCCCCCACCCCCAACTACATCTGCTTTATGGGGCTGGTTCACAGGGTGCCATCATATATGAGATCTATATACCCCATTGTACTGATGGGGAAACAGAGAACCAGAGGGTCAAGTTTTTGCCCTGCAACAAAGGACTTATCAAGTGAGGAAGGCAGGCAAGTCAGGCAGGACTGCGCACCAGTTTGACAAAACTCTCTTGCAATTCTTTTAACTGATCTTTCAAATCTCCGTTCTGGCTAGCCTCTAACGTCTCGAGAATTGCAGGCCTCAAAGACTCGAGCTCCCGCCATCGTTCTTCAACATGTTCAAGTTCATGGAGATGGTGTTCTCGGCTCTGGTACTGTAGTATCATCATTTCATAGTCATTTCTCTGATCACTAAGTTGCTTCTTTAGACAATCTAGCTCAGCATGGAGACGTTCTTCATTCTTCAGTGACCCTGAAGGAGGATTATCAGGTGAGTGAAAAGCTAAGAAATGAGGCATTAAGAGTAAGAGCTTCTTGTTTTTGTCTCTAAAAGCCTTCTTCTTGGTCCAGGGTTTCTAACTCATGCTCCTCACTTTAACTTCCTGGTTCATTGTTAATAAACCTAACACCTGTATATTCAAACTTTTATGCCACTTTCAAATAGAGTTCTTAGTCATTCTTACATTCCAGACAACTCTGGCTATTTGACAGTGGGGACATGTTGCAAGGAGGGACTAGTCCATGGAGAGGGACGTCATGCTTGGGAGGATGGAGGGACAGCGCAGGAAAGGAAGACCCTCAGTGAGATGGATTGATTCAGTGACTGGTAATGGGGGTTGGTGTGTTGGAGATGGTGAGATTGGCACAGGATAGGGCAGAGCTCAGGGCTGCTGTACATATGGTCGCTATGAGTCACGGGCGACTCAACGGCAAATAACAACAACGTCATCCCCTTTCTTGCAACTGAGAACACCAAGATGTAGAGTGGTTATAAGATTACAAGGACACACAGCAAGTCAGTGGCAACTCCTGGTACAACTCACTTTACCCTTTACCACAATGCCCCACTTCTCCACCCATCTCCCTAGGGAATACCTACGGCTAACAGCAATTCTACTCCTGGGTCTCTAGACTCAGTTTACCTTTCTCCTCTTTTAATACAGTCAACTGGGATTCCAGTTCTTGAATTTTAGCCAAGGAGAGTTCTTTTTCTTCCTTAAGGTTAAGCACCTGTCCGGAACACAAGGAGGAGGAACACATCAAGGCAGGAAGGCAGGGAGCAGAATAAGGGTTGTGAGGGCCGTCTCCCTTCTCTCTACCCTAGCTCTACAAAACACAGTGTCCCACTAAAATGTGTTCACAAGTGACCAAGCTGGACTGTGAAATACCAGCGATAGTGTATCCAGAATTACAGCAACAAGCAATCTACCACTGTACAATCAATCATCAGAAGAATGGTTAAGTAGACCTGAATTAATAATAGTTATATCAACATGCCTTTCTTGTTGTGACCTCTGCATGGAAACATGCCTCTCGCAAAGGATCCCCTTCATTCCTCTCCAGAAGAGGAGAAAAGGAAACACAAAAAGAAGCGCCTGGTGCAGAGCCCTAATTCCTATTTCATGGATGTGAAATGTCCAGGATGCTATAAAATCACTACGGTCTTCAGCCATGCACACCCAGTAGTTTTGTGTGTTGGCCACTCCACTGTTCTCTGTCAGGCTACAGGAGGAAAAGCAAGGCTTACAGAAGGATGCTATTTCAGACGGAAGCAGCATTAAGAAAAAAAAATCAAGATGGAAATTATCTCAATAAACAGAATTTTGGGGGAAAAAAATAGTATATCAACACTAGCTTTTCCTTTGTAAAAACCTACCTCAGGAACGAATGTAAGACGTTAATAAAAACAGAAAATGTGTGTAAGGGTGTGGGGGGAAGAGTAAGATATAGGAACTCTGTACTCTACCTACAATTTTTTGTAAACATAAAGGTGTTCTGAAAAAATCTATTAACACATAACACAATCACCTCTGTCTGTACACTAGGAGCAAGGGGTCAGGTTTCAATTTTACAGTTAAATAAACAAGAAATCCAAGTGGTCTCCTAAAGGGGCAGGCTGGAGAGAGGGGAAGGCAGAGGGATAGGCCTTACCTTTTTTGACAGTTGTTCCACCTGATCTTTCAAAACAGCATTATTTTCATCATCAGTTGGCTCCAGGGAGAACTGTTCAGAATCCTTCAGTAATAAGAATGGGCACAGAAGTTGGGAGGGGCTGTCACTGGTCCTCACTTGCTCCTAGCCACCTGAGGTCACCCACAGTCATCCTCCTCCCACGTTTTCCTCCGCAAAGCCTCCCTTGTTCCTTTTCTCTCTCCAGGTTTTCCTGCTTTGAACAGGCCTGACTGGTATCACTCAGAGGAGTGGTTGGAGGAAATGAAGTTAGATCTGGGAAGCCCAGGCTGGGGGAGAAAAGACCCCAGTGGAAGGAAGCTATATGAAGAAGGCATGGCTGTGTGCGGGGTCCTAATCTGTGATAATTTATCATCCTCTGGAGGTGATTCTACAGCAAGACCAGAACAAGGATCCACTCTTTCAGGCATCTTTTGGAAGGCATCCCTAGATGCCCTGGCCATAGAAAGAAAGATGAGGCTGGACTCCACAGACCTCCTTGCCCCTTACCTGCTGGATTTTACACTCTGGAGCATCTAGCTCCTCCCGTAGAGTCTTCAGATCATTCTCAACGGTTTGTAATTCTCTTTCTAACTCCACGTTCTTTTTAGTTAGTGTCTCATTTGTACAGCTTTTGCCCAGTGAGAGTGGAAGAAGACATTAGTAAAGAACAAAAATGATCACTGTAGTAATCAATCCAGAAAGAACCTTGAAAACTGACAGGGTCACAACTAACAGTCCACAGAGTTTGGGAGTTGTTGGCGGCCACAACAAGGGTTCTGGCACAGTAGGACTAAACCCTGGCTCTGCACACTCTCCAGGTCTATGTGACCTTCTCATCATGCTCACTCATATCCCTCCCACTTCCCACAATATTTAGGCCAATGCCCATGAGATACCCATCCCCACCTCTCCTCATCTTACCTCTGCTTAAGAACCTGCACCAGCAGGCTGTCTCTTTCTTTAAGTAGTTCTTTTTTGTACTGTAGATACAAAAATGTTAAGTCAAGATTTGGCAGGCAGATGTAGTGCTCAATCTAATGACAATTCCAATAATAACTAAACTACTTCCTGAATCTTACTTTTTACTTTTGCCTTCAAAGCAATTCCAAGTCTACATCCTCATTTCAATAAATACTCAGAATGGATGGGGCAGGTAAGTAATTTCTAGCTAGGTAACTTAATCAGGTAATCTTGCTGTTATTCCAGTGTCATCATCATCACTGTTTATACTGCCAACATTCACTGAGTGTTTTACCAAGGTACCATGCTAACATCTTACATAGACAATGCCACTTCATACTCTTAACCACTAGATGAGACCATTTTATGGACATAAGAAACCCAATATGAGTGATTAAGATCACAATGGCAGACTGATTTTACCACTACTAGTTTTTCCATGAGCAAGAACATAAAATGAGCAGACAGGAGTAGGGGAATTCAGTGTTTGTATTATAACCTTTTGTTCATTTTTTAAATACTCCTGCATTCACCTGGTCCAGTATTCAGAAGGCAGAGAGGTAACGTGTCTCCCAGCCATTTCACTCCTCTACTCTAAGTTGTTTTTTCGTTTTTTTTTTAATAAATCCTTTTAAGTGTCTTGGGTATATCACACACAAGCATACACACTTCCCCACTTTCTATATCATAATAAAGACATTATTCTGTAGCTTCACAATTTAAGTGCTTTATTTCTTTCTTTCTCCTGGACACTAAGCCAAGGCTCACAACCAGTTAATGTCAGGGCTGTGACTTGAACTCTGGAGCCAGTGATGACTCAGTGACAGTAACCCAACTGATCCATGGAAATCTACTCATCCCCTCAGGCTGATTCTAACAACCACACAGCTAAAGCAACTAGAAATGTCCTGTGCTGCTTCCTAGACAACAAGACACTATGACCTGCGGAAGAAAACCTGAGGCTCCCTCCGTGTGGAGAGCTGGGCTGACCACAGATGTGAGTGGTGGGCTCACCTTGTTAAGTATGTTCTTCTCTTTCGCAACTGCAGAGATTGCACGCTCAAGTTTTTCAACGCGCTGCTGCGAAGCTTTTAAATGTGCAGCAACATCCTCGAGTTCTCCTGGGATGAGACATGAAAAGGGGTAGGAACCCAAAATAGCACTGCTGACGGTATGCCAACAATGTGGCCAGTGGAAGGCTTAAAGGGTGTCCCAGAGTCCCACCTGTCTTCGCCTTTACAGCATTCTGAGTATGGTAAAGAGCAGACCGTAAGTCCGATTTCTCTGATATGAGTATGCCGATTGTTTGAATGTGGACCTATGAGAGAAAACCCAACAGATCATGGGGGGGGAAGTTAAGACGTGTTTTCTACATGACATGAGGGATTACCATAGAGTCCATGTACCTCTAATTGATGGCGAAGACAACCTTCCTCTTGAGCAATTTTAGTTTCAAATTCTTTTTTATCCTGTAGGACAAAGGAGGAAAGACATCATTTATTGGGAGGAGCAAAAACAGAGCCAACAATGATATGTGCCCCTCAGAGTACCAGCAACGTCCAGGACAGGCTCACTGATGAGCTAGATTATCAGGGGCTGGAGAGGAGGGGAGATGGGAGGGCAAAGGAAGTCTGAGGCCTAATTTCTTCCCCAAACCCATGAGCAATGGAACAAGCAAACACATTACATTTTCTCGAAGGTTCTTTAAGTCTTCATTTTGTTTTTCCTGTGGGGAAAGCAAAGCAAGTTAAGTGAAATGGTCCCCTTTCCTACAGTCCCAAGACCAAGAAAGAAGGAAGCTGTGGACCAGGAAATGAATTTTAGAAGAAGAGTTTTCACACTCTAAGGGGCCTTGAACTGACAAACACTCTTCAAGTTCCCAAGGAAGTTCTAAACTTGGGTTTTTCTTGGCTTTTTGTTGAATCTGGCTACCTTTCAAAGTAACATACACCTTTAGAAATGGAGTCTGAGAAGAGATAATAATCCCTTGTGATTTGGAAAGGTGTTTTCAGTCAACAAATATATATTGAGCACTTAAAATAGACCAGGTCCTTTGTTAACAGCAGGGGCAGAGGAGTGAAAAGGGTAACACAAGAAGCCTGACATTTGCATTCAAATAGACATTTAAATCTTTCCTTTAAAAATGTCTAAGGTTAAAAAAAAAAGTCTAAGGTCACTATCTGATTCTCCCTACTATGAAAACAAAAACCCAGTGAGAAGAAATTAGGTGCTGGGTCAGCCTGCAACATAGAGTCCTGACACCATTAGGGCTAGTGCTTGAAGGGCTACACACAACCCCCCAAAAAATGTGGGGAGGATCTGGCGGAGGAGTCTGCAGAAGAGGGAGTGTGGGGAGGAGAGACAAAAAGAGCCAAACTGTGCACAGTGCTTTGGTCCCTAAAGCAGAGCCTTACACACACCCCCCAAAAAAACACTCCAGTGTCCCTGAGTACCAGGGGCCCCAATCCCCTTTCTTCAAAACTCCAAAGAGAAATTAAAGCCCAGGGTTGGGCAGCATGGAATCAGGGAACCCCACTGGACTCTTTACCAAAGTCTCTAACTTGTTTTTTAGTTCTTTACTTGATTCCAATGTCAGAGTTGTAGGGCTCAAGATGGTCTCTGAGTTTTCTCAGTTGGCAAGGGGCGCCCAGCCCCCACTGTGTGTGAGCAGATGGGAGCAGACCTGAACAGCAGGGTCTACCTATTGTAGCTCTAGTCCAGAGCCACTTACCTCTAGATTGTAAACATCCGTTGAAGTTATACCCTTGGCATTAGTCAATGACAACTAGAAGAAAAGTAATAGCACTCATGGAGCAATTCTGTCCCATCTCTCTGTCTTCTCTACCAACTAGCAAAAAATGTTTCTCTTCCAATTTTGTTTCCCCTTGCCCTCTCTTAAAATTCCTTATGGCAACTTCTGGTTCTTAACCCCTCATATATCCTCTTCTTCAAAGTAGCCCTTATCTTATAAATTCTACATAGGCTAAAATAACGGACCAAATATTGTGGTCTAATTCCTACATTTTGAAGCATCTACAGATGACAGAAAGAAGTGAAGGAAGGAGAGGGAGAGAGATCATTAGGACTCAGAGGGGGCATCTGAGCTGTCTCAGCAGGCAAGGGGCCCCTAGCCGGTTGTGTGGGAGCAGATGGGAGTAGAGTAGCTCTAGTCCAGAGTCACTTACCTCTAGATCTTCAACATCCGTTGAAGTTACATGCTTGGTATCAGTCAACAACAACTAGGAGAGAAACAGTGCTCATGGAGAGACTTTGTCTCATCTGTCTTTTTCCTAAAACTAGCACATTTGCCCTTCCACCTTTGTCTCCCTCATTCTTCCCGTCCCGCTCTCGATCATAATGTCCCTTTTCCCCCTTGTTGTGTACCGTTGAATCAGATTCAACTTGGCACAGGACTGGCCCTCCTTCTCTAGAGAAGCATCTGGTAGACTCAAACCAAGTGCCTTTGGGATTGCAGCCAAGTGCTTTCTGGATTGCAGCGCAGCTTCTTGCCACTGGCCTTCAGAGCTCCTGCTCATAATTCCTTATATCAACTTTCCCTGGTTCTTAACCCCTCATCTTCCTTCTCTTCCTGTAAATTCTACACAGGCTAGAATAATGGACCAAGTCTTACGATCCAACTCCTACATTTCTGAGCACAGGTAGATAATAAAAAATTGAAAAGAGGGAGAGGGTTCACTGGAACTCAGGCAGGGACCCAGCCCCACTGTGTGAGGAGATGGGATGAAAGATGGACAGCAGGGTCCACTCTATGTAGCTCTAATCAAGAGCCACTTACCTCTAGCTAGGTCTTCAACATCTGTTGAGGTTTATCATTAGTATTAGTGGAAAGTAAAAGAGTGCTCAGACTATCTCCATCCACGCTTCCAGCTTCCTTTCCTCCCTAACACTTGGCAAAATTTTCTCTTCTTCCAACTTTGTCTCACTCTGCCCTCTCTTTAAAATCCCTTATATCAGCTTCTCCTGGTTCTTAACCCTTCATCTTTCTTCCTCTTCCAAGAACCTCTAATCCTGGAAGTTCTAGAGTTTAAATAATGGACAAAATCTTGTAGTCCACTCCTACATTTCTGAGCACATAGAAATAACACAAAGAATTGAAGAAAGAAAGATCACTGGGCCTCAGGAGGGGTCTCTGGGCTGTCTCAGCTGACAAGAGCTGCCTCAGCCCCTGCTGTGTGTGAGGAGATGGGAGTAGAGCTGGATAGCAGGATCCACCTATGTAACTCTAGTGCAGAGCCACTTACTTCTAAATCCTCAGTGTTAGTGGATGTCACATCTTTGGTATTAATGGATGGTAACTAGAAGAAGAGAAAGAACCTTCATGAAGATACTCTTTCCTCCAATGTCTCTAAACCACCTTTCTTCCCTACCAACTAGCAAAATTGTCTTCTTCCAACTTTGTGTCCCCCTGCCCTCTCTTAAAATCCCTTATGCCGACTTCTCCTGGACCAAATGTTGCGCTCCAATCCCCACATTTCTGAGCATATACAGATGACAGAACTGAAGGAAGGAGAGACAGAGAGAGCAGTCACTGGGGCTTGTGAGAGTAATTTGAGCTTTTGCAGCTGGCAAGGGCCTTCCAACCCCCCATTGTATGGGAGCAGATGAGAGTAGGATAGACTGCAGGACCCAACTACATAGCTCTACTCCTGAGCCTCTTACCTCCGGATCTTCAACAGCCGTTGAAGTTCGATCCTTGGTATTAATAAAAGAGGACTAGAAGAAAAGAAATAGTACTTATGAAGAGATTTTGTCCCTATTAATGTCTCCAGTGACCTTCCTTCCCTAACAAGTAGTAAAACTGTCTCTTCTTCCCACTTTGTCTCCCCGCTCCCCACCCTCTCTCTTATAATCCCTATGTCAACTTCCCCTGGTTCTTAATCCCTCATCTTTTTTCCTCTTTCAAGTAGCTCTCATTCTGTAATCTACAATATAAAATAATGGAATTCATCTTGCCATATCACTCCTACATTTCTGAGCACATAGAAATAACACAAACACTGGGGTTGGGGTGTGTGTGTGTATGTGTGTGTCTGTGTCTTTCTGAGCTGTCTCAGCTGGCAAGGGTGTGTGTGTGTGTCTGTCTGTCTTTGTCTTTCGCTGGCAAGGGTGTGTGTGTGTGTGTGTGTGTGTCTGTGTGTGTGTGTGTGTGTGTGTGTGTGTCTGTCTGTCTGTCTTTGTCTTTCGCTGGCAAGGGTGTGTGTGTGTGTGTGTGTCTGTCTTTCTGAGCTGTCTCAGCTGGCAAGGGCCACCCAGCCCCAGCTGTGTGTAAGGAGATGGGAGTAGAGCAGGGTCCACTTATGTAGCTCTAGTCCAGAGCCACTTATCTTTAAATTTTCAGTATCAGTTGATGTTATATCCTTAGTCGTCTTATAAGACTAGAAAAAAAAACAGCGCTCATGAAAAGACCCATAAATGTCTCCTATCACCTTTCTTCCCTACCAACTCACAAATTTTCTCCTCTTCCAACTTTGTCTCCTCCTGCCTTCTCCCAACTTCCCCTGGTTCTTAACCCCTCATCTTTTCTTTTCTTCCAAATAACCTGCAACCTTTAAAGTTCTACACAAACTGAAACAACAGACCAAATCTAGTGGTCCAATTCCCACATTTCTGAACACATGCAGACAACAGACAGAAATGAAGGAAGGAGAGGTAGAACAGTCATTGGGGTACTTGAGCTTTCTCAGCTGGCAAGGGGCATTCAGCTCCCACTGTGTGTGAGGAGATGCAATGCGAGCTGGACATCAGAGCTGGACTGAAGGATCTACTTACTAAGTTTATGGGGCCACTTACTTCCCAATCATCATCATCTACCAATTATTATGACACAATCTCTATGCTCTATCACAGCAGTGGAGGAGGACTAGAAGAAAGAGGACTTACAGGATGCCCCGTCGCACTCATTCAGTGGTCTTTCAGTGGCCAACTTCACTGGTCTTTTCCCGGACCAAGTAATAAAATTTTCCTTCTTTCCAATTTGGTCCATACACCTTCTTATAAGCCCTTAAACCAACTTCTCCCATTCTTAGCTGCCCTTTCTCCTCTCTCAAGCAGCTCTCATACTGTCAGAGAAGCCTTGGCAAACCCATGACCGTTCCCTAATACTAAAGCTGCCCTCCCTCTAGTGAATTCTGGCCTCACTTTCTAGCATGCTTTCCCTTTTCTAGGTGCTGATTTCTGGGGTACCTGTGATACGAGTCCAGTGAGCTGCTGGGAAATTTGACGCAGGCTCTCGGTAGATGAAAGAGATCTAGGGAAGCAGACATAAGAAAGAGGTCAGAGATAAAAGTGGCACGATGGGGAACAGAGAATTATGGGCATATCCCAACTCCCTCAGCCTCGGGACTGCTGCCTGGATGAGACACTTACTGGTTTTCATCATTGGTGGAATTAATACCATTCGTATCACAATTCTGTATGAGAAGAAATACATAGTTGGTCATTCAGTTTCTGTTAAGAACTGCACAGAGGCAGGGTGATCTAAGCTTCCCAACCTCCTTAAACTTCAAGGAAATGTCCAGTGTTTCTGGCTTTTCAACTCCAGGCCTCAGGGAACCACATTATCTAAAACAGATAATCTAAAGGAGGTCTAATCCTCTGAGCAAGAAGAGGGAGCAAATATACAGCAGGCAAAGGAGAAGCACAAACCTGAGATGTTTCTTTCTTGACATAAATAAATGGTTCATCACTATTCAATGAGTGAAAGCTATCAGAGGAACTGGTATCATCGTCCTCACTCTCAGGAGTAGCCTGGACACTGCCAGATTCTAAGATGATACTATCTATGGCAGTTTCCTTTATAGGAGCCGTGTGATCTTTGTGCACCTGTTACAAGAGAGAGCCAAGAGTTAAGAAAGCAGGCATCTTAATGCAATGGACACATGGTTGTGGAGGAGGTAGAATAGGCATTGCTGTGGTCAGAGTGCATGACACATGCGGGGAGCCACTGTGCAGTGTGGGCTTGGCTGGCCCAGGCCACTCTAGAGCATCTGAGACGGTCACAGTTCAAAGCACCACCTCCATGATCACATGGAAATCTGGCTCTCTGGGGGAAAAGGTGCCCAACTACATGCTTCTTCCTACTCTCTGGAGCTAAAAAGAAAAGAAACCAAAGCCACATTATAGCCACTATCCCCACTCCAACTTCCTTGGTCCAGAAACATCTACCTAACCAAGAAATAATCTCAAACCTGAGGTAAAAGGTCTACCCATAACTCTTGGCATTCTGGAGGCCACAGAGTATCTAGGAGCCGTGAGGAAGCCTCTCCCTCTCATCCACACCTGGACCTACTTGACAGACCAGATTCCCCACCCTAGGCCACCCCAGGTTGATCTAAGCTCAAACTTAAAAAAACAGACCAAGCCTCTTAGAGATGTCCACTGATAGAAAACAGACCAGGTGGACAAAGAAAGTGGAAATAGCCAATAAACTGGAATATGAAGAAGGAAGTGTCCTTAGGAGCCAGAACCTGACCAAGGAAGTTGAGTCTGGGGTGGAAGGAAGAGGCCACCTCTCTGTGGGGAAAGGGCTCCCAATTTTCTGAACCCTTTATCTCTTGTCTCTAAAAACCCCAATCTAATTACCTCCTCAGAGTGAATGCTAGAGAACCTGAGAAGTTGAAGACCACCATACTTATGTCTGTGCTGTGACCTTTAACCCTGGGACCTACTGTTGCCATGCTGACTGATTATACTAAGTAAAAAGAATTCTAATTCTACAGCTAGCCAGGTTTGAGACTTTGGGGAATTCTTGGGCTCTGAATTCCTTCTAGCATTTTGAGCTCCCACTGATCTCTAGGATTAGAACTAGAAAAACTGGGGAACAGAGGGGAGTGATGATGGGAGAAGTATTTCTCTTAGGACTTATATAAGGAAAAAAAGAAATTCTTCCCTAGTATTTTCTAAATAGAGTAGGAAGTCTAGGTTTTGTCACGATTATAAAATCTTAATTTTTTTTTCTTTTTTGACAAGGGGCCTTAATACAAAGAGGACCTTTGGCCCCAAGTCACTAGATCCCAGGCCCATCTGGCAGCAACTGCTCAGGGTTAAAAAGCTCCTGTGTTTGCACATAAAAAATCGTAAAATCTTTTAGCTAAGCATTTAAGTTTATTTAAGCTTTCAACTAATTTCTTTTTTTTTCTTTTTGTGCACCATCAAGTAAAATCCAACTGGCACAGGTGGAAATTGCCCCACCTCCTCCAGTGGAGCTTCTGGTGGATTTGAACCATGCGCCTTCAGGATTGCAGTACAGCTTCTAGCCACTAGGCCACCAGAGCTCCCTTCAACTGATATTTCTTTTTTTAAAAAAAAAATCTTTTTTTTTTTTAAATTTCATTATTTTTTGTGTGTACCGTCAAATCAGATCTGACTGGTACAGGAGGGACATTGTTCCTCCTTCTCGAGCAAAGCATCTGGTGGATTTGAACTGTGCACCTCTGAACTTGCATTTGCTGCTTCTTGCCACTAGGCCACCAGAGCTCGCCAGCAACTGATATTTCTTAAAAGTTCATTTCTCGGAGCTCTTGTGGCCTAGTGGCAAGAAGCTGCGCTACAATCATGAAGGCACATAGTTCAAATCCATCAGATGCTACACTGGAGAAAGAGGGGCAATCTACTCTTTCTGTACCAGTTGAATCTGACTCGATGGCACACAACAACAAAATAAAATTAAAAATTTAAAAAAAATAGTTCATTTCTCTTCAAAACATTACATCCTATTAAAAGTTTTTTCTCTGTTCATTATTCTCCCATTTCTGGAAATATCAGATCTAGAAAGGATGTCCAAATCACAAGCCTGTATCAATAAAAAGAGAAGACTTCACAGGGAAACAGATATCAAGGTAGTTTTAAAATAACAAAAATGAGACATAAGGGGTCTTTGATACCAAAGTAGAGAGAAATCTGTGCATAGAATCTCAGAAACTTTGAACAGATGACTACTTTTCTGAGGCAAAAGCAGAGGCCCCAGACTCAATAACTACAAAACAGATTTCTGACTCTTCTATGCCTATGCCCACTTTTCCATGCTGGACAGTCTGCCCTGAGTTAATAAGGTAAGGCAGTTTAAAAAGAGTAAATCCTGGGTGTAAAAAGCCCCAGGATTAAAACAATCTTCACAACACTGGCCCCACAGTCCCTTTCTTCATGCCTACATCTCCAGCAGGACCTGGCCTGGTTTCAGAGGAATCTCTGGCTTGGCAGATGTCTCCCGAGCAAGTCATGAAGGAAGTGCCAACATCACAGCCCCTCTGGATCCTGTGTGCTCCCCACAGTGTGCTATGCCAGCTCTTTGTCTTCCTTACAGGTGTTCCACAAATTCCTAATTTTGGGCTTTACCTGCTCACTTCTTCTACCTGGAGTTCCCATATCAAAAGGTACCCATTTATAACAAACTGGCCTCTAGTCTTGAATCCTCAGTTCTGCAGAACATTGTCACATTCTACGGTCCCTATTTCAGAGCAGTTAGCCTCCCTCAATGATAACCACTTTCTTTACTGTCTAGCAACTATCAAGGGCCCAACAAATATGAATACATTTCTAACTGTATTTTAAAAAGGGATCAGAGGCAGAATGCTGTAACTCATCTCCCTGGTGAACCTCAGATCCTTATAGGTAGTTCCGATGAATAAAATAACCTCACTCCTGCAGTGATACTGCAAACATTTTCTCTTAATCCTATTTTCCTTATGCTCAAACTGAGAACAAGCAATCCTAAAATTCACAAACTTCCATGTGATTCACAGTCTCTTCTGGAAGTGGATACCAGAGGGCAAGATCTAAGTTTTTCTTTTGATCTCTTTTAGTATGATTAAACACCACCAGGCACTCAATCTTGGGGCTTGAAGACCTCAAATTCCTGGAGGTTATTTCCAAATTATCTCAAGCCTTCAAGATGCACTTTACCTTCTCCAAATGACAAAAGATGTGGGTAAGGAAAAACAAGCAAGCAAACAGGCAAAGAGTAGGCATGAAAAGACTACGGTCAATGACAATATAAATTAAGTTATAGACCAAGCCCAAATCAAAAAGCCTCAGGACATGCACAGCTAGGAGAGAGCAGGACATGCAAAGCTGGGAGAGAGCAAGCAAGCCAGATGCCCAGCTGTGAGAGACAGAGCAAGCCAGAGTAGATATGGACACTGCCTCACCTTCCACTTGTCCAGTGCGGATAACACTACCCCATTAGAACAGTTAAAGTTGGACACCAGCACCTTCAGAATATCCTGAATCTATAAGAAGTGAAAAGCGAAAAACAAGGGCAAAAGGAAGAAAGAGAAAGTGGGCTTAGAAAGAGGAAGAAAAATCAGAAGAAAAAGAACAGGTGGGTTCAGAGAAACGCCAAAGGTGGTGTCAACAAAATGGCCTGTGCCACATGATTGTCACTTCTGCATAGGGCAGAGATCAACAGAAACAAATTAGCCACTGAATGATGTGCTCCCATAGTGTCACAGGTTGGGAAAGTTTTGAAAGCAACCAACCAGTGGAGCTATTTTCTTAATTTACTTATTGGGCCTGAGATACAGGGGATGAACTAAGTTGGTCTCCAATGAGAAGGAGATCCAGGGAAAGATGCAGCATTTTTCTGAGGTCACTAACCAACCACGTGAGAAGAAAGGGGAAAAAAAGGACTCAGAACTCCTATCTCTTGATCTTATAGTGCCTGAGACCCTCTTCACCACTCCCTAGGGTAATTTTCTTGGCACATCCTTAAGGGAGAATATCATAGATAAGTGGCTGTTTTCATTGGCTTCACTTCCCTGTGAGGCTAGGAATGAATAAAATAAGCATTAAGTCAAATATCAACTACCATTTGTTAAATGTTTATATTTATGAGATCTTGTTCTAAGGGATTTCATGAAAATAACACAAATAGTAGTTTTTTCTTTATACTTGTTATTTTTTCTTCATTGTTGCACATTTTCTTCCACTAGCCCACCCAGCAATGCATACTTTGATCCAGATTGTTGTCTGGATAGAGAAATTTCATTTCAATGTCAAACAATTTTTTTTTCAGAACCAAATTTTACCTAGCAGCTGACACTCCCCCCCATGCACAATCTTCCTTCTACCATGTACTTCAGCAACGCCCCCCCCAGGAACCAGGCCAAGCAAGACCCACTACCTCTGGAGTACTGCAGCCACCCAAAGTTGTTGTTTTGGGGCTGCCACCATTTTTGATGTTT
>NW_006399866.1:4294255-4330124 GCF_000299155.1 Elephantulus edwardii | reverse complement strand
CCATTTCAGAGATGTAGAAATGGAAGCCTGAGAAGTTTAGGCAATTTGCCCAAAATTATATATCTCGGGGCAGAGGGAGAAGATTCAGAATCAAAACCAATTTTTTTTTCAGAACCAAATTTTACCTAGCAGCAGACACTCCCCCCATCCACAATCTTTCTTCTACTATGTACTTCAGCACCCTCCCCCCAGGAACCAGGCCAAGACCCACTACCTCTGGAGTACTGCAGCCACCCAAAGTTGTTCTTTTGGGGCTACCACCATTTTTGATGTTTTTGGTGTCCTTCGCTCCAGGTGAGAGAGCACTCGTTCTCTTCTTTTGGAATTCCTTCAGCTGCAGAAAGAGGAAAAACAGTGACACTCATGAGAACTATTACCAAAAATCAAATCAAATCAAATCCACTGCCACTGAAGCTGGTGGATTTGAACCCATGATCTCTCAGTTAGCAATGCCTTATACCACTAGAGCTCCTGTGAGGTCAAGGTCTAAGGGCCATGGCCAAGGGACCCTGATACTCTTCCCATGTCCTCTTCAAACTAAAATTTGTCTCAAGACCAAAGAAATAAGAATGGGATGAAGCTATAGGGAGACCAGGGTCAGAAAATCAAAGGCCGACTTAGCGGCACCGGCAGTTCTGATGGGGCACATTGTGATGTAGCCAACATTCCATTCCTCCTCACCGACACCCTAGTCGCCCATCCGCCGGGGAGGGGGGAGGGGAGTAGGACTAGAAACGAAATCCCAACAAACCGGGAGCCCCGGGTCCCAAGAGACCGTGAGCCCAAAAAGGTCGGGTTCAAAGTAGCAGGAGACGAGGGTTGCATCTACGGAGCAGATGCCCATAGTCACCTATCCAAAATCACCTGCGAGAGACGAGAGAAGAGGGGCTGGGCAGCCGAGAGGGGCGGGCCTGGGTGAGAAGACTGGAAAGGGGCAACCAAAGGGTTGCCTGGGATTACCCCTTAAGTCTCAGGGACAGTAACTAACTCTTGACCATGGTAAGCCCGTCAGCGGGGCTTCAGACTGATTCAGGGAGCCGGGACCCAAAGCGACTTACCTTTTTCCGAGCTCTAACCAATTTTCGATTTCGATTCTCTTCCGACATAGCGGGAAGGGGCGGGGTAATGGGGGCCCACCTGACGAATCCCGGCAGCCACTGCGGAATTGCTTCCGGCAGCTACCAAGTAGTTTAGTGGACTGAGCCAAGAAAGGCGGGGCTGGGGTTTAAATAGGCAAGTTCTGTGGGCGTGACCTAAATACTCCAAGACCATTGGATAATGAAAATTCTTAAGTGGGCGTGGCCAATGATGGTGGAATAGTCATAATGGGCGCTGGGGGGCGGGGCAGGCTGTTTTAAAAAAAAAAAAAAAAGAGCCAGGTGCGCGCGCAACCCCTTTGCAACCGTTTCCGGTCACCGTTGAGGTGCTCCTTCCGAAAAAAATATTAAAAATATTTTTTAAAAAAATAAGTATAGTGTTTTGTCCATCCTCGCCCTGGAACCCTCTATGCTGCAGACCCCGAAACGGGGACCTGGGACTCCAGGGCTTAGGAGGTGGGCAAAAAAACTTTACTAAATTCTCACAATTTTGACCCAGACTTTCTCGTCCCCATAAAAACCCGAGTCCAACCACAACCACCTCCAAAGACCCCATCTAATAGTTTAGACATTCCAACCTATCAAAACCACCCTTTTGTCCAGGGTCCTTACCCTAATCCGGGAGTTTTATCTCCGGTCCCACTGCGGGTCCCGGTCGCTCCATCTGCTCCTCCCACACTTCACTGTATCCTTTATCCCTCAGAATTAACTCTAGACCCAAACAGCTTTCTCTCGATTCCTCTGCAGAACTCAACCTGGACTCTCCAGAAGTTGCCGAAGAGCCTTCCGATCCCCTGTGAGTATGTCTACCCCGCTCGCTCGGCCTCACAACCCCGGCTCGCTCTGTCTCCATCGCTAAATTAGCGGCAGCTCCCAGCCCTACCATCCCCAGCAGCAGACGACCCACCTTAAACCCTCTTCTAGGTCTTCCCCAGCCAACTTTCTTCCGAAAAACTCCAGGTTACGTCTCAGTGCTTGCGTTTCTCGCCCCCGCGCCTTTTCCCTCCTGTTGACGAAGCTTCAGAGAAGCAGCGGTGTCTTGCCCTGTTGCAGTCGAAACCGTCTGCTTGAAATCCCACTCCTGTCGCTCCCCCGCCCCCTGCCGCCTCTGATGCGTTGGGTTCTCCCGCACCCGCCATCTCACCCCCGCCTTCAACTAGAAGGGTTTTCCCTCCAATCGGGAAACCACTGGTATGGACCTGCTATGGACCTTTTATCAACTCCTTTAGTATAATAATCTTTACACTAGCAAACTTGAAAACATTTAAAAAGAAAAAAAAAAGGTCTACTTCTCTCCCGTCAGTTAGATGGGGAAAGACTTGGTGTGCAGAGCCATTCGCTGCTGTAAGATACAGATGTGTGCCGGGCGGACACAGGTGTAAGAACAAGCTGTGGAGGATGAACAGACGCAATTCCAGGATTTGCTGAGCACGGTGTTTTTTCGAGGGGACCACAGGCTTGAGGGTACAGGGAAATCACCCTAGACATAGAGATTTGAAGGGCAAATTGGAGCTAGCTGATAGGGACATGAATAGGGAGTGGGTTTCTTACTGAGTGTGTAACAGTATTGTTTTCCCAAACTAAAAAAAAAAAAAGTCTTTACAGAACATTTTCTTTGTCCCAATCCATTTGCTTTGCTGAGCTTTTTCATTCCTATTTTATAGGTTAGGACTCTAAAGGAGAGCTCCGGTGGCCTAGTTGGTAGGTAGAGGGCTGTGAAAGATGGCTCCTTTCTGGACTTTTTAATCTACCAGCAGCTCCTCAGGAGAAAGAGCAATCTGCTTTCCTTCCATTTACAGCCTCTAAAAACCTGCTGGAGGGTCACCTATGAATCTTTTATGTCTCCATGACAGTGGGATGTTTATTTGTTTTTAATTTTTTTTTTCTTAATTTGAATTTGTGAGTTCCAGAGAGTTTAAGAATCTTACTATTAGAGAGTTGAGGACCTCGGGTTTGAACTGAAGCGGTCTTAACTTCCTCCCAGAGCCTGAGCTGTTGTTATCTGGTCCCTTCTACTTTCTGTCTGTGGGTCTCTTTAACAGTCTGTTATCTTGAACTTCTTCCTAGATTGTTCTTTGTCTGCTCAGTTGGCGGCTCTGCCTCTTGCTGCTTTTTGTACAAATATGAGTATTTCCTCATGGTTCTGTTATCCTCCTCCTGTTATTTTCTTTTTACAGTTCAGAGATCTCAGTCCTACACCTCTTGAATTCACTTCAACGTTGATGACCCTCATGTCTTTCTCCATCTCTGGTCTTTCCTGGGACACATTCAGTTGCCTGAAGGATTATTGTGTCTTCCCACTTACCAAACCTGAAACTACATCCTTCATCTCAACTAAAACCATAAACTAACATACTTTCCAGGCATCCTTTGTCAGGAGCATCCCAGGTTCTCAAAGTAAGCTCTGTCTCTTCTGATAGCACTACGATTGATTCTAGTTGTTCTTTTTCATTCCATAAATCCCTGACTCATCCCATTTCACCCCACTGAAACCACTCTTATTCCCTCAAACACATTGCACTGTTTCTTACATTGGGGCCTTTAGATCTACTGTCACCTCTGTCAGAAATAGTTTCTTCTATCTTTTGTCAGAGCCACATTTGTTGTGATCCACACAGTCAAACACCTTTGCATAGTCAATGAAACACAGATAGACATTCCTCTGGTGCTCCCTGCTTTCAGCCAAGATCCGTCTGATATTAGCTACAATATCCTAGTACCACGACCCCTTCTAAACCCAGCCTAGACTTCTAACAGTTCTCTGTTAATGTGCTGTTCCAGTTTTTTTTTTATAATCTTCCTCAGAATCTTGCTTGCATGTGATATCAATGATATTGTTTGATAATTTCTGTACTCTGTTGGGTCACATTTCTTTGGAATAGGAATAAATCTCTTCCAATCTATTGGCCATGTGGTTGTCTTCCAGATTTCTTGGCACAACTTGGTAAGCACATTTAGGGCAGCATCTGTTAGCTGAAATATATCAGTTGGTATACTATCAATTCCTGGGGCCTTATTTTTTGCCAATTCTTTCAAAGCAACTTGACCTTCTTCCTTCTTCACCATAGCTCTTGCTCATATGTTGTGTCTTTAAATTCTTCTGTGTCTGCCAATTCCTTTTGGTCCAGTGACTCTGTATGCGCTTTTCATCTTCTTTTAATACTTCCTGGATCATGTAATACTCTTCCCAAAGCATCCTTAAGTATTGCACCTTGAGGTTTGAATTTGTTCTTCAGTTTCTTGAGCTTAAAAAATGCTGAGCAAGTTCGGCCCTTTTGATTTTCTGACTCCAGCTCCTTGCATGTTTTATTGTAATACTTTGTCTTCCTGCTCTGCCTGTGTGGATCACAACAAACTGTGGCTTACTCTGAGAATGGAAATCCCAAAACACTTGATCTTGCTAATGCGAAACCTATACTTGGACCAGTAGGCAGTTGTCAGAGCAGAGCAGAGAAACACTGCATGGCTCAAAATTGAGAAGGGTGTATGCTAGGTATGTGTTCTATCTCCATATCTTTTCAATCTGTATGCAGAACAGATTATCTGGGAGGTTGGGCTGTATGAGGAGAAATGTGGCATCAAGATTGGAGGAAGATTCATCAACAATCTGCACTATGCAGATGACACAACCCTGCTTGCTGATACTGAGGAGGACCTGAAATGCTTACTGCAGAAGGCCAAGGACTGCAGCCTTCAATATGGATTGAGGCTCGACATCAAGAAAACAAAGATTCTCACCACTGGGCAACATCATAATAGATGGTGAAGAGATTGAGATTGTTTACCAGTTTAGTTTACTTGGCTCCACAATGAACAGTCTTGGCACCAGCAGCCAGGAAATTAAAAGATGTATTACAATGGGAAAGTCAGCTGTTAGGGACCTATCCAAAGTATTGGAGAGCAATAATGTCACTCTGGAGACTAAGGTGCACCTGAGATAGGCCATGGTCTTTGCAGTCACTTGCCATGTGTAAGAGAGCTGGACAATGATTAGGAATGAAAGAAGGAGAATTGAGCTTTGAGCTGTGGTGTTGGATAACAGTATTGAATATACCATAGACTGCTAAGAAAATAAACAGGTTCATCCTCTTGTTTGGTGCTGTCGAGTCGTAGATGACTCATAGCGACCCTATGAATGAAAGGCCTGACAATTTTTTGTAGGGTTTCTAGATGCAAGCCATTTCAGAAGTGGATGCCACCCACTCCTGCTTCCAGGCTTGTTTTAGTTGGGAAGCTCCAGCAAACACTGTCCACCATGGGTACCCATTACCACGTTTGGCACATCAGTGTCACAGTGTTCAGCATGACAGCAACCATGAGTTACCTCTGTACAGCAACGCACAGACCAGTGCTATACCACCTAGAAGAATGTTTGACAGGAAAACATCATAGAGAGGTTCATCCTAGAGAGGCTTAAATCAGGCTGCTTCTTGGAGGCAAGGATTCTGAAGCTTCATCTGACATATTTTGGATATCCTTGGAGAGGGATTTCATGCTTGGAAGAGTAGAGGGACAGCGCAGGAAAGGAAGACCCTCTATGTGATAGATTGATTCAGTGACTTGGGTAATCAGGGTACGTGTATCAGAGACAGTGAGATTGGCACAGGATAGAACAGGGTTTAGAGCTATTGTAAATAGGGTCTCTGAGTTAACAGGCGACTTGAGGGTACATAACAATGACAACAATCTTTTGTCATGCTGATGGCTGCTCATCTTTTAGGGTTCAGCATCTAAAACAAGCCTGCCTTCCACTCCCAGGTTTTCAGTTGTGCATTCCCTTAGTACCCTGAACTTCAGCTTCAGAGCACTTGATATATGTGTACTAAGTAGATTGTTGTTGTGTGCTGTTGAGTCAGAACCAACCCACAGCTGACCATCCAGCAGGTTTTCAGAATTATTTAATTGCACAAGAGGAGATTGCCTATCCTTACCCCACAAAGCACCTGGTGGATTCGAATCATGAGGCTTTGAGATTGCAGTGTTGCTTCTTACCACTAGGCCACCAGAGCTCCCCTGTTAGATTATTACTACTTTTGTTTATTTATTTATTTTTTAAATTTAGGTTGTTTATTTTTCATTTCAATGAATATCTACAGAGATTTTGGGATTCCATTCATTCATTGTTGCAATAGATTATTTTTTTATTCACTCATTCGTTTCACAAATAATGAGTGCCTACTTGGTGCTAGGGACTGCTGTGACACTGAAATCATCAGTGAACAAAACAAGAGTCCCTGCCATCATGAAATTCCCACTTCAGTAAGGCATTCAGTGGAAATAATAATAATAATTGTAGTCGTCAGGCTGGAGACTAAGGTGTGCCTGATCCGGGCTATAGTCTTCGCAATTACGTGCTATGCATCAGAGAGTTGTACAGTGAATAGGGTTGATAGAGAATTGATGCCTTTGAGCTGTGGTGCTGGAGAAGAGTGTTGAATATACCATGGACTGCTAGGAGAACAAACAGGATTGTCCTGGAGAAGGTGAAGCCAGAATGCTTCTTGGAGTCAAGGATTCTGAAGCTTCGTCTGACATATTTTGGACATGTTGCAAGGAGGGACTGGTCCTTGGAGAGGGACATCATGTTTGGCAGAGTGGAGGGATGGCAAAGAAGAGGAAGACCTTCTATGAGATGGATCGGTTCTGTGACTGGAGCGGTGGAAATAAGTGCGTCTGAAATGGCTATGTTGGCACAGGATAGAACAGCGTTTAGAGCTCTTGTCCATAGGGTCCCTGTGAGTCGCAAATGACTCGATGGCACATAACAACAAACAACAAGTATATGCTCAGGGAGGGAGCTCCGCTGCCAACCCATAGGAATATGATTCAAATCCACCAGCTGCTCTGAGGAGAAAGATGGGCAATCAACTCCCTTGCTGTTTGCAGCCTCTGAAAACTTGCTAGAGGATTTTCAGCTGTGCGTTCCTGCTCGGTAGCACATAACAACAACATATGCTCAGGGAGCTCTAAAGGACTAGTGGGTAAGGAGTTACACTGCCAACCCAAAGGCACACAGTTCAAATCTCCCAACTGCTGCAAGGGAAGAAGGTGGGCATTTTACTCCGTTGTGATTTACAGTCTCTGAAAATGTGATGAAAGGTCAGCTACGGGTCAGTTCCAACTCCACAGCCCATAACAACAACAAACAGTATATGCTCAGGCTGATGGGTGGAGGGAGAAGTGGGTTAAGGAAAGGGGAAGGATCCAGTGAGAAAAACAATGTATATGAATTTTGTAAACAAACCAGTATAAAATTAAAAAACAAACTAACCTAGTATATGCTCAGGGGAAAGCCAATACATAATAAGGAGTTGATTGTACATTGTAATAAATTTACATTAATCGGTGGCAATTAATGTTGTTGTTGTTATGTGCCGTCGAGTCGTTTGCGACTCATAGTGACCCTATATACAACAGCCCTAAACCCTGCTCTATCCTGTGCCAATCATATTGCCTCTGACACACCCATCCCGATTACCCCAGTCACTGAATCAATCCACCTCATAGACGGTCTTCCCCTCCTGCGCTGTCCCTCTACTCTACCCAGCATGATGTCCCTCTCTAAAGACCTTTCTCTCCTTACAACATGTCCAAAGTATGTCAGACGAAGCCCCAGAATCCTTGCCTCCAAGGAGCAGCCTGGTTTAACCCTCTCCAGGATGAATCTGTTTGTTTTCTTGGCAGTCCAAGGTACATTCAATACTCTTCTCCAGCACCACAGCTCAAAGGCGTCAGTTGTCCTTCTATCCTCCCTAGTCATTGTCCAACTCTCTGATGCATAACAAGTGATTGCAAAAACAATGGCCTGTATCAGGCGAACGTTAGTCTCCAGAGAGACACCGTTGCTCTTGAGTACTTTGGAGAGGTCCCTAAGAGCAGACTTTCCCATCACAATACTTTTTTTTTTATTTCCTGGCTGCTGGTGCCAAGAGTGTTGACCGTGATGGTTATAGGGAAGAAAAAAAACCCCCAGTATGATTTACCAATCTTCACTCACATAGAAATTAAAACTAATAAAGATAATAATAGTAAATGTGTATGTCAGGTAATGGTAAACCAAAAAACCCAGTGCCATCATGTCAATTCTAACTTACGACAGCCCCAGAGGACAGAGTAGAACTGCCTTGCTGTGGTCTTCATGGACGCAGAGTGCCTGCTCTTCTCCTGGGAACTGACTCGGTTTTAACTGCCAGGCCAACCTAACACTTTAACCATTGTGCCACCACGGCTCCTTTGAATAAAGATTAATTCTGTTTTTAAAAACAAAGGCAAAAGGATAGGGAATGATTGAGGAGTCATCATTTAGACAAAGTGGTCATGGAAGGTCTTTCTGATAAGGAGATAAATTCTGCTCAGTCGTGCAGAATTAAAAAAATGGAGACAGCTGGAGAAAAAGCAAAACTGGGTGTTTTCTCTTTGAAGCTGAGCTATGTGTGGCAGGGGCCAGGCTGGACATCTTGTCCATTGCTGAGCTGGAAGCCTAGCCCAGTGTCTGACAGTGTTTGTTCTCTGTTGACTGACTGGTTAAAATCCACTGACATAAGAACAGGAACCTTGCCTTCCTTAATCTCTTACAGCACATGTGGACACTTCATCTAACACATTTCCTAAGAATGTAATTTTGAGGATGGATGGTCTTACTTCAGAAGATAAGAGCTTTCTATTACCAAGGCAGAAGGAGAGGGGAGCTATGAGAGGATGACTGGTAAGCTCTGAATTGTGGATAATTAATTAGTCAGTCTGGCTAATGACTTTTTCTGCCACTCAGCGGCCATCTCCTACATCTGGCCAGGCTGACGGGACCATTGAGGATTCTCAGCAGCTTGACATTCAGAAGCTGAAAGAGAAGAGGGACATGCTGGATAAAGAGATCTCCCAATTCGTATCTGAGTATGCTTTTTGGGGTCCCTTGACATAGATAGTTTTTGATCAATGTCCAGTAACTGAAACTCAGGCCTTGGGCATGGGGCGGGGCGGGGGTGGTGGGAGTGGAGATACCTGGAACTGAGAACTAAAACATTCTCAGGAACAAAGGTGTTCACTCACCCGTGTTCTCGGACTCAGGTTCTATTCCTGGTCTGCACACAGGCCCCTTTCTTTCCTTACAAGTGTGGTTTTCAGAGTATTGGAGAAACTGGCTGTTCCACAGCTCTGGATTTTCATACACTTTGCTCAAACCACATCTTAGAGACTGAGTAGTTTTTTAATCTGCTTGTCACATTTAAGGGAATCTGACTAGCCAGTCTTGATCATGTGCCCATCTGTGAGCCATTTGGCTGTGAACAGGGTGACATGGTTCCAGTATTACGGGGGCGACCTTTCAAAGGGTATTGGGAGCATTTACCTACAGTGAGAAGCTGAACAGATACCCTGCCCTCTTAAAAGCTTCATGAGGGCATAGTGTTTGTTGTCATCACTGTATCCCAATGCCTACCCACCATATTAGGCCCATAGTGAATATTTATTAAACAGGTGCTTCACTACTGTCTGAGTCTTAAGTTATCATCTGCCCTCAAGGAATCTCTCTCCATCCCTTTCTCTAGAGGCTACAGTGTGGAAGAGCTGAAGGACCACATTACCCAACTCCATGAATATAATGACATCAAGGATGTAGGCCAGATGCTACTGGGCAAACTAGGTGAGCAGCAGGACTCAGGACTCCCGAGGAGCAGCCTGAGCTTGCAGAGAGGCCCCACCCTCAAGAGTGACTAGATCTTATTTCTGGTCACTTGCCAACCCTCCCATTCTCGGCTGCCCTCCTCACTGCATGCCTTCCTCTTCTCACCAGCCCCTGCCCTCCTTGGCCACCCAACTCATCAGCTAAATAGTCCTTACCTGCGTACCTTGGTTGTGTTGCTACATATAGTGCCTACTTTGGAGCTGCAGACACCTGTGAGCATGGGCTTACCTAGGGTGCTTGAGATACCATTCTTGTGTCACATGGAAGACTTGCTAGAGAGAAAATGCAAGGGTGCCCTAGACAATTAAACTTTAGGAGTGGGAGTGGGGGTACAGATGGTCAGTAAGTAAATGAACACAAATTCGTTCTAAAATGTGTGTGTGCTATGGAGGAAACAAAGGGCAGAAATGGAAGTATGACCAGGGGCAGGGGTAAGATAAAGTGATCAGGGAAGATGAACTTGGTGAGGAGAACATCTCATGGGCAGGGCCTTGGTGCGTGGACATGCTAAGAAGTCATAGCTTTCCAGCATCGATCAGATCTCTTTCTCTCTTATTGGCAACAAGTCAGACTATTAACAGACCATTTTTCTGGTTTCCATTGCCAGTATTGCACAGGAGGAAACTGCCTGTCTTTTCTCCTGTAGAGTGATGGATAGCATGGGATACAATTTCTATTTTAGGCAGATGACTTTAACTGTTCTCTGTGGAGAATGGATTATAGGGGAGCTATCATCTCACTCCCCTGAAAAGTGAGGTGGAGGTTTAATGAGTCCGCAAGAGTTAAAGTTATCTTTAAGCAAACCAATATAAAATTCATTTTTTAAAAAAAAGAGGTAAAGTTATGGTTGCCAACTATAAGAGAGGAAAAAAGTGAAAGGGTGGGCACTGACCTTAAGCGACAAGTGCTGGTCATGGGTTGCTCGGAGCATCAAAGGCAGGGCTTTGGCCACATCCCCTCCCTTTCCTCCCTCCTGAGCATACATTCTTCTTTCCTTCCTTCAAGCTGTGATCCGAGGTGTCACCACCAAAGAGTTGTATCCAGAATTTGATCTGGACGTGGACGACTGAACAGAGGCTGAGGGTTCCTAACTGCTTGTCAGTGACCCCATGGGATGGGAAGGCATGAGTCTGAGAGGCAGTGAGAAAAGGTTTCCAGGAGAAAGTGTCAAGAATTTTTATCAAGATAGCCGAGGCTGAGTTAGAAGGGGAGCAGAGAGGGCTTTTGGATCCTGTTTAAAAATAAATATTTGAGCAATCTTGGTGTCTGTCTGTGCACTGAGTCCCTCTCTCAACTGATAACTCCCTAATTTTACTCAAGAGAAAGGGAGCCAGCTTAACTAACTCAAACTCATTGCCATGGCATCAGAACCAACTCCTAGCTGAATCTCCAGTGGGTTTTTGGAGGCTATAAGTGGCATGGAAAAAGACTGCCTGCCTTTCTCCCATGGAGCCGCTGGTAGATTGGAACTGTGAGAGAGAAGTGAAGGCATCACCACGGGGTTAGTAGCACAGCTGCCAAGGGATGCACTACCAGTGCTTTCATACATTATTAAAGAAAATCTCAAACTTAATGCCGTAAAGTCAGATCCAACTCAGAGCTGAGTCTCCTGTGGGCTTTCAGGAGCTGTCAATGGCACAGCAGGAGATTGCCCATCATTCTCCCTCAGAGCAGCTAATGAATTCTGATCACCTTTGGGTTGGTAGCACAGCTTCTTACCCGCTAGGCCAAGCATAAATGTGCCAGGTTCTATGCCTACAAGGACAAAGCCAGTAGATCCCACTTTAATTGCTAATTATGTGGTAAAGATCAGCATGGACCAAATCCCTCAGACTATGAAGAGGAAACCCCCCAGTCCTTACCTTTCCACTTCTCCTTTCTCACTGCCAGCCCCCCAAGGGCTCACCACCTCCAAACCTTGCTAGCCAGAGCTGGGTCAGAGCTCACAAGTCATATGGACACTGTCTTAGTTATCTAGTATTGCTCTAATAGAAAGCCTAGAAATGGATAGGTGGCTTCAATGAACAAATTTATTTGCTCACAGTTTAGGGTTAGAAGTCTGAATTCTGGGATACTGACTCTAGGTGGTAGCTCTACTCTGGGAGAAAATTCTTGTCTTGGTTTCTTGAGCTTTCTCAGTGTTCCGTAGATATCTCCACTTGGTATCTGTCCCCATTGGTGCCTCCTTGCCTTTATGTCTTTTTGTACATCTCAAAAGTGTTCAGATTTCAGATGGACCCTACACTGATACAAACTCATTAACATAAAAAAGAAATCCTATTTCTAAATAGGACTACATTCACAGATTCAACTCAGAGTGCCATCCTTACCTCTGAACCCGCTGCAGCTCACCTCAGTATTTGTCTTAATTGAATGTTGCCCTGCAACCGTTCCCTTAAGTCTGTGGTGAGAACTCTTTTGGGGCTTAGTGGTGCTAAGATGCTGAATTGTGCTGCCAACCTGAAGGCGTGTGGTTTCGATCCACTAGCTACTCCATGAGAGAAAGATAAGTCTCATCCTGTCCTGTTCACTGCCTCTGAAAACCTGTTAAGCGTACAGCTATGAGTCAGATATGGTGCACAGTGAGAGACGGTACACAACAACAACAAATCTAACGGAAGATGGAAGCAGGAATTATGTGGGTTTTTTAGGTTCTCACATTTCTTAGGCCCCACACAGCTGTCATCTTGGCTGAGGTAACAAGGGGTCTTCACTTCCTGAGTAACACTGCATTATAGTATAAACGGAGCAGTAAGCTGTGGGGCTTGAAGTGAGTAGGAGCTACAGAAGTGACCTCTTTCTGTCAGATTCCCTCTGCCTCTGTTTGTCCGTATAGAGAGCTGGCTTGTGTGTTGCCTCCGTCCACACACAACACCTCTCAGTGCTAAGTCCCAGGAGCTACAGCGTTTGGGTCTCTGCCATACAGAGGTTACCTGACAGCAGGAATTCAGGGAAAGAGACAGTGTTGGAATTGTAGAAACATGTCTGGAGTAGCACCTAACCAGTATGGGGGCACAGGGAACATTTCCAAGGAGCCTTTGTGGCACAGCGATTAAACACAGAAGGTTGAACCTACCAGTTGCTCACTTACTCATTGCTGTTAAGATGAAACTGACTCATAACTGACCCTCCAGCAGATTTTTGGAGGCTGTGAGTCTCACACAAGAAGATTGTTCTTCTTTCTCCCAAGGTGGATTCGAACCATCAGAGAGACGTTGCCTTTGGGTTAGAAGCACAACTCCTACGGATTACTCACCAGAGTTCCCTTCCCTAAAGATAACAGCCTTAAAGACTCTGCCTGTCCTGTGGGGTGGCTGTGAGTCAGAATCAACTTGACAGCAACAAGTTTAAGGGAAGCTTTGCCTTTGTATGGAGACAACAGCTTCTGTACAGGGAAGGAAGCAGTCTAACAAGTGAGGAGGTTATCCAGGCAGGTGAGATGGCATTTCCAAAGGAGCCACACTACTATCCCAAAGGCTCACAGTTTGAATCTACTAGCTGCTCTATGGGAGAAAGATGGCATTATCCTCCCTTGCAATTAAACTGCCTCTGAAAACTCACCAGAGGGTCAGCAATGAGTTGGTTCTGACTTGAAGTATACAACAACAGAGGTCTGTACTGCAATCCCAGAGGAACACGGTTCGAATCCACCAGACGCTCTGTCGAAGAAGGAGGCGCAATATCCTCCTGTACCAGTCAGATCTGATTTGACGGTACACGCACACAGAAATAAAAAAAAAAAAAAAAAAATAAAAATTAAAAAAAAAAATAAAATAAAATAAAAAAAAAATAAAAAAAAACAACAACAACAGAGGTGAAAGTTTAAGAAGCTTTGGTGGCTTAGGTGGAAAGGAATTGAGTTTCTGGTGCAAAGGTACATGGTTCCAATCTACCAGCTGCTAACGCTGGAGAAAGATGGACAGTCTGCACTTCTGTGATTTGCTGCTCTGATAACTGAAGATGTACAACAGATGAATTTAGTTTGACTACGTCCCAAAGGGCTTCAGTCTGGTTGAGAGTAGTAAGGCATGGTGATTTATTGTGTTCACTTGGAATTTTTGGTTGGAGATAAGAGCATCACCCAAACACCAGTATAACCTGACCCTGTGCTTTGGGCCAATCTTAAGGCACCCAAGAAAGGCCTGTATTGGCTTTCCTAAATGTCATGTCAGGCTGCGATCTCAAGGGGGCAGTGTTCACTTAGAGATGAACCTCACAGCACCAGGCAAGAACCCCACCCCACCCCCTCCCCCCAGTGAGGGCTTTGAAAGGTCTGGCCCTGCCAGCCATAAACAACAGTAGCCTAGATCCTCAGCATACTCTATATAGAGAAATAGTGTTTCTTCCAGTATTAGCCCGTCCACGAGTCTGAAGTAGGCCTGGGCAGTAAGAAGCCAACTGACAGATAAGTGGATTGTGACACTTAGGACGTGGTGTCCACTGGTGCTGGGAAATAGGCCTGCACCACAGGCTGAGGTTCACACTGATATGGTGTGCACATATATATAGTTTATTTGGTCACATCTCATCCAGTGTAAATGCCATGCAAAAATATTTAACATGTACCTACAGAGTTCAAAATTCAAAACCCTCAATCCCAGGATTCCAGAAGGTCATTTCTAGGCAGCTTGACATCACGACAAGGTTCCCAAATATTACCCTACTTTGGCTTTACCCTGAAGGAAAGGACACTTCAGAGAGGACCGGAACCCAGGCCAGGGCCCCAGTGTTCTTGTGTAGTGGGAGAAAGGGACCCCAGGGGAACTTCCAACTCGGATGCCTGAGAAGGATGGTGAGGAAAGCTCTGGGTCCTGTATCATTTGAGTGGGTTTGGGAATGCAGGAAAAGGTGACAATCACACCCCCAAACCAAGTACAAGGTGCAGGTTCACCAGAGAAGAAAGTTATGGCCATAGTCAGGAAACATTTAGGAAGCACTGTAGTCAGGCAGGACACTGAGCCCATCATAAATCTAATCAACCCTGAAAGCAGCTTAGGGTGGGGAGGCAGAATATGCTCATTTCCAAATGAGCAAAATGAGTCTCAGAGGGCAAAGTGATTTGCTCATCACATGTCCAATAAGTAGCTGAGTTGTCTTAACTATACACATTGGCTCAGCCTCTGTTACCCAAGGTCAGGTGTTAATAAGAGTCAGAATTTGAACACAATCCTCTCTGAGCTCTTAAAGTCTTAACCACAGATCTCTTCTGCACTTCCTGTAAGTTGTACATGAGATCCCCGAGGGCATGACCTCACCTCCAGGCCAGTGGCCAGCATCTAGGCCAAGAACAGAGACAGAAATGAAAAGGTTACACCTTTAAGCACAGTCTTGGGCCCCTCTCTTCTAATTCCTCTACACAGCAGTCTTTGTCCCCTTTCTGATGAGCCTCACATTCCCAATTTCAGGAACTCTGAAGACCTCCTCCTAACCTTTAATGCCCCCAGTCTCTTCTGTTTATTTATCTTAGAATCCCAAAAGATCTCAGCTGGAATAATAACCAGAGCAGCCCAGACTGTGTGCCGAGACCATGCTGGTGCATGTTCCTGATGACAGCCCAGTGAGGTTCGGAGAGTTGTCCAGCCCCATTTTCCAGGTGAGGCATGAGACTCAGAGAGGTTAAGCCAACTTTCCCGAGAAAACACAACTAAGTATCAGACCCAAAGGATGAAGGGGGTTCAAAAAGAATGCTCTTTAAATACCAAGTAATATTTTTCAAAACTGAGTCAATTATCTGAGAAGGCTTTTTAACTTAAAACCACCAGTAGTAATGTACTGCCCCCAAACCAATCAATCTTCACCACTTATAAAGCTACCTGACCCTAAGAATAAACTGCAGCCAGCTTCTGAGCAAACTCAAGTGTGACTTTATCTAGGTTCTTGTCAGGCCCCTGTCCTGGGCATTGACATTTGTTGACTGTTTGCTAGAGTCAGATGTACTGCCCCACCCTCCACCCTAGCACCAGCAAACCTGCCTGGCTGGTTTGCCAGAGAGGAGCTAGGTTCTTTTGTCATCTTATGAGTGTTCTCACTACTAGCTTTTCAGGAAGTATAGTGGAGGGGATGGGGTACAAGGGCTATTCAGAGGAGAGTGCTAGGGAGGAGATCACTGACCTCAACAGCCTGGTAGACACCCCCCCAGAGGGCTGGAAGGCCCCACGACTGCACCCCTTCCACCAGCAATCACACCCCAGCCACCCACCAGTGAGGACTGCATTTATTAGTCAGCATCCACCACCACAGCAGCATCCTGATCCAGAGTATCACCCCAGATAGGAACTTTTTTCCTGTGACTAATGTAGACCCCTGCTGTTATCTATCTGAAGAAGTTAGGTCCCTCCTGCTAAGGTACTCAGAAGAGGGCCTTAGTCACCAAGAGACAGGACACTGCAGGAAATCAAAATGTTAAGGACATGGTAGTGGTTATGGTTTGTATTCCGCCCACCCCAATCTTTATCTCATATAGAGAAAGCCCAGCACACCATGCCATTTATAGGCAGACACAGGAAAGTGGATGGTTTACTCCACCTCTCCAGACCTCAGTTTCTTAAATAATGCAAACTTCAGAAGTGATCAGAGATATGGAGGTGGTTTAATGATTATAAAGATGTAAAGCTGTAGTCAACTGTCAGCTTATTATTAATATGATAATACTTTGTGTGTTCTAAGTATATCCCTGGCCCTGGGAAGATACAAGTCCTTGAAGCTTAAAGTGGAACCTTTAAGGTCAAGATTGCCCTGGGCAGGCATGCCAGCAAGCCCTGATGCGCATGGGTCCTACTAAAGGGAGGGAGAGGGAAGTTGGGAAGTTGTAAGAAGGAGATGCCTAAGAGATGGGAAACATTTACCTAGAAGGCTTGAAGATTCACTCATTCAAAAAAGTTTGTTTTTGGCACCACTCTAAAATCTGGTGATTCACCCTGTCCACTCTATAAGTCAGTCTTCAAACCTAGAATAAAATTTACCTCATGGTTCAACTTTCAACCAAATAATATGTAGGTCCATAAAGCCAGAGGATTTGAAAAAGTAGGTCAGAGAAACAAAGGAAGACCCCCCAACAAGGTAGATTGACATAATCACTGTGGACGAAGTGAAGATGGCATAGGACAGGGCAAGGTTTCAGTCTGTTGTTCAAAGCGTCACTGTAAGTCATCGTTGACTCACCAGCATCTAATCTCAACAACCTAACACTCACTCTTAAGAATCACCAACCATCTAAAGCCAGAAGAGCAGCATTTGCCCAAAGATAATGTCCTGAAAGTAGGAGAGGAGAGGACAGAAGGGTTAATGGGAATCAGAGCTACAGGGAAGAAGTGGGAAAAGTGCCATTACATTGTGGGCATTTTTATTAAAGTTCTAAGACAAAATATGTATGAATGGCTGAAAAAATATGCTTTGAAAACTTCCACTGAACTCACAAGAAAAACTGAAAATTTTTAACAATTAAAATAGTCTAAAAAGTAAAATGGAATCTGATGATGCCATAATGAGCAAAACAGCACACTTGCCTCTTGGAACTCACAGTTTAATGAGAGGAGACAGACAATGAAGCAGATTTTAAAAGGTATACATATATATGTTGATATGAGCCTTGCAGTCATAGTGGTCCTGTGTACGAAGCCTGCTGAGTCCTGAGCCAATCTCACTGACTCCAACACACCTACCCCCATTACCCAAGTCATCAATCCATCTCATCGGGGGTCTTCCTCTCCTGTGCTGTCCCTCTCCAAGGACCATTCCCACCTGGCCACAGGCCCAAAGTACGTGAGACAGCTTCAAAATCCTAGCCTCCAAGGAGGAATTTGGTTTCACCCTCTCCAAGACAGACTTATTTGTTTTCTTGGCGGTCCATGATATGCTCAAAACTTTTCTCCAGCTCCACAGCTCAAAGGTATCAATTCTTCTGTCATTCTTATTTATTGTCCAGTTCTCTGATGCATAGCAAGTAATTGTAAAGACCATAGACTGGATCAGGCATGCCTTAAACGCTAGACTAACATCACTGCTTGCCATTAGTCTGGAGAGGTCCCTGACAACAGATTTTCTCATTGGAATTAGCCTTTTGATTTCCTGACTGCTGGTGCCAAGAGCGTTGATTGTGGAGTAGGCTGTAATTGTTTTTATTATTATTTTTTTTTAAATGTACCATCAAATCGGATCTGACTGGTATAGGAGGAGATTGCCCCTCCTTCTCCAGCAGAGCATCTGGTGGATTCCAGCTGTGTACCTCTGGGATTGTAGTGCACATTCTTGCCAGTAGGCCACCAGAGCTCACCAGCAGGCTGTAATTGTTAACCTCATTCTCTTCTCCATCTATCATGGTGCTGCCAATTAGCCCAGTGGTGAGAATCTTTGTTTTCTTGATGTTGAGCTTCAATCCATATTGAAGACTACAGTCCGTGACCTTCTGCAGCAAGCGCTTCAGGTCCTTCTCAGTTTCAGTGAGCAAGGTTATGTCATCTGCATGATCAGTCTCTCCTCCAATCCTGATGCCACATTCCTCCTCATAAAGCCCAGCCTCCTGAATGATCTGTTCTGCATAAAGATTGAAAAGGTATGGAGACATAATGCATTCCTGACACACTTTGCTGATTTTGAACCATGCTGTGTTTTCTTGCTCTATTCTGAGGACTGTTTCCTAGTCTGAGTATAGGTTTCGCATGAGCACAATCAAGTGTTCTGGGATTCCCATTCTCCTCAAGGTTAGCCACAGTTTGTTGTGATCCACATAGTCAAATTCTGTTGCATAGTCAGTGAAACAGAGATAGACATTCTTCTGATACTCTCTGCTTTCTCATTATCCATCTGACATTGGCAATAATGTCTCTGGTGCAACAATCTCTTTTAAATCCAGCTTGTATTTCTGGTAGTTCTTTGCCAATGTACTGTTCACTTTTAGATAATCTTCAGCAGGATTTTTTGCTTGCATGTGATATTAGTGATATTGTTCAATAATTTCCACCCTCAGTTGGGTCACCTATTTTTTAGAATGGGAATAAATCTGGATCTCTTCCAGTCAGTTAGCCAGGTAGTTGTCCTTCAGATTTCTTGGCACAATCTGGGAAGCATCTGTTTGTTGAAATAGGTCGATTGGTATTCTATAAATTCCTGGGACCTTATTTTTTTGCCAAGTCCTTCAGAGCAGCCTGCACTTCCTCCTTCATCATCATTGCCTCTTGATCAAATGTTGTTTCATGAAATTCTGTGACAACCAATTATTTTTGGTACAGTGACTCTGTATACTCCTTCCATCTTCATTTAATGTTTCCTGGATCATTCAGTATTCCTCCCATAACATCTTACTTATTGCAGCTAACTAACTAACTTATTTTAGCTTAAGAAATGCTGAGCGAGTTTGGTCCTTTTGATTTTCCAACTCCAGTTCCTTGCACATTTCATTATAATACCTTGCTTTGTCTTCCCGAGCTGCCCTTTGAAATCTTATAAAGCTCTTTTATGTCTTGATTTCTTCCCTTTGCTTTGGCTTGTCGGTGCTCTAGTGCAATATTCAGTCTTTTATTACATCAGTTTTTGTTATTTCTTCTTCCTCTGTCTTTGTAATGGCCTTTTGCATTCTTTATGGATGATATTCTTGATACCTCCTACAGCTCATGTGGTCTTTTGTTCATTAGTGTTCCAGGCCTCAAACCTTTTTCTTAGTTGGTTTTTAAATTCAGGTGGGATGGACTCAAGATCAAATTTGTATTCCTGTCGCTTTGATTTTATCTTTTCTGGCTTTAATTTTAACTTGCACATGAGTGGTTGATCATCTGTTCCATTATCAGCACCTAGCCTAGTTTTCACTGCTGATATTGAACTTCTCCAACGATTCCTTCCACAGATGTAAATTTATTTGATTCCTGTGCTTATTATCAGGGGAAATCAAGGTATATAACCTGCGTTTATGTTTCTTTTAAAAGGTATTTGCAAAGAATAAATAATTGATTGTGCAGAATCTATCATTCTATCCCCAGCCTTATTTCTGTCACCATCATGAAATACAATCTGAGTGAACAAATGTATGAAACACTGTACATGAATGAAACACAATGTGTATGGATTTTGGTTTTGTTTTCTTTTAAATTTTTTTATTTTATTTTATGTGTGTGTGTGTGTGTGTGTGTGTGTGTGTGTGTGTGTGTACCGTCAAATCAGATCTGACTGGTACAGGAGGAGATTGTCCCTCCTTCTCCAGAAGAGCATCTCGTGGATTTGAACCGCATACCTCTGGGATTGCAGTGCAGCTTCTTGCCACAAGGCCACCAGAGCTCCCTAATTTTGTATGAAAACCAGTTGTTATTGTTGTTGTTATGGGCCATCGAGTCGCTTGCAACTCATAGTGACCCTATGTACAAGAGCCCTAAATGCCGTTCTATCCTGTGCCAACCTCGCTGTCTCAAACACACTCATTCCCACCACTCCAATCACTTAATTGATCCATCTCATCAAGGGTCTTCCTCTCCTGCACTGTCGCTCCACTCTCCCAAACATGATGTCCCTCTCCAAGGACCAGTCCCTTCTTGCAACATGCCCAAAGTATGTCAGACGAAGCTTCAGAATCCTTGCCTCCAAGGAGCATTCTGGTTTCACCCTCTCCAGGACAAACCTGTTTGTTCTCCTAGCAGTCCATGGTATATTCAACACTCTTCTCCAGCACCACAACTCAAAGCATCAGTTGTCTTTCTGTCAACCCTATTCACTGTCCAACTCTCTGATGCATAGCACATAATTGTGAAGACTATAGCCCGGATCAGGCACACCTTAGTCTCCAGCCTGACGTTGTTGCTCTTCAGTACTCTTGAGAGGTCCCTCAGAGCTGACTTTCCCAATGCAATTTGTCTCCTGAATTCCTGGCTGCTGTTACCAAGATTGTTGACTGTGGAGCCAAGTAAACTAAAACTGTTAACTATCTCAATCTCTTCACCATCCATACTGATGCTGCCAATTGGCCCAATGGTGAGAATCTTTGTTTTCTTGATATTGAGCTTCAATCCATATTGAAGACTGCAGTCCTTGACTTTCTGCAGCAAGCACTTCAAGTCCTCCTCAATTTCAGCGAGCAGGGTTGTGTCATGTGCATAACGCAGGTTGTTGACGATTCTTCCACCAATCCTGATGCCACATTCCTCCTGGTACAGCCCAGCGTCTCGGATGATCTGTTCTGCATACAGATTGAAAAGATATGTTGATAAAATACATCCCTGGTGGACTCCTTTCTTGATTTTGAACCATCCAGTGTCTCCCTGCTCTGTTCTGATGACTGCCTCTTGGTCCAAGTATAGGTTTCACATTAGCACAATCAGATGTTCTGGAATTCCCATTCTTCTCAGAGTCAGCCATAGCTTGTTGTGATCCACACAGTCAAAAGCCTTTGCATAGTCAATGAAGTACAGATAGACATTCTTCTTGTATTCTCTGCTTTCTGCCAAGATCTATCTAACATTAGCTATAATATCCCTAGTACCACGACCTCTTCTAAATCCAGCCTGCACATTTGGCAGTTCTGTGTTGACATATGAAAATCAATATAAAATTAAAAAACATATCTTTGTTCAGATAAGTGTCCATAAAATCAATCAGGAAAAAGAGGTGGGGTCTGAATCCTAGCAACTTCAGGCTTTCTCTCAGAATAGGGCAGTGTCGATATGGTCAAGGGTACCTACCGCCACCACATACACACTAAGAAAAATAGGGTGAATTTAAATTTAGATCCAGGGCCTGGGAAGGGCTGGCTCTGGGGTAGTTTTAAATACAGTTGTCAGGAGAACTTTCACTGAGAAGGTGACACTAATACAGAGACCCCCCAAGAGGTAAGGGAGGAAGTCCTGGGAGAGAATGACCCAGGAGGAGGGACAGAAAAGGGACAGAGGAGGAACGACTGTGTCTGGTGTGTCTGAGGATCAGGGTAGAAGGCATGGCCTTCGCTGGCCTATCAAAGGGCAAAGTAGAGATGAGATGGAAGAGGAACAGGGCAGGTTGTGAGGACCTTTCAAACCATTGTAATGACCTTGGCTTCTATTCTAAGCGAGACGGAAAGCTCCTGGAAGGTTTTAAGCAGCAAAGTAACATCATCTGTTTTAAGCAGCAAAGTAACATGATCTGAACTGCATTTTTTTAAGACGCCTCTGTGCACTGGGTAGGAGGGTGCAAGGATGGAAGCAGGGGGAAATGGGAGATGATGGTGGCTTGGGGCAGGGTGGTAGCAGTGAATGGTGAGAAGAGGTCAGAGCCTGGAGACAATATTTTGAAGAAAGAGCCAGCAGGGTTTGCTGGTATATTGAATATGAGGGAAAGAGAAGAGTCCCAGGGACATCCTAGGATTTTGATCTGAGCAACTGTTGTTGTTAGTTGCCCTCAATCCTATGAACAATAGATCCAAACCTTGTCCTGTCCTGTACCACTCTCACCATATACTCGAGGCCATTGTTACAGCCATCAAGTCAATCTGTCTTGCTGACTGTCTTTCTCAGAACCTCCACCTTTCCCAGCTTGATATCTTTTCCCAAGGACTGGTCTCTTCTGACAAACAACAAAATTTTGCTATCATTTCATCTAAGGAACATCCTGGTTGTACTTCCTCTAAGATAGGCTTGGTTGGTTTGGTGTTTTTTAAAACTCAAGAAAAGGTTTATTCTGGCATGCATTGTTGTTGTTGTTGTTGTTATCTGCCATCGATTCACCTGCGACTCATAGTGACAGCCCTAAACCCTGCTTTATCTTGTGCCAGTCTCACTGTCTCTCACTCACCTACTCACTGAATCAATCCGTCTCATTGAGGATCTTCATCTCCTGCACTGTCCTTCCACCCTCCTAAGCATGACGTCCCTCCCCAAGGACTGGTTCCTCCTTGCAGCATGCCCAAAGTATGTCAGATGAAGCTTCAGAATCCTTGCCTCTAAGGAGCAGCCTGACTTCACCCTCTCCAGAATGAACCTGTTTGTTCTCTTAGCAGGCCATGGTATATTCAGTACTCTTCTCCAACACCACAGCTCAAAGGCATCAATTCATCCGTAGTTATTGTAGAAAGGGAAAAAGATAGAAAGATGAAAGAGTGGGGGAAACAGCTGGCAGGCCAGCAAAAACCAAAACTCCTCTTGTTTGTTCTTTTGCCAATTCATTCAGTAGTTTTAACTGACAGGGTGGAACTGAGATCTATTATGCTGAAGAAATCTGTAAGAGGAGATTTCAGGGCAAGATAAGGAAGGCTATATTAACTTAGAGGTGTCTGTTCAGCATCCAAGTGGAAATGTTAGGCAACAGATAACTAGAGAAGGAGTTCAGGCTATAGGTATAAATGTTACATCATCAATTTAATATGTTGATGGTATTGAAAGCCAAAGCCATGATGGTATTAGACTAATAACACCAAGGGAGCAAATGTGAACAGAGAAGTGGGTCAGAGATGGAGCTTAAAAGCACAAGAAGGAAAACCTAGGAGATGAGGCCCCTGCAGAAGAGACTCATGTGATGTCTCCCTCTTTGTGCTAGTGTTTCTATGGGGGCAGTGACACCAGGGGGGTGCTGATGACCGGGGGGCCCCTGAGTCTAACAAAGAGGAGGTCATTATTGACCTTGACAAAGGCAGTTTCAGAAGAGCAGTGGCTCTTATTAGAGAGGTCTCACTAGAGAAATAGCTAATAGTGACTTAGTGCTGCAATAACAAAAGTCCCACACATCAGCTTCGAAAAGACCTAAGCAAAACTTCAGTCACCTCACATCTGGGTTCATTCGACACCATTTGCTTCTGCCATGCTGCCCAAGTTGAATTCCAGGGAGATCACGGGCATAGACCTAATGTGTAAGGAAGTTGGTGCCATGTCCACTCTGGCCCCAAAGATTGGCCCTTTGGGTCTGCCTTCACAAGAGGTGGGTCATAATAAAGACAACCAGTGACTAGAGAGGAGTAAGGACTACAGTGAAACTGGCCGTTCAGAATACACAGGCCCTAAGGGAGCTCTAGTGGCCTAATGGCAAGAAGACTGCAATGCCAGAGGTAGGCGGTTTGAATCCACCAGATGCTCTACTGGAGAAAGAGGGGCAATCTCCTCCTGTACTGGTCAGATCCGATTTGACAGTATACACACAAAAATAATAAAATTTAAAAAAATAGAATACACAGGTTCAGACTGAGGTGGTGCCATCTGCCTCCCTCCTGATTGTCAAAGCCTCAGGGAGCCACCCAGAGACAAAGAAGCCGAAAATTATTACTCACAGCAGAAATATCACCTTTAATGAGGTTGTCCAGCACTTCTCATCTGGACTCTGAGGGAGGTCCTGACGGTCCAATCTGTGGCTGCGGTGGTGGCGGCTGCCATCCTTAAGGCATCACAGGTGGTTTCCACTGTGAGAGTGTAAAATGCCCAGCTATTCAAGTACTACAGACAAGAGAATATCAATAAGAAATAAACTGATAACAATAAAAACAAAAAGATGGCTGCAAGCCGATGGCTTTAAAGAACAGAAGTTTGGTTTTCCTCATATTTTAGAAAACTAGAAGTCTTCAGGAATCTTTGGTGGCTTAGGGGTAAGGAGTTGCATTGCCAGCCAGATGTATGTGGTTCAAATCCACCAGCTGGTCCTTGGAAGTAAGATGGGCAGTCTCCTCCTGTGTGATTTACTGCCTCTGAAAACCCACTGGAGGGTCAGCTGGTTCCAATTTGGTTGTCCATTACAGCAGCAGAAATCATCTAAACAGATCATCTCTTGTCCATTAGTTTGCCATATTGTGGTGGTCAACCTATTGCAGTGATGCTAGACTTTTTAACCGTTGATGTTTCAAATACCAGGGAGGGTCACAATGGTGGACAGGCTTCAGCAGAGTTTCCAGATTAACATAGACTAGGAAGCAGGACTGGTCATCCACTTCAAAAAGAATGAGCCTGTAAAAAGCCTATAAATACCAGCAGAATACTGTCAGATACAGCACCAGAAGACAAATCCTTAATGTAAGAAAGTGTTCAAAATACTGGAGAAGAGCTGCGGCCTCCTAGTAGAGTCTGCCTTAATGATGTGGATGAAGTAAAACTTTTAGCTAGTGAAGGATCTTCATTTGCTGATGTGGCAAGACTCAAAAAAAGGGAATAGCTATAGACCTCAACTGGAACGTAACTAGGAAAATTAAAAGTTGTCAGAAATTAAATGGAATACATAAAAATTGATATCCTAGGCATTAATGGGCTGAGATGGACAGGTAATGGCCATTTTGAATCAGACAAACATATGATCTACTATGCCGGGAATGACAGAAGAGGTATACGAGGGCCTTCATTGCCACAAAGAACATTTCAGTGTCTGTCCTGACAGTGTTTATAGCTTTCTTTGATGAGTGGTGACTGGGGTCTTAAAAGGATGCAAGTAGACACTGAAGGTATAGCCATTGGTCTCTTTCTGCCCAGAACAAAGGAGAGGGATGAAAAGCAAAGGCATAATGTTGTTATGTGTTGTACAGTTGACTGACTGTAACTTATAGTGACCCCATGAAAAACAAATCTGAACTTTGTTCTGTCCTACCCCATGCTCACCATCTCTGACATGCTTGGGCCCATTGTTACAGTCACTACATCAGTCCTCCTTGTTGGGGGATCTTCCTCACTTTCTTTGACGCTCCACCTTTCCCAGCATAGTAGTATCTTTTTCCAAGGTCTAGCTGCTCTTGATAACATGCCCAAAGTAGGTTAGATGTAGTCTCACCATCTTTGTCTTTAGGGGGCACCCTAGCTGCACTTTTAAGGCAGATTTATTTGTTCTTTTGGCAGTCCATAGAATATTCAGTATTTGTCACCAACACTACACCTCAGAGGCATTCTTCTTGGGTCATCCTTCTTCAGTGTCCAACTTTCAAATGCATAGGAAGCAATTTAAAATGGCATGGCATGGATCAGTCACAGCTTAGTGCTTAAACAGGCATTCTTTAACACTTTGGAGAGGTCCCTGACAGAAGATGATCCCTATGCAGCATATCATGATTTCTTGGCTGCTACCTCCAAGGGTGCTGATTGTGGATCCAATTGAAATCACTGACAGCTGCAGTCTTTTCTCCATCTATTATGATTTTGCTTATTAATCCAGTGGTGAAGATTTAAACCAGCTTTCACTACTCTAGAACCAGAAGCAGATGGTGCCCAGCTACCACTTCTGATTAACTTAAAAAAGAGCACCATAAACTCTGGTACTACAATCTGTAGGGAGTTGCATGGCTAACTTAAAAAGGACTTCAGTAGAAGATTCTGTATAGCATGGGAGAACTTTAGGACAAAGTTAAAAAGCAAAAAGAAGCAGGCTTCCTGGTCTGTTAAAGACTGGTGGATCCTTTGAGACAATACCATCTATTCACCCTTTGAACCTGGTATAAAACTCACCCCCATGTCTCAACTTTTAGCCAAACAAGAGACAGGTCTATAAGGTGACCCCAAGGCAGTCTCTCCTTAGACTAGTCAACCATGTAAGGTCAAAAGAGCAGCATTTACTCAAGGATAAAGCCAAGAATCAGGAAAGATTAGAGGAAATAAATACAGGGAAGAGATAGAAAAATGGAAATTAAATTGTGGGTGTTATAATTAATATTATAAAAGAAAATTATATATATATGAGTTGTTGTTGTTTAATGCCATCGAGTCGTAGACAACTCATAGCGACCCTATGAATGAACAGCCTGAGCACTGTTCATACATAGAGTTTCTGGAGGCAAGCCATTTTGGAAGTGGATGCCGCTCCTGCTTCCAGGCTTGATTTAGTCGGGAAGCTCCAGCCAACACTGTCCACCATGGGTGCCCATTACCACGATTGGCACATCACTGTCACAGGCTTCAGCATCACAGCAACCACGAGTTACCTCTGTATATGAGTAGTGAATGGAAAATCAGTTTACTTCATAAAATTCCAAGTTGTAAAAATTACTCAGATTTCAATAAAAATTTTTAAAAATCTGTCCTGAAGTACAAAACTGTCAATAATAAGCTAATACCATATGCATAAAAGGAAGCCCTGTTAATACAACTATCATTCCAGTATATATACCAAATACTACAGCCAGAGATGAGGAAATTAAAGATTTCTGTAATCTGAAATTGATCAATCACGCAATCAAGATGCATTAATGGTAATTGGTCACTAGAATGCAAAAGTTGGAAACAAAGAAGAAAGATTAGTAGTTAGAAAATATGGCTTTGGTGACAGAAAGGAGGCCAGCGATGACCTGATAAAACAATGTTTTGTTGATTCCCAGTATCTTTTTCAAAAACATAAACAGTGATCATTCTCTCTCTCTCCCTCTCTCTCTCTCTCATTGCTATTGAGTCAGAGGTGACCCTCCAAGGGGCTTCAGAGACTGTATATCACACGGAGGAAATTGTCCATCATTCTCCCTTGAAGTAGCTGGTGGATTCAGATCACTTCCATTTTGGGTTAGCAGTCCAACTCTTTACCCACTGTATCACCAGAGCACCCTAAAGGTCTTATTTTACACTAACCGGAATTAATTACATTAATTGATGGTAATTAATGTTTTCACAGGAGAAAGATGGGTGGTCTCCTCCTGTGCAACTGCCTCTGAAAACCCTCTGGAGGGTCAGGTATGGACTGGTTCTGACTCTGGTACACAGCAACAACAATTAATGTGATAAAACAAAGTAACTATGAATGGTTGCATGAAAGACCACTATGAATTTGCACTCAAATAAATTGAAAGTAAATAAGAGCAAAACAAAACCACACCCCTCATACCTGGACCAATAGGCAGCATTCTACTAAGTGGGGGAAATATTTTATTATTTTTAAATTTATTTTATTATTTTTGTGTGTGTACTGTCAAATTAGATTCGACTGGTCCCTCCTCCTCCAACAGAGCATCTGGTGGATTTGAACCACATACCTCTTTGATTGCAGTGCAGCTTCCTGCCACTAGGCTACCAGAGCTCCCCGGGAAAATATTTTAAGTTGTCAAGGATTCCGTTTTACTTGTAGCCACAATCAATACCCATAGAAGTAGCTGTCAGGTAATCAGATGTATCGCAATAGGGAAGTCTGCCGCTAAGGGCATCTTAAAGTGCTAAAGAGCAAGAATTTTAGTTTAAAGGCTAAAGAGCACCTGACCAAGCCATGGTATTTTTAGTTGCTTCATACGTACATGAAGTTGGACAATGAATAAGAAAAGCTGAAGAATCTTGATGCTTTGAACGGTAGTGTTGGCAAAGAATATTGAATATGCCATGGACTGCCAAAAGAACAAATCTGTCTTGGACGAAGTGCAGCCAGAATGCTTCTTAGCATCAAGGATGATGAGACTTCATGTTTCATACTTTGAGCATATAATCAGGAGGGGCCAGTCCTCGGAAAAGGACATTATGCTTGGGAATGTAGCAGGTCAGCAAAGGAGAGGAAAACCCTCAAGGAAATGGATTTATAGTATCGGCAACAATGGGCTTTAAACACAGCAGGCATTCTGAGAAGAGGGCCACATAGGGCAAGTTTCAATCTGTTGTAAATAAGGTTGCTATGAGTAAAAGTGAACTTAGTGGCACCTCACAGCTACAACAAAAGCCTGAATTCACTGATTCTTTGTGAGAAGATCCTTGTCTCAGCCCAGTATTCTCTGGTTCCTTGTTAATTCACACATGTATCCTGCCTTCCATAGTTTGTGTTTGCTGCTCTGTGGCTCATCTATTCTTTTTGTATCTCAAAAGTGATTAGGCTGCAGAGACACTCTATACTGATAGGGCCTCATAAAGATAACACATTCCCAATGAGATTACATCCCTAGATAGGTTATTTTTGTGTTAGTTGCCCCTGAGTTGGTGATGACTCCTAGAAGCCCTGTCAGGAACTATAGAACTCTGCCCCATCCTCCACTGTCCTCCCTGTCATTGACCTGTATGCACCCTGTTGCAGCTCCCATGGAAATACATATTGGGTCTTACTCTTTTTTGCTGATTCTCTAGTTTGCCAATCATGATATCTTTTCCCAGAACCTTGTTCTTCCTGATAACACGTCCAAAGTGCACAAAGTCTTGCTTTCTCACTCCTAACCTGTATTCTGATGGTATCACAGCCACCCTGGGTGGAGCAAACCTGGGTGATTATGGCCGTCTCCTCCCTCCTCTTCTTCTCCTTTTGGGCTTGAAGCCGCTGTTGCCTTCAACCCAAGGCCAAGCGTGGCTTCCCTGGCTCTTGGAGGCAAAGTCGCCTTTTTCCAGAGACTGCCAGGACACAACACAACTAGTGATAAAATAAGTATTGTTTTTATCTCTGTTTTTAGGTAAAGTGGCCTCAGTGAGGTCAGGTCACCAGGTCAGGAAACAGGGCAGGGCATGGTTCATCCTTAACCCTTCAATTCAACCACAAGACCACACCCCTGCCCTGGCACCTCTGTCACCTAACACAGGCAGCTGACAAGTGTGGAAGCCATAAATTTTGGAGTTTGCTAGTATTCCTGAGAAATTTTGTGCACAGAGGACAACTTGGAATTTATTTGGTTTTAAAAAGCTTATTTCTTTTTTTAAAAAATTTATTTTATTGTTTGTGTGTACCGTCAAATTGGATCTGACTGGTACAGGAGGAGATTGCGCCTCCTTCTTCAGCAGAGCATCTGATGGATTCGAACCACGAAGCTCTGGAATTGCAGTGCAGTTTCTTGCCACCAGGCTACAAAAGCTTATTTCTTGAAGTAATAGTTTTCCTGAGGACACAATTGTTTTCCTTAAATATTTATGTTCCATTTGCAAATGTTACTTGTTCACACAGTTAGTAGTTTAGGAATATTTTTAAATTCTAGCCTTCTTGGAGGTAAAGACACTGATAAGAAAAACATTTTACCACCGTAGAAGTCTGAGATTACAGATTTATTTTCTTTTCCAAATATTCACTATTTTAATTTTGAGATCTTTGCTTGACATTCTGTTAAAGTATGAGTATTTCCCCTGGCTTGAAGGTCTTAATAGGAAAATCTCAGATCTCACTGACGACCCACTCAGGAATTTAATTCAATCTGGATTGAATTTGCTTTGGACTTTGGTTTAAATAGAGAGGCCATAGTGGGCTGTGGAGCCAGATTGGAAAAATACTCTTAACTAATTTATGCCAACTCATAACAACCTATAAATCTGGAGTCTGTGTCTAACCAGCTGTGAGAACTAGACAATTTTCACTTCTATGGTACCTCCTTTTCTCAAGTGTAAAATGGAGATAATATTATCTACCCTCAAAGGGCTGTTGTGAAGATTAAGTACATGAAATGTTTGCCATTCATTACTTGAGAAGGAAGATCTGACTGACAGAACTATTGCTCACTGGAAATCTTGGGGTGTGGGGGCGTGGGACAGGAATAACAGGGAACAGCAGGTGGAAGCCTGCAGAAAGGAGTGATTCCTTTGGATAATGATTGTAGCCTTCATTATTCAACATAGGTGGAGATTACCACTCATCCTAGCCATTGCTTAGGTGGTTCTGAGGTTGATAAGGAGGATATATCCACATCAAAGGTAGAGATGATGGGACCAAGAAGGTTAATCTACTGCCTTCTCAGAGGGAAGGTCCCAAGGAGGTGCAAATATTCTCTACTTAGCAGGATGCCTCTCCCTCCCTGGTAATCCCAGTTTATTTGTCCATAGATAGGAATAACCATACAGTCCTCCACACAGGTGGGGTTGTAGAAGTGAGATGATAAACTTTTAGCACGGAGCTCAGCATGTCATCAGCCCTCAGTTAAGGGCAGCTGTTCCTCATTTCACTGTCATCACCCTCCTTTAAGGTCATTGGCCAGCTGCTCACTCCTTGGGTTATGCACTAGGTATGAATTATTGTGACATCAGGCCAGCCTTTGAACAAAAGAATGTAAGCAGATAATCTCTATCTTCTATTGGAGTCATTTGTATAAATCACAGGCTCTGGGCCAAGGAGGCCTTGAACAGAAAAGCCAAGAAGGCACAAAAACTAGCCAAACTACCCTAACCTCATGAGGTTAAAAGTGTACAGATGATCAGAGGTTCAAGAGATCTGCAGTTCAGGGTCCACTGACTACAGATTCTGAGTCAAAGGGATGAGAGGATGTCTTGGTATTATGTGCACCTCCCTCCATGCCTCCCATTGCTTTATTTAATTATGGTGAAAATACATACAACAAAATCTTCAGCAATTCAACAGTTTCTACATGTACAATTCAGCGGCAATGACTATATTTATGTAGTGCAATCTTTATCACTGTCTTTTTTCCAGATCATCCTACTACCTTTTTTTTTTTTTCGAGGATCCTACTACCTTTAACAGAAAGATGGATGCCTTGTAATACAGCAGGGTCTCAGGTGATTCTGATGCAGAGGAGTCCCAGGCTCCACTTTCCGGGAATAGGAGACTACAGAAATGAAGTGGTGCCCTCAGACCTCCTCTAACATTTGAGGGGGAGGAGAATCAATTTCAAAAGCTCACAGCTGCTTCCTGAGGTGCAGGTCAAACATAACTCTACGTCTAATCGTCTTACCAATTCTGACACCAGTCATCCCTCTCACAGCACTCTCTGCTTCTCTTCTGTTGCTGCTGTTGTTAGGGTTGCTTATTCATTGCAGTGGCCACAAAGAAGTCAGAGATAATACTCAAAAGGTTTGAGATTTATTGAGAAAATAACACATTACAGCTTTGGATAACCAGGCTGTTACTTGAGATCACCATTAGGAAGTCCCTACATCAGTGCAGAACTTTGTCAGCTCTTCTTTGCGCATCAGACTTCTCTTGGCCAGTCCCCAATGGAGGCCCCAAACTTTAATTTCTGCTTTGCTCTGTCAGGTGTTATAATGCTCTTTAGTTCCACACTCCACTGGCAACCCTTGGCCCAGAGGCCTTCACTCTTGCTCAGTGGGCAGGCATTGTGTCCCCCTTGCTCCATATGCTTAGAAGTCCACTGCACTTTCTTGCAGATTTAGCTCCGCTGCTGCTCTCTGCTCTGACTGCTGTTGCTTCTCACTATCTCTTGCTTGCTCTAGTTGCAGCTCCATGCCTCCTAGATCTAGGAGGATCTCTGCACAGGGACTCCCTTTCTAAAGATATCCTTCACTCCCAGATCATCTCTGGTAAGTTTAAGCTAGCAGGATAGTGAAACTGAGCAATTCATTCATTAGAGATCCATATACCTTGCTTGCTGTTACTCTTGATAACAGCAGCCAGGAAATCAGGAGACGAATTGCATTGGGAACATCAGCTGTGAGGGACCTCTCAAGAGTACTGAAGAAGAGCAATGATGTCAGTCTGGAGACTAAGGTGTGCCTGACCCAGGCTATAGTCTTCGCAATTTTGTGCTATGCATCGGAGAGTTGGACAGTGAATAGGGGTGATAGAAAGAGAATTGATGCCTTTGAGCTGTGGTGCTAGAGAAGAGTGTAGAATATACCATGGACTGCTAGGAGAACAAACAGGTTTGGCCTGGAGAGGGTGAAGCCAGAATTCTCCTTGGGGTCAAGGATTCTGAAGCATCATCTAACATACTTTGGGCATGTTGCAAGGAGGGACTAGTCCTTGGAGAGGGACATCATGTTTGGGAGAGTGGAGGGACGGCACAGGAGAGGAAGACCTTAGATGAGATGGATTGATTCAGTGATTGGAGTGGTGGGAATGAGTGTGTTTGAGATGGCGAGGTTGGCACAGGATAGAACGGCGTTTAGGGCTCCTGTACATAGGGTCGCTATAAGTTGCAAGTGACTCGATGGCACATAACAACAACAATACCTTACTTGCATGGTCCTCCTACCACGTGTATTCTATGTGCCTTATTTGCATTATCAGTCCATTATCAGGCATTATAAGCCACCATCACCTTATTTGGGGTTTGTTTTGTTTTTCTTATTGTGTACTGTGGAATCAGATTAGACTGGCAAAGGAGGAGACTACCCTTCCATCTCCAGCAGACCATCTGGTGGATTCAAACTGTGTGCCTTTGGGATTGCAGTGTAGCTTCTGGCCACCAGCGCTCCCCTCAAACACCTTATTTGTATGTTGTTGTTAAGTGCTGTGGAGTCAACTATGACTTACAAAAGCCCTATAAACAATGGATCTGAACCCTGCCCTATCTTGTGCCATCCTAATCATCTCTGACATGCTTGAGCTCACCATTATAGTCACTGTGTCAGTCGTCTTGTTAGGGTTCCTCCCCTCCTTAGCTGACCCTCCACCCCTCCAAGCATGATGTCCTTGTCCAAGAATTGGCCCCTCCTAACAATGTGCCCAAAGTATGTGAAAGGAAGTTTCACAGTCTTTGCCTCTAAAGAGCACTGTCTGCACCTTTCCCAAGATATACTTGTCTGTCCTTTTGTCAGTCCATGGGATTTCAGTACTCTTCTCCAACACAACTCAAAGGCATCCACTCTTCTGTCATCCTTCATCACTGTCTAACTTTCACATGCATCATAACTGAAAATATCACCGTTTGGAGCAGGTGCACTTTAGCCTTCAAACATACCTCTTTGCTCTGACAGCAGACGTTCCCAGTACAGTATGTCTTGATTTCCTGGCTGCTGGTGCCAAAGGTGTTGGATTGTGGATCCAAGCAAGAAGTAATTGACAATTTCTGTCTCTTCTTCATTATGATGTTGCCTGTTGGCCCAGAGATGAGGATTTTTGTTTTCTTGACATTGAGATCTAAATCATATTGAAGGTTGTAGTCTTTGATCCTCTGCTGCAAGCCTTTCAAGTCTTCTCACTTCCAGTTAGGTTCTGTCATCTGTATAATGCAGGTTGTTGATGAGTCTTTCTCCAATCCACATTCTTCTTCATAGAGTCCAGCTTCTCGAATGATCTGAATAGGTATGAAGAAAGAATACAGCCCTGTTGCACACCTTTTCTGGTTTTTAACCATGCAGTGTTCCTTTGCTCTGTTAAGACAAGAGCTTCTTGCTCTAGGTATAAGTTTCACATGAGCACAGTTAAGTATTCTGTAACTCCTATTCTTCTCAGTGCCAGCTATCATTTGTTATGATCTACATAGTCAAAAGCATTTCCATAGTCAATAAAACACAAATAGACAGCCTTCCTCTTCCTCTGTATTTCCATACTCAGTTGTCCTTTCTGTCATTTTATGTGTGTTCTGTTGTACAAAGGGTTTTCAGAGGCCTGCTATTTTGGAAGTGGATGGCCAATCCTTCTTCCTAGTGTGTCTTAATTTGAATGTTCAAATTTAGAGAAGTATCCAACAGATAGCATTTTACAGAAAAAGTGAAAATATATCCCTTATTGTGGAATTAACCATTAGTTTTGATGTTGTCCCTGCCTTTGGCACAAATGTCCTGACCCACTTATTTCTTCGCTCCACCATCCATCAAGATACCCCTCCACTTCTACCCACTCCCTTCAACATCTATCTCTCATTGTCTAGCCCTTGATCTTACAGTTTATATCTAAAGCTTCCTTGGTTTCTGTGATTCCAGATTCATCAGCTGCTAACAGTTTCTTATGCTGTGGCCAGAGTCGCCTAAGTTTAGTGGTAATGTGTCCCAAACGGAGATGATGTGTCCTGTGGAACTGGTATGTAGATAGTTTCTTCTTCCGCTGTTACCTGTATGGGCGGGGGTTTTTAACTCTGCTGAGATGTCTTGTCTTTTTGCCTGCCTTCTGCTCTTTCTAAGCGTCCAGTGACCGAGCTTTAGTCTGCTTGGCTCCACAATCAACAATCTTGGCACCAGCAGCCAGGAAATTAAAAGACGTATTGCAATGGGAAAGTCTGTTACGGACCTCTCTAAAGTACTGAAGAGCAACAGTGTGTCTCTGGAGACTAAGGTGTGTCTGGTACAGACCATGGTCTTTGCAATCACTTGTTATGCGTCAGAGAGCTGGACAGTGACCAGGGAGGATAGAAGGAGAATTGATGCTTTTGAGCTTTGGTGTTGAAGAAGAGTGCTGAAGGTGCCATGGACTGCTAAGAGAACAAACAGATTCATCCTGGAGAGGGTTAAACCGGGCTGCTCCTTGGAGGCAAGGATTCTGAGGCTTCGTCTGACATACTTCGGACATGTTGTAAGCAGAGACTGGTCCTTGGAGAAGGACATCATGCTTGGGGGGGTGAAGGGCAGGCACAGGAGGGAACGGCCCTCTGGGAGGTGGATTGAGTCAGTGACTGGGGCAATCGGGATGAGTGTGTCAGAGACAGTGAGATTGGCATAGGACAGAGCAGAGTTTAGGGCTTTTGTATATAGGGTCACTATGACTTGCAAGCGACTTGACGGCACATAACAATAACAACAACAACATATTCTGGCATATTCTGCTTTAAGCCAAGATCCCAGTCAATCATTCTATGAGTCACAAAGACTGGCTATCAGGCTGATATTAATTTACTGTACCACAGGTATCTTTCAGGTGATTTCTCACACACAGCCAACCTGGTCAAACTAGAGACAATGTGTCTCCATTTGGAACATTATTTTCCCACAGGTAAATCAGACATCCTTTGAACTGTACCTGCTGTTCCCATGGCCATGAACATCTCTACTCTGGCAACTCTATTTAACATCATAGCCCTCCCACTCCTGACTTGGTACATAGTTTTGTCTGTCTTGTTTGCTGATGTATTCTTGGTACCTGAAAATAGTAGTTGTTAGGTGCTGTCAACTCAACTGTGACTCATAATGACCCTGTGAACTACCGATGGAGACTTTGTCCTATCCTGTGCAGTCCTCACAGTCTCCATCATGCTCAGTCTCACTGTTGCAGTCACTCTGTCCATCTCCTGGGGTCTTCTTCTCTCTCTCTGACCATTCCTATTGACTGAGTGTGAATAAACTGCCTTCAAGAAAAGCAGCCCTATTTCATCATTTATAATTTACAATTTACTTTGTGGTTGTTGTTATGTGCCATCGAGTCATTTGCGACTCATAGCGACCCTATGTACAACAGCCCTAAACCCTGCTCTATCCTGTGCCAATCATATTGCCTCTGACACTCCCATCCCGACTACCCCAGTCACTGAATCAATCCACCTCATAGAGGGTCTTCCCCTCCTGCGCTGTCCCTCCACGTTACCAAGCATGACGTCCCTCTCCAAGGACCTGTCCCTCCTTACAACATGTCCAAAGTATGTCAGACGAAGCCCCAGAATCCTTGCCTCCAAGGAGTAGCCTGGTTT
>NW_006399866.1:4293472-4294155 GCF_000299155.1 Elephantulus edwardii | reverse complement strand
TTTTAAAAAATTATTAATTTTAATGAACATTTACAAAGACTTTGGATTTCCATTCATTCATTGTTGCATTCTTCACCCCACAAACCTATTCTTAAGATAATGAAATTCAGATGGAATTGATTCAAGATCATATCTTGGTTCCTGTGGACATATTTTCATTTTCTTCACCCTCAATCTGAACTTACATATGAGTAATCAATGATCTGACCCACAGTCTGCCCCTAACCCACAGTCTGCCCCTGATGATATGAGCCTCTCCAGTGATTTCTTCCACAAACTTAGTCAGTCTGACTCCTGTGCAGCCCATCAGGTGAGATGCAAATGTAAAGTCATTGTTTATATCTTTTTTTTTAAACCTCCACTCAGACTGTGTTCTCTTCCTCTTACTCTCCCGTGATGACAAACAGTCATTAATGGCAAATGGCAGTTGCACGGAAGCAACACCAAGAGCCGGCTTCACACTCAGCAGAGAATACTGCGTCTCCTCCTCATGGTTTTCTGTGCTCTACAAAGGAACTGGCAGACACAGAAGAATTTAATGAAACAACATATGAGCAAGAGCCTATGGTGATGAGGAAGAAGTTCAGGCTGCTTTGAAGGAAATGGCAAAAAATAAGCCCCTAGGAATAGATGGTATACCAATTGACATATTTCAGCTAAAAGATGCTGCCCTGGACGTGCTC
>NW_006399866.1:4280843-4293372 GCF_000299155.1 Elephantulus edwardii | reverse complement strand
AGAAAGGGCAACCTAGGTAGAACTATCAAGTATGGAAATATAAAGGATGAGATGGATTGATTCAGTGACTGGGGTAATCGGAATGGGTGTGTCAGAGGCGGTGCGGTTGGCGCAGGATAGAGCAGGGTTCAGGGCTGTTGTGCATAGGGTCGCTATGAGTCAGAAACGACTCGACGGCACATAACAACAACAACAACATACATTAATGAACCCATCTTTCTCAGTCTCCCCTCAACCCCAAGGTCAGTCCTGTTTTACAACAGTAGCACCATGCAGTATTTGTCCTTTTGTGACTGAGATACTTCACTCAGCATAATGTCCTCCAGGGTCACCAATTTTTAATAATATTGCATGAGTTCCTTGTTTTTCAATGTAGCATAGTATTCCATTGTGTGACTATACCACAGCGTCTCTATCCCTTCGTTTGCTGATGGGCACTTGGGTTGTTTCCAGCTCCTTGCTATTGTGAACAAAGCCGCGATAAACATGGGTGTGCATATATCTGCTTGGATGTCAGTTATGGTCTCTTTGGAGTATATTCCCAGTAGTGGAATTGCTGGGTCAAATGGTATCTGCAACTTTCTGAGAAAGCGCCATACCGCCTTCCACAGTGGTTGCACCATTTTACTCTCCCACCAACAGTGAATAAGGGTTCCAGTTTTTCTATAACCTTGCCAGCATTTGTTGCTTGCTGTTCTTAAATTTTGCTATTCTTACTGGGGTGAGATAATATCTCATAGTTGTTTTGATTTGCATCTCTCTTAGAGCTAGGAATTTTGAACATTTCTTCATGTGCTTGTTGGCCACCTGAATGTCTTCTTTGGTGAAGTGTCTATTCATATCCTGTGCCCATTTTTCAATTGGATTATTTACCTTTATCTTGTTGTAGTGAATAATGGTTTTATACAATATTTATCCTTGTTAATCAGACATTCATTCTTTAAACATTTATTTCCTGAGCACATACATGCCAGGCCTGGGACTGGGTGCTGGGGACTCTATGGTCAATAAAACAAATAAGATAAGCTACACTCCCCCAACCCCCTACCCCGACCATAGAATTTACAATCTAACTCTTACAAGCCTAGAGACCTCTCTGGAAGGTGACACACCAATCCATTAAGAGAACAGGATATTTTTGGAGGAAGAGTAATTGTACTGTCAATACTATGGTTAATAACAAGCACCAGAAAAGCAGCACGGGGTCAAAGAGTGAGGCCAACAGGCCCAGTGGTTAGGAGTGTGGATTTAGTAGATGGCTCTGTACTCCCTGGCTGGGTGTCTTTGATCACATCATTTTACCTCTTTATGCCTGTTTCCTCATCTAGGGAAAAGAGCCATGTGAGGCCCATTTGAAGATTAATGAGGACTGAGTAAATGAGGTAAGATACTTTAATAATTCAGGGTCTGGCACAAGCCATTCACATGGTGGTCTTGGCTGACTGATAACAGAGACATCGCAAGGGAGAAACCTTTATTCTCTTACAGTTTAGGAGAATGGCAGTCCAGGTTCAGTGTGCCTGCGCTAGGGGAGATTTTGCACCTGTTGGTTGTGGATCAGAGTTGGTTTCCTTCAGCATCTGCAGGCCAGGCATTCACTCTTTGGCGATCTCTACATGTACTGGCCTTTCCAGGTGTTAAGGATCTTCCTCTAGAAGGGATCCAAGTCCAAAAAGACACTCCTAACATTATAGTACCAAGGTTCTAGCTTTCTTCCCCTTTTGCCACCAGTGAGATAAAAGCGATGAGAGGGCACACCCTAGGCATACTCCCCATATCTGCATAGGGCTGTGAGGGATCAAGGAGTGTTGGTTTCACCTTTAATCCTTTTTTTTTCCGCGAAAAAAAAAAGTTGCTTTAGTCGTCGCAGTCCCCGACGGTTTGCAGCTGCCAGTGAGGGAGACACTGCGTCCGCTTTGTCTTTCCCCACTTCTCCGCAGCCCCCTTCCCCCTTCGCCACTTCCTCTCCCGATTAACTCCCCCGACACGCTCTTCCCCAGCTCCTTTCCTCCTCCTCCTCTTCCACCGGCAGCACAAATGCGCTTCCTCCCCTCGCAGAATGTCACTCTTTCTGCATCCGCCGCTCCCCGCCTCTCCCCGCCCCTTGCCGCGGCTGCGCGCCTTATAACCGAGCGCACAGCGGCCCGCTGCAGACTGCTCGGCTGCCGGCTGCCGGAGAGGAGCCGGATCCCAACGGCGCCGCGGAGGCCGAGCGAGTCAGCGAGCCAGCTCCACCTTTAATCCTTTTACAGTTATTTGGTTTATCAGATCATGGGACATCATTATGTAGCTTCCACATTATATCACTACATATATGAAAGGGGACATAAGTCCATTCATGAAAAGCTTCTCCTGTCTTCTCTAGGAGACAAATACCGTGGTCATCACCCCATTTGACAGGTGAGGAAATCAAGGCTCATCCCCATCAAGTCACTTGTCCAAGCTGATACAATGAAAAGGCAGGACTGAGATTCAAAGCCAGGTGTTCAATGCCACCTGGACCTTTTGGACCATTTTAGCTGGGACAAGGAATACGTATCATATTCCGAAATGAAAAAGAGGCATTCCTGTCTTAGCACCAGGTATGGGATTTTCTCAGTGAAGTACCATCTCTCAACAGACTCACTCCCAAGAGGTCCTATAATAACCCAAGAGCCAACTGCCCAACTTTGTCAGTTCTAGAATGAGATTCAAGTATACTTCCTCTACAGAACAATTAAATAATTTTTCTTTGGAAACAAGAAAGAGGGCTACTTAGGCAAAGCCCTAGAATGGGGCAGCAAGATTCCCCAGCCTCTGCTCACCACAGCCTGGCACCCCAGGGAGCTGGAACTAGCTCTGACAGCTAGCATGCTCACCAAAGAGTTAACATAGAAATGCAAACTCACTTCTAGAGTGTGGATTCAGTGCATAGTGACCCTCCTCTGGTCCTGAGGCTATAAATCAGAATGGAAGAGGCTGCCCACTTTTCTGGTAAATTTGAATTGCCAGAGATCTGAATACTGCCTTTGTGTTAACAGTGCAACTCACTCTGCTCTGGATTACATCAGAGCTCCTAGAGTACATGCGCCCCCTCCTCCCAAACCCAGGGGGTGGAGAAAGATCTAGATTTGTTCCCCTTTAGCAGCAGGGGTCGGAGGGCAGAACACAGGGCCTGTGCTACCCTCTGGGGACTTCACTTCTTAGTCTGTCAGCCACCTGCCTCCCATAGGACATCAGTGGCCTGGGGAGCGCAGACAGCCCAGGTGGATGTCTAACTTCTCCCTGGATCCCTGTTAGCTACATTCTTCTCAGATAGCCTCTCAAGCAGCTATTAATGGTATTCCTGATGCCTAAGAGAGACTGAAAATTCTTAGCCAGTGCATCAGAATAGGTGAACGGTAGGTCAGTTTGAAAACAATTGATGAAACATTATGAGTAAGGCAACTAACAATCTGGAACAGGATATGAATTGTGGGATAAAGAGGGAGGGTAGAAGAAGTATGAATAAGTGAATGAAAAACCCATTGAAAAAGAAAATTTATAGTTGACCACTGTGAGACCCTGTTTCTCAAAGTTGATGCACTGGATTTCCTCCGGGAACTTGGCAAAATGAAGATTTCTAGGCCACATTCTAGACTTACTGTGCCAGAGTCCAAGGGCTAAGGCTAGAACTTTGATTTCCAAAGACCTCTCAGGATGCTCCACACCCACCTTACCATTGAGTCCTTTCTGACTCGTGGTGACCCTCCAACAGGTTTCCAAGACTGTAAATCTTAACAGGAAGAGACTGTCCATCTTTCTCCCTCAAGTCCACCCCAATAGCACAGGCCACACAAGCTCCTTTTCTTAGATCAGTTCCCAATTTATAGAAGAAAAAAAAGAGACAGTAACAGAATTTTCATATCTGTAATCATTGTACCCTATTAGCCACATCACCTTACTTTGATATACTGGCTACAATTACTGAAACAATATCGGTGAGGAGCCTTGGTGGTGGTGAAATGGTTAAGCACCCAACTGTAACCCAAAATGTTGATAGTTTGAACCTATCTAGTAGCACTGTGGATTGGTACGGTGACTGGGGCAGTGGGGGTTGGTGTGTCAGAATTGGTGAGACTGACTTAAGGACAGGGCAGCGTTCAGAGCTGCTGTACACAGGGTCACTATGGGTCACAGGTGACTCAGTGGCACATAACAACTGTAGCTCTGTGGGGAACAGGCCTGGCGAAGTGTTCCCATAAAAGTGACAGCCTGGAAAGCTGCCCTTTGGGGCAGTTCTGCTCTGTAATAGCGTTATAGTAAGTCCAAATCAACACCACAGGATCTAACAACAATAACAACCGATACATTAACATTTGTCCATATTTAATTCTGATATCCTGCAAAACACTAACTCACACTCATTGCTGCCCAGTTGGAAATAACTCATAGTGACCCTCCATCAGGTTCCAAGGCTATAAATCACATAGGAGAATGCCCATCTTCCTGTGGCAGAGCCCATGGTTGATTTGAACCGCCAGAGAGGCAATCTCTAGGTTAACAGCAGAACTCTCTATGGACAACAGCACCAGAGTTCCTTAGTTGTACTCAATGTCCTTTTTCTGTTCCTGTATCCCATCTAAGAAAGTTACATTTACACATCATGTCTCAGGACCCCCCTGACTTTGGTAGTTTCTGACTTTCCTTGGCTTTGATGATCTTGACAGTTTTATGGAAAACATTGAAATGTCCATTACTGGGCTTCGTCTGATGCTTTCCCTTGTGATCAGACTGGACTTAGGGGTTACTGGGAGGAAGACTGAGGAGGTAAAGTGCCATTTTCACCTCACCATTCATAAAGGTACATATTAAATTATGATTCATGACAGAAGGCTGAGGAAGTCCCCAGATGGGTCAAGTACTATTGTCTGCTGAGGAAAAAGAGAGAGACTGGGACACATAGGAATGAAGGAAAAGACAGAAAGTGTAAAGGCAGTTGGTGGACAGCTGGAAAAACTGAAGCCTTCAAGCTATGCCCTTCTGTGGCTTTATTGTGAATCACAGGGAAGTAAATCACAAAGAGAAAATCTTTTGCAAAGGAAGCTGAGGTTTTCTTTTTCTTTTTTTAATTTTTTTTTTTTTTAGGTTTTCTCTATTGTAAACCTTATGCTTATCTCAGGAGGAAGGGGTTAGTAAATACAATCCAAGAATTGTTAGGTCTGGCCTTTGCCCTTGACCTCTGTAACTTGTCTCAGAGGGAATTCCAGCTTGTATGTATTTTGCCTCCCTCATATCCTGATACAGCATTTGGTTTATCCTTAATATTTAGTTTGAAATTCGGCTTCCCACAAAGTCCCATAGTTCGTGTCTCACATCACATGCAGAAAAACTTCCTTTAATTTCTATACAGCATCAGACCTGGCCCATGAATAGGTCTCCTTCTGCTGTTCACTCCTTCACCAGATCCATGGTTTTTCAATGCTCCTTGCTGCCCTCCAGCCCCCAGGTGGAGCCCAGCCCTGAGGAATCCCTGGACTGGCCTGAATCTGGCTGCTGCTGGGTACCTGGCACCGGCCTCAAGCTCTTCTCCAGCTCAGCTGCCACTCGGGGGGCTGCAGCCTGGATAGCATCCTGGATGCTATGGAGGTCCCACTGGGTCCTTAGCAGGGCATCGTTCAATGTGAAAAAGCCATCTCGAGTGCGCCGCACTTGGGAACAGACAGCAGTGCTCTTCAGCTCCAGGCCTATCTCATGCACCAGCCTTCGTAATTGCTTCTGCGTCTCATGCATGCACTGAACTTCTGCCAGGGACACACAATGAAGACAAAATGATCACCGGCACAGTCACACAGTCTCTGGTGTCTAGATGATCTGGACTGTCACCCCCTGGATTCTGCCTGGGTGTGGAATAACCTAAGGAGTGATACTTGGTTTTCTAAGATTTCACTGTTGTCACCTGAAATTATGTTAGGCCAGCAGAATCTCAGACTCCACCCAGACCCTCTGCCTTTTAAGAATCATCACTAATCATCAGACCCCCAGTTGATTCATGTGTAGGTCAAAGCTTGAGAAGAGTTGTTCTAAGACTTGACTTGCTTATCTATAAAGTGGGGCAGCTGTGAAAAGTCAAAAGCCAAAGATATAATTCACATAAGGTGCAGAGCATTGGCCAGTGGTCAAGAAAAGTTCTCCTTAATATTATCAACCAGAAAGAAAAGGACTCAGGGAAGCAGACAAATGAGACAAAAGATAATAGGGAACTGATAGGCCTATAATAGTTTGAAACACCGGGCAGCTCTTGAAACGAGCTGCTAAATATAACCTCTGCCTGTTAAACCCTGGCTTCAAAAGGTGACCTGGCAAGAAGTAGGAGAGCATTTGTTCTGTGTATCTGATCGGCCAAACACTGGCACAGGACTAGGAAGGAAGTCAATTCCTGGGGCCTTCCTTACAGAGATGAGGGCCAACAAGTGCTATGATGGCAAAGCCAGAAACCAGTGACCTTTTCTTTGGCAACTACCCAAACCTAGGAGCTCCACCTCACCATTCTACTTCCTGCAGCGACCTACCTAAGAGGAATTCTGGAGGTGCAAAGTGGAGGCAGCGTATGCCAGTGATCAGCATTGGGGACTTGCCCATGGGCCGGATCATGCCTCTCACAGCCATCTCATAGGCCTCCTGAGTCTTCAGATCGAGGTTAGAGTACCTGGGGATCAAGAGGGGGATTCAGCTGGCCAGTGGGTGGGAAACTGGGCTAAAACCACCTGTATGCAGGAAAAATGCTTTTCTGAAACTCTTCATTGGCCTTTTCCCCACATTCCCTCCTACTCCTGCCACCCATGCAGCAGCCATTTTTTTTGTCCCCCACCCCCAACTCTATTAAATGCATTGTCTGCCCTTTGCAGACTCTCCTGGGTGAAACAGCCATGTCAGTGCCAAGAGCCCCCAGCCTCTACTGCAGCCTTGTACTGAGGCATCTTAGCCAGGGCCCCCAGGGCAATTCTCAACCCAATCCAGAATGACTTCAACCTCTCTCCCCTCCACGACAGCTCCTCTTCTCCATTCTGAGCCCCTGAGATGCATAGTCAGGCCTCAGGGAGTCCCCCCAGCATCTTCCTTGCCCTTGCCCATACCTTGCCTCTTCTGCTTCCTAGTCCTGCATCTCTCAGTCTTCATGGCTTCACTGCCATATCTACTGCAGTTCAGGCCCTTCTCAGGAGCCACAGGACATGGCTCATACTACTCCCCCGTCTCTGGCTTTGCCCCTCCAGTCGGCTCTCTCCATTGTTCTCAGAGGGACAGGCCCACAGTTTGCTGGCTGTTTCACATCCTGTCCCCTTCACCTCAGTCCCTTCCCCTGGGCCAAGCTCTTCCTCAGTTTTTGAACACACCTTTGTACATGGTGTCCCCACAGCCTGGAATAACCATTCCCATCATCACAGCCACCGAGTAATTTTAAGCTCATCCTTTTAAGCAGTGCTTCCGAGTGTGACCTCTCCGACTACTGTGCTCAGTCTCCACCTCAAGCAATAGTTCTAGCCAGTGTCACATGCACTGTGATATCACTGTCCACAGGCGCCTGCCAAGCTCCAAGATTCCCCAGCACATGTCTGTGAGCTGAGAACCATCTCTGTGCCCAGAGCAGGGACAAGGAATGTCACACTGCAGGTCTGGCCATACCACTGGGAGGCTGGCTCTAGAGTCCAAGCTACTAGCCACTTGGCTACACGACCACCCATTCTCATCCACAGCTCTGCACTGTGCTGATACGATTGATTCTCCTCCACTGGCACATACTCCTTCGGCGACAGCTTGGGTCCTTTGTTCCCCTGAGTCTCTGTAGTGGTTGACAGAAGACATGATATCCAGAAAATTCTGTGAGGGGAATGGCTGGGTTGCCCTATAGAATCTGTTGTAGGGAGGACAGTGCCTTAGGCCAACTCTGTGGTCACTTCCCTTAGTCCTCTTGTACCTCCCTGACAGTTGGTGTGGGAAGGAGTCCACAGGGCCCCACTTACATCACCAGCGCCTTCTGATGGGAGCCTTGGATCATTGCCAGGATTCGGTCGAACTTCTCTCTGGTCACATGATCTGGAAAAGTATGGGGACTATCAGTACACAGAAACCCATCAAGAAAGGGCAACGGCCAACTCCCTTCTCCGAAACCAGCCTGTCCTTAGAACCGACAAGGGATGACAGAACACCTTGACGGAGGTTTGCGTATGGTTCATTGAGTCCTGCAAAAACCTTACAAATGGAGTCTCGTAAGGGTGATGGGACTTGCTCAGGTTCACGGACAGGCTTGCAGAGCCCCATTCTGGGGTTTTCTTTGGAAGGGGCCATCTGACCAAACACAGAAGCAGCAGCAAAGAGTCAAAGTGTCTTGGCTAGCTTCTGTCTGCAGCTACAAAGCCTGTCTGATTTTCAGAAATTCTGCCAGGGTCCCAGGGCCAGCTGGAGCTGGTGCCAACTCCTGGCTCCAAAAGCCAGACCTCTGGGAGCAGCAGGGACCAATGGACAGGAAGGGTTCAACCCTCCTGTCTGGCTTCTCATGCTGGTGTCTCACCTAGAATGTGCATGATGCCCTAAATTACATCTTTCAAGCTGTGCCTCCTCCGAGAAGCCCCTCAGGGTACAAGTCCCTTCTCTCACTATTCTGCACCTAACTTTCTAGACCAGCAAGCAATTTGCTTTTATTTTTATATTATCTTCAAATGATATGATTGACACTTCAATCCTCTTTAAAAATTCTAGCACATCCTTGCCCTCAAATTCTGACTCCCTCACTTTCAAAGGGATAGGTGTCTCTGGATGTTGACAAACATGTATATGCAGGAGTGCAAAGTACAGAGTGCTGCTTTCACCTATTTTTCTCCCAACAGATAATGTACAAGTGTGAGTTTCCTCTCCCTGATGAATAGTGAGTTCATGGGCTGATTTCCTATTTGTTTCTCTGGCACAAAACTGGCATTTCACAAAAAGAAATGCAAATACAACAAATATTATGGAAAGTCTTAGGTTGTGGCAATATTGAAAGGTGAAGAAGCCATTCATTCGTTCACTCATTCAACAAACATTTATTAAAAACTTCAGTCACTTGCTATGCCTCTGACGGCTGGACGGCTCAAAGAACTGATGCCTTTGAGTTACGGTGTTGTAGAAGAATACTGAATATCCCATGGACTGCCAAAAGACACAAAGATGTATCTTGGCTAAAATGCAGCCTGAGTGCTCCTTAGAAGCAAGGATGGCAAAGCTTCGTCTCACATATTTTGGGCATGTTGTTAGGAAAGGTTTTTCCTTGGAGACAGACATCACACTTGGAAAGGTGGAGGGTCAGCAAAAGAGGGAAGACCCTCAGTGAGATGGGCTGACAGTGACTGCAGCAATGGGCTCAAGAGTGTTAGAAATGATGAGGAGGTACTGGATAGGACAGGGTTCAGATCTTTTGTTCAGAGAGTCACTATAAATCATACTCAACTTGAAGCATCTAAGAACAATAACAATGTCCCAGTTCAGTGCTTCATGTATGTGACCACAGTAGTGGACCACAAAGTTCCTGCTCTCATTGGCAACCATTTGGAGGAAAGACAGATACAGGTGATTCCTTTGATTTGCAATAACTATATCCTATAAAGTCTTTCAAAACTTGAACTAGCAAATATCAAATCTACCTTTATTATTTGAACTCGGCCAGGAATGCGTATATGTTGTTGTTGTTATGTGCCTTTGAGTTGACTTTGACTCATAGCAACCTTATGAACAATGGCTCTGATGCTTGCCCTATTCAGAGCCAACCTCATCATTTCTGACACACCTATCACCCTTGCCACAGTCACTGTGTCAATCTATTTCACTGGGTCTTCCTCTCCTGTGCTTAACCCCCTACCTTTCCAATCATGATGTCCTTCTCTAAAAATTTGGCTCTCCTGGCAACATACCCAAAGTATGTGACACAGAGATTCTGCAAAGCAAACTGGTTTCACCCTTTTCAGGACAGATCTGTTTGTTCTCCTGGCAGTCCGTGGTATGTTCAGTACTCTTCTCCAGCATCACAACTCAATGGCATTGATTATTCTTCTGTCATCTTTAGTCATGTCCAGCTCTCAGATGCATAGCAAGCAACTAAAAAGACCATGGCCATATTCTCGAATTTTTTACTGCTCTTACATGCAAGGATGTTGAAATTTCCTCTCACATACTTTGGGCATGTTGTCAGGAGAGATTAGTCTTTGGAATAAGACATCCTCCTGGGAAAGGTCAAGGGTAAAAGACAGAGAAGGCTCTCAACAAGATGAACTGACACTGTGACTTTATCAGTGAGCCTGAGCATATTAGATATGGTGAGGATGGTGCAGGATAGAGCAAGGTTCAGATCTGTGTTCACAGGATTTCTATGAGTTGTGACGTGAAGTACCTAACAACACAACATCCGTACTTGCACTTTTTTGCTAAAGCACCCTAAATATTGATTTAGAGGATACAAATAAATTTTACTGAGTAGGTGATTCACAAAGAATTTGCCAATATAAGATTTATAATTACTACAGCAACTATTAAGTGAGTTAATTTAAATAAAACAGGACAGTACTGGGAACACAGAAAGGACTAGTATTCTTATTACAAGATACAGGGCTCAGAAGTCCTTAATAGATCTTTATCATCTAAAGAATAAAGTCGGTAGTGTGGCTTCTGAGGACTCCCGATCCTGGACAAGACCTACCTCTCCAGGCTCTGTCTATTACCTTGTCTCTTTACCTAACAGAATTCACTTGGCAGGCCCTATGCTGCAAGCTGAGGGGTAATTATAAGAGAGACATATTTCTTACTCTTCTTTTTTTTTTTAAGGGAAAATAAACTTTTACTAATCAGTTGTAATAAGACAAAACAAAACAAAACAAAAATAAATGCTTCAATATTGATTATTTCTCTAGAGACGTGCTTCCCTTGAGGTATTTAAAAGGAGAATTTTTTTTTCTATAATTATATTTTATTAATTTTCATAAACATTTACAGAGATTTTGGGTTTACATTCATTCATTGTTGCACTAATTTCTTACTCTTCTGAGGCTTGTAGTTATGCCCTCTCTCTTTCAACACCATACTCTCTCCACCCTAATCACTGTCCTCTCTCAGGCCGGCCTCCTCCATGAAGCCCTTCCCTCTGCTGTACTCAAAGCATAGTCTCTGAATTATATTCAGATGCTTGTCTCCTTGGAATGAAAAGCACTTGGGGGAGCTGGGAAAGATACCTAATTACCTCCATCCCTACTGTTTACACAGAGCCTGGTACCTGGATAACTGGTTAATTTATATCCCAAATGTCTCCTAAAGCTCAAGCATCCATGAAAGAAGAAACAGTAGACCTTAGATGCTTGTTAGGGAGCTCTGGTGGCCTAGTGGTAAGAAGTTGTGCTGCAGTCCCCAACACACATAGTTCTAACCCAGCAGCTGCTCTGTGGGTGAAGGATGAAGAATCTTCTCCCGTGTGATTAACTGCCTTGGAAAACCCTTTGGAGGGTCAATTATGGTTCGGTTCCAACTCAGTGGTACCCAACAACAGCTGCTTCTTAAGGAGCCCTGATAGCACAGTATGTAACAAAGCAAGTTGCAGTTAAAAGGTCAGAGATTCCATTCCACCAGCCGCTCCATGGGAGAAAGACAGGCAGCTATGTTTCATTTACTTCAAAAACCAAATGGGGATGCTCTGCTGAAGAAGGAGGAACAATCGCCTCCTGTACCAGTCAGATCCAATTTGACGGTACACACATAAAATAAAATAAAATTAATAAACAAACAAAAACTAAATGGGGTTTGCTATGAGTTGGTGCTCACTTGATGGCAATGGATGGTGCAGTTGCTTGATGGAAATTTATTTCAAAGTAAAATTCAAAGAGGACAACTTTAGACAAGAGATAAGGAAATAATGATTACTCCTGAAGATAACATCAAGTGACAATTATCATTACTATTAATGGCATTTCTCAGTTTCTTTTATAAGAAACTCCCATGTAATTAGATTCTTTTTATTTTCCACTCTATTTTTCCTAATCCTGATTTTCTGTTCCTATTGTTTGGTTAAATGTGTTGTATTCATAACCTATAATCAATCTTTTGCGGAATAAAGTGATTTAGGAACAGTCTAAAAAAAGGATTTATAAATAATGAGGCTTAGTGATAGAAAAGAGTCACTAATTGCAAATTGTTAGTTAATCTAATTACTATTCTGAGGCCAAGCGAAAAGGTAAGCACAGGCTGTCCCTAGAATAGCAAATGTTGGGCCCAAAGTCTATGACACCAGCTCACACTTCGTGTCTAAGAGTTAATGAGAGGTACGCCACAACAAGGTAAAGGTAAATAATCCAATAGAAAAATGGGCACGGGAAATGAACAGACATTTCACCAAAGAAGACACTGAGATGGCTAACAAGCACACGAAGAAATGTTCAAAATCCCTAGCTCTAAGAGAGATGCAGATCAAAACAACTATGAGATATCATCTCACCCCAGTAAGAATAGCAAAATTTAACAGAACAGCAAGCAACAAATGCTGGCAAGGTTGTGGAGA
>NW_006399866.1:4278883-4280743 GCF_000299155.1 Elephantulus edwardii | reverse complement strand
TCTCTTCACCATCCATCCTGATGCTACCAATTGGTCCAGTGGTGAGAATCTTTGTCTTCTTGACATTGAGCCTCAGTCCATACTGAACTTAGAGAAGTAAAATGACAGGACCCTTCCCAGGGAGAGCTGTTTCTCCTTAGTTATTTCTCCTATCCCCTCTTCTTCTGTGAAGAAGTCCCTGGAACAATGGATAGATACGGAGAAATGGCCTTGCTCTATTATTAAGGAAAGAAATTGTAACAAACTGGATATTTAGAGTAATAATTTCTGTTATAATCTATTCAACATATACACAAGTAGAGACATCCTTAAAACAACTATGAGATATCATCTCACCCCAGTAAGAATAGCAAAATTTAACAGAACAGCAAACAACATATTCTGGCGAGGTTGTAGAGAAACTGGACCCTTATTCACTGTTGGTGGGAGAGTAAAATGGTGCAACCACTGTGGAAGGCGGTATGGCGCTTTCTCAGAAAGTTGCAAACAGAGATACCATTTGACCCAGCAGTTCCACTACTGGGAATATATACCCCAAAGAAACCATAACCACCACCCAAGCAGATATATGCATACCCATGTTTATCGCGGCTTTGTTCACAATAGCAAAGAGTTGGAAACAACCCAAGTGCCCATCAACAAACAAATGGATAGAGAAGCGCTGGTATATTCACATAATGGAATACTATGCTGCATTGAAAACCAAGGAACTCATGCAATATTATACAAAATGGGTGACCCTGGAGGACATTATGCTGAGTGAAATATCTCAGTCTCTGAGGACAAATATTGCATAATGCCACTGTTGTAAATTGAGACTGACATCGAGGTTGGGGGGGAGACTGAGAAAGATGGGATAAATTATGTATACTGCACTGAAACAGATGAGGGAGAGAACTGTTTAAAAGGGATGTATAAGGTATTATTGTCATGACAAGAGTACAGAACGAAGGCTGCATAGTGGAGTGGACTTGAGGGGAGGGATTGTATAACAGTGCAAGAGTTTTTCTTTTACTTTTCAAAGAGTAGAGTGAAGTTGGGGAGACGGGTGGGCAGGGAGAAAAGTGCAGCAATGAATGAAGGGAAACCCTAAATCTCTGTAAACTTTCATTAAAATTAATAATAAAAAAATCATGTGGAAAAAAACCCCAAGTACAGACAATCATTCTTAATTTTTTTATATTTTCCAGTAGTTTATTTACAAAATTCGAATACATTGGGTTTTGTTTGGGGTTTTTTTCTCAATTTATTTTATTATTTTGTGTGTGTACCATCAAATCGGATCCAACTGGTACAGAACATTGCCCCTCCTTTCTCCAGCAGAGCATCTGGTGGACTCGAACAGCACACCTATGCGATTGCAGCCCAGCTTCTTGCCAGTAGGCCACCAGAGCTCCCTGAATATAGTGTTTTTAAGAACAAATTCTTTCAATTTCCCTCACCCCACCCCCCATCAAATTGTGCAACCCCATGATTAACCCCCCCTCCCCTGAACATCCTCATCCCTCTGCTTCCATCCTCTTCCACCCCTCTTGGATCCTTCTACTCATTCTACAATAATGGTGGGTTGTGGTTTTTTTTTAATTTATTATTAATTTCAATGAAAATTTACAGAGACTTTGGGTTTCCATTCGTTCACTGTTGCACTTTTCTCCCCTCCCAACCCTCTTCCCTAGTACACTACCCTCTTGGAAAAGTAAAAGAAAAATTCTTTCCTTGTTTTACAATCCTCCCCCCCAGGTTCACTCCACTATGCAGCCTTCGCTCTGGACTCCTGTCATGACAAAAACACCTAATAACATATCCCTTTTAAACAATTCTCTCCCTCATCTGTTTCAATGCAGTATACATTAATGAAGG
>NW_006399866.1:4272794-4278783 GCF_000299155.1 Elephantulus edwardii | reverse complement strand
GCCTTTGAGCAGTGGTGCTGGAGAAGAGTATTGAGAGTACCATGGACTGCTAGGAAAACAAACAGATTCATCCTGGAAAGGGTTAAACCAGGTGGCTCTTTGGAGGCAAGGATTCTGAGGCTCCGTCTAACATACTCTGGACATGTTGTAAGGAGAGACCAGTCACTAGAGAAGGACATCATCCTTGGGAGAGTGGAGGGAGCACAGGAGGGGAAGGCCCTCTATGAGATGGATTGGTTCAGTGACTGGGGTAATCGGTATGGGAGTGTCAGAGACAGTAAGATTGGCACAGGACAGAGCAGAGTTTAGGGCTGTTTTACAAAGGGTCGCTATGAGTCGCAAGCGACTCGACGGCACATAACAGCAACAACACCACGATCAGAGAAACTTCCCTAGTAATGAACTATAGAAATGATCCGTGAAACTATAGCCTTTATGTCTTTTAAAATACAAAATTCAGTCATTCTGTTTCCAGCTTCATTTCTATCACCAAGCCCTTATCTTCCAACTACTATTCCTTTTTCACTGTTTCCTTCTTTTGCATTACAGTCACCAATTATCATTAATGCATCTTGTTTGCATGTTCAGTCAATTCTGGACTGCAAGATCTGGTAAAAATTCTCAATTTTTTCCTCTTTGGCTCTAGATGTAAGAGCATATTTTTTAATAATAGTCCTTTAAACAGGTCTTCCTTGTATGGGTATGGTTATTATTCTATCACTCACAAAACTGAATTTCAGGATAGAACTTGAAATTGACTTTTTGATTATAAATGCAACACAATTCTTCTGTTTTTTTATTCCCTGCATAGCATACCATATGACTGTTTGATTCAAAGTGGCCAAAGCTGGTCCATCTCATCTCAGTGATGCATAGTATGTCGATATTCATGCGTTCCATTTAATATTTAATAATTTCCAGTTTTCCATCATTCAAGCTACATACATTCCATGTTCCAATTGTTAAATGATGTTACTGTTTTTCCTCATTTCAACTGATTTCCAGTGTGGGCTCTACTACTACACTACTGTAACAATCCTCTTTCTTTAGTTTTCACAGAGTTTTCAAATGCCTATTATTTAGGAAGTAGATGGCCCATCTTGCTTCCTACTCTGTCTTAATCAGGGAGCTCTACCAAAACTTGACCACTATGGGATTGACACACCAGTGGTACAGATTTCAGTATTCCAGAAACCCCAAATTATCTCAGTACAGCAAACTAACAAATACTTAGTACCACTTAGAACAATGTTCTTTCCAAACACAATTAACAGTGGATCTCAAACCCAAATGACTTTTAAATATAAAGACCCACCCAACAGGTCCTGATTGCTTCAGCAAGAGGCTTCCAGCCCACCGCTGCCTTTTATAGTCAATCTTCAAAGTTGGTCAGGGAGGTATTACAATTACTCTCATCTTAGAAATAAGACAACATAGGTACAGAGAAGTTAAGTAATCCTCCCAAGGATACAATGCACAAAGCTGGTAGAGTGGTAGAAGCTGGCTTTTAAATTCAGCTTAGTACCAGCCATTTGGCTCCATAAATCTATGCTCTTAACCATTAAGAACAAGGGTCCCTGATGTGGCACCTCTGTACATGCAGCTCAGCAGTGGATTCCACAGTCTCAAATGCAACAGCAAGCTCTCTGAAGGCTGGACAGTGAGAGGACAGAGTGGAATGCCAGGCTCCGGTATCAGACAAATTCAGATCCAAACCCCAGTTCTGCCTCTTTTTTCAATTATTTGCACCTGATGTACAGTGTACATAAATTTTAGTGATATTTTTTCATCTCTCACATTAGATACACAAATGACACATGAAAGCAGTGCTTATGTAAATGATTACATGACATGGAATCCATTCCTAAAAACAAAATCAATTCAATATAGGTGGCAGTTGCACTGGATTTCCAAGGAAATGCTTTCCAAGAGACGGTGATTCTTAATTTGAATCTTGAAAGAGGCTATATTACCCTGGATAAGCATTGTTCCCTTTCTGAGACTCAGTGGTCACATTTATAAAATCAAGTTAAAAACAGACCTACATTATGGAGAAGTTATGAGGATTCCATAAGGGAGAGCATGTACAGGGTTTAGCTTAGAGCAGTCAGCATACAGTGAATATCAGAAGCTGCTATTACATTATTACTAGTCTCCCTTGGCATGTGGCCATCAAACAAAAGGTATTTTCCATTTAGAAACCTCTGCTCCAGAATCCTGCTAATGACACCCAGGGATAGGACCAAGGGATAAGCGGGCTGTGCCCAGATCTTCCATACCTTGGTGAGATGAGTGTTGTACATGTCAGTGAGAAGCCTGCATCCGTGTCCCACGCCGAGCACTGAAAGGCACCAGCTTGATCTCATACTTGGTTCCTCTTTCCTTTACCTGGGAGACCCTTCCCCTGCCCCCATGAGAATACAGATACCTTTGATGGTGCTGAAATGAGCAAGATATAAGGGAAGCTGTTTCTACAAGCAAGCAAGCAAGCAAGTTCCTCAGTCAAAATGCAGATTTCTGGGACCTGCCCATATGCGTTGATTGGACTCCTAGTGAGGAGGGATCTGGGACCCTCAGAAAATGCCCTTAAGGTTCTCATACATTCTGAAGTAGACTACTGGTCAAAGATCGCCAATTAAATCTGGGTGACCGAGTATACCTTTTATCTCCCTAGGCCTCAGGCTCCTCACTAGTAAAATGGGGATAAAAACTCTGAATCCCTGTGGGTGCTATGAAAGTGAAAGGAGCTAATACATGTGAAGCAGTTAGCACAGAGGAAGGGACCACTACAAGTTGTCATTGTGAGCACTTCTTTTGTCTTCCTGGTTTTGGCTGAAGAAAAGAAGGACTCTCTATTCACTCATGGAGGGAGAAAGAAGAGGGAATGAGATCATGTCTGCAAGCCTACACCCCAAGAAGCAAGAAAAGGGGACTGTGACTGTTAAGGCTTTAGGCTGTGATCACTGCCTGACCCCAGGAACACAGATGGCTCACGATTCAGGCCTTTATGTGTTATTTCCAATGATATCCAAATACCAGCAAGTTGGGCTAGAGTAATGTGCTTGGCTGCCTACACAAGCAAAGATCGTTTTTCTTCTCTGCATGTGACCCAGGATAAGTCACTTAGAAATTTTACTTCTTTATCCATAAATTTTTATGTACCTAATAAAAGTGCCAATGAGTTAGAACTCACAGTTGACCTTCCTGCAGGTTTTCAGAGGCTGTAAATTGCAAGGAAGGAGACTGTCCATCTCTCTCTCAAAGAGCCTGCTGATAGATATGAAGGGCCAGAGAGGCGCTGCCTTTTAGTTAGCATGGTAACTTCCTATGGACAATGTGACCAGGGCTCTTGAATAATTGTGTGCACACAAAGGGCTTAATATCACAAGAGTCACTTTTAAAAAAAATTTTTTTTAATTATTTTTGTGTGAGTGTACCGTCAAATCAGATCTGACTGGTACAGGAGGAGATTGTCCCTCCTTCCCCGGCAGAGCATCTGGTGGATTCGAACCGTGAGCCTCTGGGATTGTAGTTGCAGCTCCTTACCACTAGGCCACTTGATAAAGATGAGTGATTGTGATTATTATCCTGTGACAGTACCATGCCCCACACCCCAATCCCCCTACCCCCCACTGCAATTCATCTGCTCAACTGACAGAGCCTTGGGGCAGAAATCAGGGAAGGAGGACAGTGGTAGGAAATGGTGGGTGGGTAAGAAACAGGCTGGGATCAAAGCAGCTATCTGATCTTTCCCTTAGGCCTGTATCACTGCACCCCAAGGTTTATCCTACCTACCAAGCACCCCAGAAGCCTGGGTATCTAGCCGGTGTCCCACCCCAATCTTCATACTGGTGAATTCTGGTCCACGCACTGAAAAGAAAGAAACAAGGTCTATATCCTCAACATATCCAGCTTTTGGCTGCAAGATAATCTTATTTCTAGTATGTGGCCTCATGGAACCCAAAGCCAGAATTCAGGCTTCCCCACCATGGAAGTGAAATGCAGGGTGTTTCTTTAGTTTGCTGGGTCAAAAGAAAGGGCAACCAAAATGCCCGTCACTCTGCCTAGCAACAGTCTCTCAATGAGAGGCTTCCAGTGAAAACACTTGTGATCAAGACTGTAGGGTTTTCTGACCCGTTCCTGCCCACCATTCCAATGAGAAAATGGAGGATATGAGATATCCTCCAGGATATAAGCCTGGACCTGGATCTGTCCGCCTCTATTCCAGAGTCTAAAAGTCACCAAAAAATAACTCCTATCATAATGAATGTAGAAATAAGCTAGAAGTAGTTATACTTTTTTTAAAAAGTATTTATACTTCTATAAATCAAGAGGAATCTATGAGAAGATTGAGAGTAGTTAAGAGCCTATGAAATCCTGGCTATATTATGTAATGTTGCTGCTGAGCCTCAATTTCCTTACTTGTGCAATGATATTAGGACAGGTTGGAGGCAAACAGAATAAGCTCAGGTTTGGGAAAAGCTTTACACAGGCCTAGTGCAGAGTAATAAATAAATTACAATAAATTACACTTGTTATTGCTGTTATGCTATAGGGTCACTGACTATCACTGGCTGAAGGGGAGTCAGAGATTTCTGTTTGAGACATCTGATTCTCCTAAAGCCTTCCTGACAAATGCCTTAATCAGTTCTAGTGATGAAGAAGACTCAACAACACACCAACTCCATTTCTGGGCACCTTTGTTGACTTTCCCAGTAGCCCTGATTCCACCACAGTCGCAAAGGGCTCAGAAAGTACAGGTCATACACAAAATCTGCAAGTTCATAGCCTACAAGCTAAGAATTACTTTCCTGGTTTTGAATGGTTAAGGAAAAAAAAAGGGAGCTCTGGTGGCCTAGTGGCAAGACACTGCACTGCAATCCCAGAGGTAAGTGGTTAAAATCCACCAGATGCTCTGCTAGAGAAGGAGGGGGCAATCTCCTCCTGTACCAGTCAGATCTGAATTGACCATACACGTAAAAAGAATAATAAAAAAATTATTTAAAAAAGGTAAAGTATGTTATGATGTTTGAAATGATATGAAATTTACATGTCCTTGAAGTTTTATGGGGATGCAATCAGGTTCATGCTTTTATTATCTACAGCTGTTTCTGCACTACAGTGGCAGAGCTTAGAAGCTGCAGGACAACATATGGTCCATAAAGTCTAAAATATTTACTATCTGGGCTTTTCTAGAAGTTTGCCTCACTGTGTCCCTTCATGAGTTCAGGAGAAAACTAAGTACAGAAATACTCTGCTCAGGGATTTGCTGGCAGCGACGTCGTACCCAGGGGATGGTTGCGCAGCGTGGGCACACTAGTGGCGGTGAGGGTCAGTTCCTTGGCTTCACAGCTTTCCACCGGGCCCAGCAGGAAGTGCACACGCTGTTCAAGGGCAGGAGGTTTCCCAGCGTTGAGTCCTGAGCACACACAAAGTAAACATCACCATGCCAGTTTTACCTGACCACTCCGAGGTGGGGTGGTAGACAGACCCAACAGACCTAGGCGTGGGGTTAGAGGATACTGTGAGGCTGAAGACAAAAGAGACGCCCGCGATGGAGAGAACAGAAAGATAGTTGAGAGAAATACGTTCAGATCCTGATTATGCTGTTCGTGAAACTGCGTGACAATATGCAATACATAAAATTTCTGAGCCTCAATTTTTCCACAGATAAAAGGAATAACAGAGAACACAGAAGAGATGCTCTCGCCAGGTTTGTGGAAAATACATCTACTTTGGGAAGACACTGAAGGGGAGAAGGAACTCCTTCACCCCAGATAATAATAGCGGAATCGTGGGTCTGGTTCGCGTCACGCACCTTTCAAAAGCTGCATCTCTACAGTGTCCCGAAGGTGTTCCCACTTTAGTCCTGGAGGCTTGTAAGTCGCGAAAAGCCCATGTAGCCGAGACAGGCCTGCAGACCCCATTCCTGAAACCCGCAGCCTGATCGAAATAAAAGCTGAGATCTAGACCGAAACGCCGTACAACC
>NW_006399866.1:4270944-4272694 GCF_000299155.1 Elephantulus edwardii | reverse complement strand
ATAGCAAGGAGTTGGAAACAACCCAAGTGCCCATCAGCAAACGAATGGATAGAGAAGTGTGGTATATTCACACAACGGAATACTATGCTACATTGAAAAACAAGGAACTCATGCAATATTATTAAAAACTGGTGACCCTGGAGGACATTATGCTGAGTGAAGTATCTCAGTCACAAAAGGACAAATACTACATGGTGCCACTGTTGTAAAACAGGAATGACCCCAGGGTTGGTGGGGAGACTGAGAAAGATGGGTTCAATAATGTATACTGCATTGAAACAGATGAGGGGGAGAACTGTTTAAAAGGGATATGTGATTAGGTATTTTTGTCATGACAGGAATCCAGAGCAAAGGCTGCCTAGTGGAGTGAACCCGGGGGAGGGTTTGTAAAACAAGGAAAGAAGTTTTCTTTTACTTTTCCAAGAGGGTAGTGTACTAGGGAGGAGGGTTGGGAGGGGAGAAAAGTGCAACAATGAATGAATGGAAACCCAAAGTCCCTGTAAATTTTCATTGAAATTGATACTAATTTAAAAAAAGGGGGGGGGAAGAGTTAATGAGAGGTAACAAGTAGAGCTCTGAGGTGGGGAGAAACCCATAGGAGAGTATTGACCCTCCCACCACCATGGGCTCCCACAGTCTCTCACCATAGGTTGTCTTCTCCACCAGCTGCCCATCCTCACTGAAGTCGTCTGTGGCTCTGCCCAGGAGGCCACGCACCATGTAATCCTATGGGGATAGAAATGGGATGGTGTGCTCTAGTCCCCCACTCTAAGTCTCAGCACTGCGGAGGCAGCCTGGTCCAAGAGCTTAGGACCTAGAGGGCTGGAGAGCAGGAAGTTCTCCCACTCACTCTGTGCTGTCCAATCAGGTAGGCGGCAGCCTTGGGTCACCTCTCAGGACATCTGCACATCTAGTTCTCATCCAGCTGCCTCTGTCCCTGGTGAGTGCATTCAAGGTTGCTTCTGTTAACTGAACCAAGTTGACCGGTATCCCATTGATTCCTGGGGCCTTATTTTTTGCCAGTGCCTTCAACTTCCTTCTTCATTACCATTGGCTCCTGTTCACATGGTACTTCCTGAAATTTTTCAATGTCATTTAATCCCTTCCGGTACAGTGACTCTTGTGTTCTTCTTCTCTTGATGCTCTCTGGGTCAGTCAATATATTGCCCATAGCGTCTTTCAATATTGCAACACAAAGCTTAAAATTTTTTAGCTCCTTCAGCTTGAGAAATGCAGAACAAGTATTCTTCTCTTTTTATTCTCCAGTTCTAGCTCTCTGCACATTCCATTATAATACTTTGTTTTGTCCTCCGGAGCTGCACTTTGTTGTGGTTTGGTTTTTATCCCTCCCCCCCTTTTCTTTTCCTTGTTGTGTACTGTGGAGTCAAATCCAACTGGTACAGGAGGGGACTGTCCTTTTCTCCAGCACATCATCTGGTGGATTCAAACCGTGTGCCTTTGGGATTGCAACACAGCTTCTTGCCACTAGGCCACCTGAGCCCCCTTCTGGGCTGCCCTTTGAAATCTTCTGTTCAGTTCTCTCATTTTGGCATATTTTTATTTTGTTTTGGCTTCCTAACGCTGCAGTGCAATTTCGAGTTTTTCTTTCCCCTCTGTTTTTATAATGAGCTTTTGCTTTATTCATGAATGAAACCCTTGCTATCATCCCATAAACTCATCTAGTTTTCAATCACTGGTGTTCAAGGCCACAAACCTATTTTTTTTTTTTTTATACTTCCAGGAAAACTTT
>NW_006399866.1:4257260-4262316 GCF_000299155.1 Elephantulus edwardii | reverse complement strand
CCCATGTAGCCGAGACAGGCCTGCAGACCCCATTCCTGAAACCCGCAGCCTGATCGAAATAAAAGCTGAGATCTAGACCGAAACGCCGTACAACCCCATCCAGAACATGGCTCTGACTATGGGCGTCGCCATGTTACCGGAAGTGGTAAACATGTTACCGGAAGTGGCAAAACGAGAGAAAATATGATGCGGAGAAGGTCGTGAGGGCTAGAAGCCAAGACTTAGTATCTCTTTAAGATCCTTTTTGGTAGGGAGGTGAAGAGGAAAGACTTGTATTGGTGCAAGTAGATCGCTTGTTAAGTAGATCGACTGCGTTTCATAATTAGCGGTAAGACCCCTTCTTATTTGTGCTACTATTTCTCCGTTTAGTGTACCTAAGGAACCGCTGGGATTCCGTCACCAGAGAAATTAGTAGCATTAAGACTGATCCGGACATCCGGGCGTGCTTGCTGCCATGACGACATTTCTGCGACCAGCCGTGCGGCCGCTCCTCCAGCTCCCCAGTCGCTCCGGGCTTGTTGCAGGCAAGTGGTGCCCGGTTCTGGGAGTAGACGAGATAGGGTTCTGAAGCATCATGCTCCTCTGACTTCATCCTTTTCTCTCTTTCGTAGCTGTGCCCCTCAGGGCTAGGAGCCATGGCGCTGGCCTTCTCTATCCCGAGCACATCCCCACCTCCCCGCTGCAGAAGGCGCTGCTGACCGCGGGTTCGGCCGCAATGGCCCTTTACAACCCCTACCGCCACGGTAAGGCCGCTTGGACTGGCGACTCCGGCGGCGGGGTCGTGACGCGCACCCTTCCCTGGCAAACTTGCGAGGGTCACAATACCTTGAGTAAGCTAGAGGACAGACTAGCAGAACCTTCAAACAAACTTGGATGCACCTTATAATCCCCGGAACATTTTATAAAAATAAAATTGGCCTACGTGCCAACCCTAAACTCACCCGAATCCGAATCTGCCTGGTAGAGCTGAGAGGAAGGAAGAATGAAACCTGGGCGTCTGCCCTTTTACTCTTGTTTCTCGTGGAAGATGCTGCCATGCAGCCACATAGAGAACTTTTAGAATTCTTTTGGTATAATTTTTTCTTGATTTTCATATAATAATACCTTTACAGTATGCTTCATCCATATACATTGATTTATACAATCTTTCATTTACGCGTGGACCAGTAACAGAAAGATTGGTAGTTCTTGCCCACCCTGGGGCACCGTGCAAGAAAGATCTGATGATAGACCTTTTTTTTTTCTTTCAACAATTGAAAGTTTACAGAACCCAGTATTGTTCTGACACACATGGAGTCTCCAGGAGTTGGAATTTACTCTAAGGCAAATGATTCTGTTGAGTTACAGCTTTCCACTATGAAGTAAACTATATGCAATCAAGAACTGTGACTGACTGATGACCTTACTCAGCTCTTGTCTGCCGCTTTTGGATAGTGCCTCTCACATAATACAAACTCAGTAAATTGCTGACTAAATGAAATAGAGCTTTTAACATTGTTGTACTATTTATCCTTTAGTGCCTTTTTTATCCCAAGATTCTTTAGTGTGGGAAGTACTATTACTCCTACTAATAAAGAGGAGAATACTAGCTGTGCCTTGAGTACTTATTTTTACTGCCCCCTGTGCTAAGTGTTTTTGTGCATGGTTTTCTTTTTTTCTCTTTTTTTTTTGCGGGGGGGCATGTTTATGTACCATTGAGTCTGATCTGACTGGCACAGGAGGAGATTGCCCTTCCTCCAGTGGAGCATCTGGTGGATTCGAACTGCACGCCTTGGGGATTGTTGCAGTGCAGCTTCTTGCCACTAGGCCCCTAGAGGTCCTGCATGCTTTTCTTGATTTCACATTGTTGTTGTTGATTGCCTTGAGTTGAGCATGGCTCATAGTGACCCTATGAACAAAAGGCCTGAAGCCTTTCTATAACTCTCGACATTTACAAAGTTCACAGAGTTTCCGTAGGCATATTGTTTAGGAAGTGGATGCCACTCCTGCTTCCAATGATTTCACGTTAGCCCTATATAGAAAAAGTGTTCTTTGCATGAAATAAATTAGAAGACTGAGACATGTGAAACTGTTTGCACAATATCACCAAGATCTAAGTGATAGGCTCAAACCCAACACTTTTAATGACATAATGCTATCAGTTAAGTTTTCGAAGGATTGACATGAAAATCTGTTGTCAAAGGCTGATTAGCATTGCTAATGATAAATATTGATATATTAACTTCTTGGTGTATAACAGAAACAAATTATTTGTTAAACATAAGTCCAGGTAACTAAAGGGTATTGTCCGTATTTTACCGTGTAGGGAATAAATAAGGCTCAGGCCAAGCCAGGTAACTTACTTAAGTTAACATCTATCGTCTATGCCCATTTCTGTCCTTTCAGACATGGTTGCAGTTCTTGGGGAAACCACAGGACACCGCACCCTAAAAGCCCTCAGGGACCTGATGAAGAGGGATCCAGAGGGTGCCCAGATCCTGCAGTAGGTCTCTGGTTTGCCTAGAGGATTGAGGCTATGCTCTAGGCATCCTGATCTCTCTGGAGTCACACTGTATCAGTCCTATTCCTGTAGGAAACTTTTCTTTCTACAAAAAGTGGCTGTGAATGGCTGCACAGACTGGGCCCTACACTACTCCATTTTGCCATTCATCTATAAACCATTGTGAGCCTCAGATTGTGCAATATGGTTGGGGGCTTTAGCCAATTTCCAGCCTCAGAAACTAAGCTCAGATAACACATCAGCTGTTCCCTTCCCTTGTTTGCCCTTTGTAAGTACCCTAATCACATCTGCCTGATTTCCTGCCTAAATTGGGCCCCAGCCCCTTAGTTTGTGATAATCTGCTCTAGGGTTTGTGACCCCCCTCGCTTCCCTCTGCTCCCCATCCCTCACCACCTTGTAGCTAGACTTTTCACATGCCTTTATGAGCATGTTTCCAATACTGAATCCTATTTTCTGCCTTGCAGAGAGCGGCCCCGGATCTCACTGTCTACCATCAACCTGGACAAGCTCCAGAGCCTGCCTGATGGTTCTTTTGGCCGAGAGTATCTCCATTTCCTGGATGTGAATGTGAGTGTCTGGCTCCTGTGCAGCTGGCCAAAAGCAGGAAGAGCGGAGGGTTTGGCATAGGAGTGACATCTGAGAGAAAGAGGAGCTCTGAGCTGCTACCCTGAGCAGGAGAGCTTTTCGTTTCCATTTCTTGTGCCAAGGCTTTGTTATTTTCTATAGGATAGGCAAATGGTCCAGGACTATTACTCTTAAGTTTTTTTATAAAAAAAGTTTTTTATTAATCAGGGTTTAGTAACCTCTTGCTAACCGCTGGGCTTATTCGTGATCTCACTGAATCCTCCTAACAAACTTTTTAAGTAAGTTTTTTTATTATCATCTTGTAGTAGAGCTCCGGTGGCATATATGCAGCGTGTTGTGCTGCTAACCAAGAAGATAGGCCGTTTGAATCCACCAGCTGCTCCACAGGAGAAAGATGAGCAGTCTCCTTCCGTAAAGATTTATAGCCTCAGAAACCCAGTGGAGGGTCACTGTGAGTCAGCATTGACTCAGTGGCAGTGGGTGATAGATGATGAAACTGAGACTCTGAGCAATTTTAGTAACGTGCTGATTTCACACAGCCAGTGTTGTAAAGGGGGCAGTGTTGAAACTGACACCATGTTCTTAACTTCTGTACTGTATCCCTATTTCCAAAGATAGTGCTATCATTAGGGTACATAAAGGTATGATGCTCTTTAGCTCTTGGATGGAAGGATTAGGGTAAAGGTTTCCAACTTTGAGAATCTTGTTGTTGTAGTCAATATCTGCCATGTCTTTGCCCTTTTCCAGGTGCCAGGGCTTTGAAATGAAGTAGACAGGAGATGGAGCTCTGGTGGTATGGTCCACTGTACGTTGTGCTGCTGACCCAAAAGCTGTGCTTCGCTGGTGATTAGAATCCACCAGTGGCTCTGCAGGAGTAAAATGAGCAGGCTCCTCCCACAAGATTCACAGCCTCTGAAATGTCAGTGGAGCTCTGAGTAGGAACTGACGTAATGGCAGGGAGAGATAATAATGGACCTTGCCCTCAGGGAGCTTATATTCTTGTTGATGGGGAGGAGAGAAGCAATAAAACAATAAGAATTAAAATGTCATATGAAAGTTCAGGCAGAAATAAGTACTGAGTTCTTTCTTAGTGTGTAACAGGCACTGGTCTCCATGAATAGGCTACTGGAAAAGAAGCAGTCCAAAAAAAAAAAAGCCTGCCTTTGTAGAGTGTACTTTCTTGCAGATAGATTCTATGAAAAAGATAGCTTTGTAGAGTGTACTTTCTTGCAGATAGATTCTATGAAAAAGATAGTATAATAGAAGATAACTTTGGTGCAGAGAAGATACGGTCACTTGTATTTAGGGCAGTCAGGAGAGGCCTTCTGAGAAGGAAACCTGGAAAACAGGAAGAAGGCAACTTTATTGGGAGCTGGAGAAGAGCATTCTGAACAGAGAAGAGCTCACAGCTCTATATCACACCAATCTCTGGTTCTCTGCTGCCACCACTACTGCTTTCTGGACTGTAGTGTCACCACTGTCATCCTATGTTGTCTAATCCACACAGGAATCACAGATCCAAAGGATATGCTCCAAAGATGGCTGTGTGTTTAGGAAAAGAGAAAACAGCCAGTGTAGTTTTAGAGAAGTAGGTGATATAGAAGCAGCTAGTGAATTTGGACTCATTCCAGAGCCAGGTTTTACAAGGCCTTTTAGGTCTCAGAAAGGAGTCTCTTTGGTAATAATAGTACTGGAAAGCTTTTGGATGGTTTGAGCAACACAATAGCATGATAGTATTTACAGAAGGATGTTAAGAATGAACTGGGCCACCTTTTTTTTTTGCCTTAAATACATTGTTATCTTTAATTTTTACATGAGTTTTCCTTTTATTTTTTTTTTTTTTGCTTCATGCTTCTGTGCTATTTATTTATTATTTTTTTTTTATGGAAAAGTAAAAGAAAAGATTCTTTCATTGTTTTACAAACCCTCCCCCAGGTCCCCTCCACCATGTAGCCCTCGCTCTAGTCTCCT